>NC_079222.1:45224621-45535763 GCF_029633865.1 Lampris incognitus
CCAACCTGCTTTATAAAACGATGAAGAGCAGTCAAACTGTTTTATAAGAGGATGAAGAGCAGTCAAACTGATTTAAAAGAGGATGAAGAGCAGTCAAACTGCTTTATAAGAGGATGAAGAGCAGTCAAATTGATTTATAAGAGGATGAAGAGCAGTCAAACTGCTTTATAAAAGGATGAAGAGCAGTCAAACTGTTTTATAAGAGGACGAAGAGCAGTAAAACTGATTTATAAGAGGATGAAGAGCAGTCAAACTGATTTATAAGAGGATGAAGAGCAGTGAAACTGATTTATAAACGGACGAAGAGCAGTCAATAATCGGACGAAGAGCAGCCAAACTGTTCTATAGGAGGATGAAGCGCAGTCAAACTGTTTTACACGAGGATGTAGAGCAGTCAGATTGGTTTACAAGAGTATGAAGAGCAGTCAACCTGTTTTACAAGAGGTTGAAGAGCAGTCAAACTTTTTTATAAGAGGATGAAGAGCAGTCAAACTGATTTATAAGAGGATGAAGAGCAGTCAAACTGCTTTATAATCGGACGAAGAGCAGTCAAACTGATTTATAATCGGACGAAGAGCAGTCAAACGGTTTTATAAGAGGATGAAGAGCAGTCAAATTGATTTATAAGAGGATGAAGAGCAGTCAAACTGATTTATAAGAGGATGAAGAGCAGTCAAACTGCTTTATAAAAGGATGAAGAGCAGTCAAACTGTTTTATAAGCAGACGAAGAGCAGTCAAACTGATTTATAATCGGACGAAGAGCAGTCAAACTGATTTATAAAAGGATGAAGAGCAGTCAAACTGTTTCATAAGCGGATGAACCACAGTCAAACTGATTTATAATCGGACGAAGAGCAGTCAAACTGATTTATAAGAGGATGAAGAGCAGTCAAACTGCTTTATAAGAGGATGAAGAGCAGTCAAACGGTTTTATAAGAGGATGAAGAGCAGTCAAATTGATTAATAAGAGGATGAAGAGCAGTCAAACTGATTTATAAGAGGATGAAGAGCAGTCAAACTGCTTTATAAAAGGATGAAGAGCAGTCAAACTGTTTTATAAGCAGACGAAGAGCAGTCAAACTGATTTATAATCGGACGAAGAGCAGTCAAACTGATTTATAAAAGGATGAAGAGCAGTCAAACTGTTTCATAAGCGGATGAACCACAGTCAAACTGATTTATAATCCGACGAAGAGCAGTCAAACTGATTTATAAGAGGATGAAGAGCAGTCAAACTGCTTTATAAGAGGATGAAGAGCAGTCAAACTGTTCTATAGGAGGATGAAGCGCAGTCAAACTGGTTTATATGAGGATGAAGAGCAGTCAATCTGCTTTATAAGAGGATGAAGCGCAGTCAA
This sequence comes from Lampris incognitus, assembly GCF_029633865.1. Classification (NCBI taxonomy): domain Eukaryota; kingdom Metazoa; phylum Chordata; class Actinopteri; order Lampriformes; family Lampridae; genus Lampris; species Lampris incognitus. The sequence goes on from NC_079222.1 coordinate 45,225,981, forward strand.
ACTGCTTTATAAAACGATGAAGAGCAGTCAAACTGTTTTATAAGAGGACGAAGAGCAGTCAAACTGATTTATAAGAGGATGAAGAGCAGTCAAAGTGATTTAAAAGAGGATGAAGAGCAGTCAAACTGCTTTATAAAAGGATGAAGAGCAGTCAAACTGATTTATAATCGGATGAACAGCAGTCAATAATCGGACGAAGAGCAGTCAAACTGTTATATAGGAGGACGAAGAGCAGTCAAACTGAATTATAATCGGATGAAGAGCAGTCAAACTGATTTATAAACGGACGAAGAGCAGTCAATAATCGGACGAAGAGCAGCCAAACTGTTCTATAGGAGGATGAATGCAGTCAAACTGTTTTACACGAGGATGTAGAGCAGTCAGACTGGTTTACAAGAGGATGAAGAGCAGTCAACCTGTTTTACAAGAGGTTGAAGAGCAGTCAAACTTTTTTATAAGAGGATGGAGAGCAGTCAAACTGATTTATAAGAGGATGAAGAGCAGTCAAACTGTTTTATAAGCAGACGAAGAGCAGTCAAACTGATTTATAATCGGACGAAGAGCAGTCAAACTGATTTATAAAAGGATGAAGAGCAGTCAAACTGTTTTATAAGCGGATGAACCGCAGTCAAACTGATTTATAATCGGACGAAGAGCAGTCAAACTGATTTATAAGAGGATGAAGAGCAGTCAAACTGCTTTATAAGAGGATGAAGAGCAGTCAAACTGTTCTATAGGAGGATGAAGCGCAGTCAAACTGGTTTATATGAGGATGAAGAGCAGTCAAACTGCTTTATAAGAGGATGAAGAGCAGTCAAACTGCTTTATAAAACGATGAAGAGCAGTCAAACTGTTTTATAAGAGGACGAAGAGCAGTCAAACTGTTTTATAAGAGGATGAAGAGCAGTCAAACTGCTTTATAAGAGGATGAAGAGCTGCCAACCTGCTTTATAAAACGATGAAGAGCAGTCAAACTGTTTTATAAGAGGATGAAGAGCAGTCAAACTGATTTAAAAGAGGATGAAGAGCAGTCAAACTGCTTTATAAGAGGATGAAGAGCAGTCAAATTGATTTATAAGAGGATGAAGAGCAGTCAAACTGCTTTATAAAAGGATGAAGAGCAGTCAAACTGTTTTATAAGAGGACGAAGAGCAGTAAAACTGATTTATAAGAGGATGAAGAGCAGTCAAACTGATTTATAAGAGGATGAAGAGCAGTGAAACTGATTTATAAACGGACGAAGAGCAGTCAATAATCGGACGAAGAGCAGCCAAACTGTTCTATAGGAGGATGAAGCGCAGTCAAACTGTTTTACACGAGGATGTAGAGCAGTCAGATTGGTTTACAAGAGTATGAAGAGCAGTCAACCTGTTTTACAAGAGGTTGAAGAGCAGTCAAACTTTTTTATAAGAGGATGAAGAGCAGTCAAACTGATTTATAAGAGGATGAAGAGCAGTCAAACTGCTTTATAATCGGACGAAGAGCAGTCAAACTGATTTATAATCGGACGAAGAGCAGTCAAACGGTTTTATAAGAGGATGAAGAGCAGTCAAACTGATTTATAAAAGGATGAAGAGCAGTCAAACTGTTTCATAAGCGGATGAACCACAGTCAAACTGATTTATAATCCGACGAAGTGCAGTCAAACTGATTTATAAGAGGATGAAGAGCAGTCAAACTGCTTTATAAGAGGATGAAGAGCAGTCAAACTGTTCTATAGGAGGATGAAGCGCAGTCAAACTGGTTTATATGAGGATGAAGAGCAGTCAATCTGCTTTATAAGAGGATGAAGAGCAGTCAAACTGCTTTATAAAACGATGAAGAGCAGTCAAACTGTTTTATAAGAGGACGAAGAGCAGTCAAACTGATTTATAAGAGGATGAAGAGCAGTCAAAGTGATTTAAAAGAGGATGAAGAGCAGTCAAACTGCTTTATAAAAGGATGAAGAGCAGTCAAACTGATTTATAATCGGATGAACAGCAGTCAATAATCGGACGAAGAGCAGTCAAACTGTTATATAGGAGGACGAAGAGCAGTCAAACTGAATTATAATCGGATGAAGAGCAGTCAAACTGATTTATAAACGGACGAAGAGCAGTCAATAATCGGACGAAGAGCAGCCAAACTGTTCTATAGGAGGATGAATGCAGTCAAACTGTTTTACACGAGGATGTAGAGCAGTCAGACTGGTTTACAAGAGGATGAAGAGCAGTCAACCTGTTTTACAAGAGGTTGAAGAGCAGTCAAACTGTTTTATAAGAGGATGAAGAGCAGTCAAACTGATTTATAAGAGGATGAAGAGCAGTCAAACTGCTTTATAAAAGGATGAAGAGCAGTCAAACTGTTTTATAAGCAGACAAAGAGCAGTCAAACTGATTTATAATCGGACGAAGAGCAGTCAAACTGATTTATAAAAGGATGAAGAGCAGTCAAACTGTTATATAAGCGGACGAAGAGCAGTCAACCTGATTTATTATCGGACGAAGAGCAGTCAAACTGATTTATAAGAGGATGAAGAGCAGTCAAACTGCTTTATAAGAGGATGAAGAGCAGTCAAACTGTTCTATAGGAGGATGAAGAGCAGTCAAACTGCTTTATAAAACGATGAAGAGCAGTCAAACTGTTTTATAAGAGGACGAAGAGCAGTCAAACTGTTTTATAAGAGGATGAAGAGCAGTCAAACTGATTTATAAAAGGATGAAGAGCAGTCAAACAGATTTATAATCGGATGAACAGCAGTCAATAATCGGACGAAGAGCAGTCAAACTGTTATAAAGGAGGACGATGGGCAGTCAAACTGAATTATAATCGGATGAAGAGCAGTCAAACTGATTTATAAGAGGATGAAGAGCAGTCAAACTGCTTTATAAAAGGATGAAGAGCAGTCAAACTGTTTTATAAGCAGACGAAGAGCAGTCAAACTGATTTATAATCGGACGAAGAGCAGTCAAACTGATTTATAAAAGGATGAAGAGCAGTCAAACTGTTTTATAAGCGAATGAACCGCAGTCAAACTGATTTATAATCGGACGAAGAGCAGTCAAACTGATTTATAAGAGGATGAAGAGCAGTCAAACTGCTTTATAAGAGGATGAAGAGCAGTCAAACTGTTCTATAGGAGGATGAAGCGCAGTCAAACTGGTTTATATGAGAATGAAGAGCAGTCAAACTGCTTTATAAGAGGATGAAGAGCAGTCAAACTGCTTTATAAAACGATGAAGAGCAGTCAAACTGTTTTATAAGAGGACGAAGAGCAGTCAAACTGTTTTATAAGAGGATGAAGAGCAGTCAAACTGCTTTATAAGAGGATGAAGAGCTGCCAACCTGCTTTATAAAACGATGAAGAGCAGTCAAACTGTTTTATAAGAGGATGAAGAGCAGTCAAACTGATTTAAAAGAGGATGAAGAGCAGTCAAACTGCTTTATAAGAGGATGAAGAGCAGTCAAATTGATTTATAAGAGGATGAAGAGCAGTCAAACTGCTTTATAAAAGGATGAAGAGCAGTCAAACTGTTTTATAAGAGGACGAAGAGCAGTAAAACTGATTTATAAGAGGATGAAGAGCAGTCAAACTGATTTATAAGAGGATGAAGAGCAGTGAAACTGATTTATAAACGGACGAAGAGCAGTCAATAATCGGACGAAGAGCAGCCAAACTGTTCTATAGGAGGATGAAGCGCAGTCAAACTGTTTTACACGAGGATGTAGAGCAGTCAGATTGGTTTACAAGAGTATGAAGAGCAGTCAACCTGTTTTACAAGAGGTTGAAGAGCAGTCAAACTTTTTTATAAGAGGATGAAGAGCAGTCAAACTGATTTATAAGAGGATGAAGAGCAGTCAAACTGCTTTATAATCGGACGAAGAGCAGTCAAACTGATTTATAATCGGACGAAGAGCAGTCAAACGGTTTTATAAGAGGATGAAGAGCAGTCAAATTGATTTATAAGAGGATGAAGAGCAGTCAAACTGATTTATAAGAGGATGAAGAGCAGTCAAACTGCTTTATAAAAGGATGAAGAGCAGTCAAACTGTTTTATAAGCAGACGAAGAGCAGTCAAACTGATTTATAATCGGACGAAGAGCAGTCAAACTGATTTATAAAAGGATGAAGAGCAGTCAAACTGTTTCATAAGCGGATGAACCACAGTCAAACTGATTTATAATCGGACGAAGAGCAGTCAAACTGATTTATAAGAGGATGAAGAGCAGTCAAACTGCTTTATAAGAGGATGAAGAGCAGTCAAACTGTTCTATAGGAGGATGAAGCGCAGTCAAACTGGTTTATATGAGGATGAAGAGCAGTCAATCTGCTTTATAAGAGGATGAAGAGCAGTCAAACTGCTTTATAAAACGATGAAGAGCAGTCAAACTGTTTTATAAGAGGACGAAGAGCAGTCAAACTGATTTATAAGAGGATGAAGAGCAGTCAAAGTGATTTAAAAGAGGATGAAGAGCAGTCAAACTGCTTTATAAAAGGATGAAGAGCAGTAAAACTGATTTATAATCGGATGAACAGCAGTCAATAATCGGACGAAGAGCAGTCAAACTGTTATATAGGAGGACGAAGAGCAGTCAAACTGAATTATAATCGGATGAAGAGCAGTCAAACTGATTTATAAACGGACGAAGAGCAGTCAATAATCGGACGAAGAGCAGCCAAACTGTTCTATAGGAGGATGAATGCAGTCAAACTGTTTTACACGAGGATGTAGAGCAGTCAGACTGGTTTACAAGAGGATGAAGAGCAGTCAACCTGTTTTACAAGAGGTTGAAGAGCAGTCAAACTGTTTTATAAGAGGATGAAGAGCAGTCAAACTGATTTATAAGAGGATGAAGAGCAGTCAAACTGCTTTATAAAAGGATGAAGAGCAGTCAAACTGTTTTATAAGCAGACAAAGAGCAGTCAAACTGATTTATAATCGGACGAAGAGCAGTCAAACTGATTTATAAAAGGATGAAGAGCAGTCAAACTGTTATATAAGCGGAAGAAGAGCAGTCAACCTGATTTATTATCGGACGAAGAGCAGTCAAACTGATTTATAAGAGGATGAAGAGCAGTCAAACTGCTTTATAAGAGGATGAAGAGCAGTCAAACTGTTCTATAGGAGGATGAAGAGCAGTCAAACTGCTTTATAAAACGATGAAGAGCAGTCAAACTGTTTTATAAGAGGACGAAGAGCAGTCAAACTGTTTTATAAGAGGATGAAGAGCAGTCAAACTGATTTATAAAAGGATGAAGAGCAGTCAAACAGATTTATAATCGGATGAACAGCAGTCAATAATCGGACGAAGAGCAGTCAAACTGTTATAAAGGAGGACGATGGGCAGTCAAACTGAATTATAATCGGATGAAGAGCAGTCAAACTAATTTATAAGAGGATGAAGAGCAGTCAAACTGCTTTATAAAAGGATGAAGAGCAGTCAAACTGTTTAATAAGAGGACGAAGAGCAGTCAAACTGTTTTATAAGCGGACGAACAGCAGTCAAACTGATTTATAATCGGACGAAGAGCAGTCAAACTGATTTATAATCGGACGAAGAGCAGTCAAACGGTTTTATAAGAGGATGAAGAGCAGTCAAATTGATTTATAAGAGGATGAAGAGCAGTCAAACGGTTTTATAAGAGGATGAAGAGCAGTCAAATTGATTTATAAGAGGATGAAAAGCAGTCAAACTGATTTATAATCGGACGAAGAGCAGTCAAACTGATTTATAATCGGACGAAGAGCAGTCAAACGGTTTTATAAGAGGATGAAGAGCAGTCAAATTGATTTATAAGAGGATGAAGAGCAGTCAAACTGTTTTATAAGCGGATGAACCGCAGTCAAACTGATTTATAATCGGACGAAAAGCAGTCAAACTGATTTACAAGAGGTTGAAGAGCAGTCAAACTGTTTTATAAGAGGATGAAGAGCAGTCAAACTGATTTATAAGAGGATGAAGAGCAGTCAAACTGCTTTATAAAAGGATGAAGAGCAGTCAAACTGTTTTATAAGCAGACAAAGAGCAGTCAAACTGATTTATAATCGGACGAAGAGCAGTCAAACTGATTTATAAAAGGATGAAGAGCAGTCAAACTGTTATATAAGCGGACGAAGAGCAGTCAACCTGATTTATTATCGGACGAAGAGCAGTCAAACTGATTTATAAGAGGATGAAGAGCAGTCAAACTGCTTTATAAGAGGATGAAGAGCAGTCAAACTGTTCTATAGGAGGATGAAGTGCAGTCAAACTGCTTTATAAAACGATGAAGAGCAGTCAAACTGTTTTATAAGAGGACGAAGAGCAGTCAAACTGTTTTATAAGAGGATGAAGAGCAGTCAAACTGATTTATAAAAGGATGAAGAGCAGTCAAACAGATTTATAATCGGATGAACAGCAGTCAATAATCGGACGAAGAGCAGTCAAACTGTTATAAAGGAGGACGATGGGCAGTCAAACTGAATTATAATCGGATGAAGAGCAGTCAAACTGATTTATAAGAGGATGAAGAGCAGTCAAACTGCTTTATAAAAGGATGAAGAGCAGTCAAACTGTTTTATAAGCAGACGAAGAGCAGTCAAACTGATTTATAATCCGACGAAGAGCAGTCAAACTGATTTATAAAAGGATGAAGAGCAGTCAAACTGTTCTATAGGAGGATGAAGTGCAGTCAAACTGCTTTATAAAACGATGAAGAGCAGTCAAACTGTTTTATAAGAGGACGAAGAGCAGTCAAACTGTTTTATAAGAGGATGAAGAGCAGTCAAACTGATTTATAAAAGGATGAAGAGCAGTCAAACAGATTTATAATCGGATGAACAGCAGTCAATAATCGGACGAAGAGCAGTCAAACTGTTATAAAGGAGGACGATGGGCAGTCAAACTGAATTATAATCGGATGAAGAGCAGTCAAACTGATTTATAAGAGGATGAAGAGCAGTCAAACTGCTTTATAAAAGGATGAAGAGCAGTCAAACTGTTTTATAAGCAGACGAAGAGCAGTCAAACTGATTTATAATCCGACGAAGAGCAGTCAAACTGATTTATAAAAGGATGAAGAGCAGTCAAACTGTTTTATAAGCGGATGAACCGCAGTCAAACTGATTTATAATCGGACGAAGAGCAGTCAAACTGATTTATAAGAGGATGAAGAGCAGTCAAACTGCTTTATAAGAGGATGAAGAGCAGTCAAACTGTTCTATAGGAGGATGAAGCGCAGTCAAACTGCTTTATAAAACGATGAAGAGCAGTCAAACTGTTTTATAAGAGGACGAAGAGCAGTCAAACTGTTTTATAAGAGGATGAAGAGCAGTCAAACTGATTTATAAAAGGATGAAGAGCAGTCAAACAGATTTATAATCGGATGAACAGCAGTCAATAATCGGACGAAGAGCAGTCAAACTGTTATAAAGGAGGACGATGGGCAGTCAAACTGAATTATAATCGGATGAAGAGCAGTCAAACTGATTTATAAGAGGATGAAGAGCAGTCAAACTGCTTTATAAAAGGATGAAGAGCAGTCAAACTGTTTAATAAGAGGACGAAGAGCAGTCAAACTGTTTTATAAGCGGACGAACAGCAGTCAAACTGATTTATAAGAGGATGAAGAGCAGTCAAACTGCTTTATAAGAGGATGAAGAGCAGTCAAACTGTTCTATAGGAGGATGAAGTGCAGTCAAACTGCTTTATAAAACGATGAAGAGCAGTCAAACTGTTTTATAAGAGGACGAAGAGCAGTCAAACTGTTTTATAAGAGGATGAAGAGCAGTCAAACTGATTTATAAAAGGATGAAGAGCAGTCAAACAGATTTATAATCGGATGAACAGCAGTCAATAATCGGACGAAGAGCAGTCAAACTGTTATAAAGGAGGACGATGGGCAGTCAAACTGAATTATAATCGGATGAAGAGCAGTCAAACTGATTTATAAGAGGATGAAGAGCAGTCAAACTGCTTTATAAAAGGATGAAGAGCAGTCAAACTGTTATATAAGCGGAAGAAGAGCAGTCAAACTGATTTATAATCGGACGAAGAGCAGTCAAACTGATTTATAAGAGGATGAAGAGCAGTCAAACTGCTTTATAAGAGGATGAAGAGCAGTCAAACTGTTCTATAGGAGGATGAAGCGCAGTCAAACTGGTTTATATGAGGATGAAGAGCAGTCAAACTGCTTTATAAGAGGATGAAGAGCAGTCAAACTGCTTTATAAAACGATGAAGAGCAGTCAAACTGTTTTATAAGAGGACGAAGAGCAGTCAAACTGATTTATAAGAGGATGAAGAGCAGTCAAAGTGATTTAAAAGAGGATGAAGAGCAGTCAAACTGCTTTATAAAAGGATGAAGAGCAGTCAAACTGATTTATAATCGGATGAACAGCAGTCAATAATCGGACGAAGAGCAGTCAAACTGTTATATAGGAGGACGAAGAGCAGTCAAACTGAATTATAATCGGATGAAGAGCAGTCAAACTGATTTATAAACGGACGAAGATCAGTCAATAATCGGACGAAGAGCAGCCAAACTGTTCTATAGGAGGATGAATGCAGTCAAACTGTTTTACACGAGGATGTAGAGCAGTCAGACTGGTTTACAAGAGGATGAAGAGCAGTCAACCTGTTTTACAAGAGGTTGAAGAGCAGTCAAACTGTTTTATAAGAGGATGAAGAGCAGTCAAACTGATTTATAAGAGGATGAAGAGCAGTCAAACTGCTTTATAAAAGGATGAAGAGCAGTCAAACTGTTTTATAAGCAGACAAAGAGCAGTCAAACTGATTTATAATCGGACGAAGAGCAGTCCAACTGATTTATAAAAGGATGAAGAGCAGTCAAACTGTTATATAAGCGGAAGAAGAGCAGTCAACCTGATTTATTATCGGACGAAGAGCAGTCAAACTGATTTATAAGAGGATGAAGAGCAGTCAAACTGCTTTATAAGAGGATGAAGAGCAGTCAAACTGTTCTATAGGAGGATGAAGAGCAGTCAAACTGCTTTATAAAACGATGAAGAGCAGTCAAACTGTTTTATAAGAGGACGAAGAGCAGTCAAACTGTTTTATAAGAGGATGAAGAGCAGTCAAACTGATTTATAAAAGGATGAAGAGCAGTCAAACAGATTTATAATCGGATGAACAGCAGTCAATAATCGGACGAAGAGCAGTCAAACTGTTATAAAGGAGGACGATGGGCAGTCAAACTGAATTATAATCGGATGAAGAGCAGTCAAACTGATTTATAAGAGGATGAAGAGCAGTCAAACTGCTTTATAAAAGGATGAAGAGCAGTCAAACTGTTTAATAAGAGGACGAAGAGCAGTCAAACTGTTTTATAAGCGGACGAACAGCAGTCAAACTGATTTATAAGAGGATGAAGAGCAGTCAAACTGCTTTATAAGAGGATGAAGAGCAGTCAAACTGTTCTATAGGAGGATGAAGTGCAGTCAAACTGCTTTATAAAACGATGAAGAGCAGTCAAACTGTTTTATAAGAGGACGAAGAGCAGTCAAACTGTTTTATAAGAGGATGAAGAGCAGTCAAACTGATTTATAAAAGGATGAAGAGCAGTCAAACAGATTTATAATCGGATGAACAGCAGTCAATAATCGGACGAAGAGCAGTCAAACTGTTATAAAGGAGGACGATGGGCAGTCAAACTGAATTATAATCGGATGAAGAGCAGTCAAACTGATTTATAAGAGGATGAAGAGCAGTCAAACTGCTTTATAAAAGGATGAAGAGCAGTCAAACTGTTTTATAAGCAGACGAAGAGCAGTCAAACTGATTTATAATCCGACGAAGAGCAGTCAAACTGATTTATAAAAGGATGAAGAGCAGTCAAACTGTTTTATAAGCGGATGAACCGCAGTCAAACTGATTTATAATCGGACGAAGAGCAGTCAAACTGATTTATAAGAGGATGAAGAGCAGTCAAACTGCTTTATAAGAGGATGAAGAGCAGTCAAACTGTTCTATAGGAGGATGAAGCGCAGTCAAACTGGTTTATATGAGGATGAAGAGCAGTCAAACTGCTTTATAAGAGGATGAAGAGCAGTCAAACTGCTTTATAAAACGATGAAGAGCAGTCAAACTGTTTTATAAGAGGACGAAGAGCAGTCAAACTGTTTTATAAGAGGATGAAGAGCAGTCAAACTGCTTTATAAGAGGATGAAGAGCTGCCAACCTGCTTTATAAAACCATGAAGAGCAGTCAAACTGTTTTATAAGAGGATGAAGAGCAGTCAAACTGATTTAAAAGAGGATGAAGAGCAGTCAAACTGCTTTATAAGAGGATGAAGAGCAGTCAAATTGATTTATAAGAGGATGAAGAGCAGTCAAACTGCTTTATAAAAGGATGAAGAGCAGTCAAACTGTTTTATAAGAGGACGAAGAGCAGTAAAACTGATTTATAAGAGGATGAAGAGCAGTCAAACTGATTTATAAGAGGATGAAGAGCAGTGAAACTGATTTATAAACGGACGAAGAGCAGTCAATAATCGGACGAAGAGCAGCCAAACTGTTCTATAGGAGGATGAAGCGCAGTCAAACTGTTTTACACGAGGATGTAGAGCAGTCAGATTGGTTTACAAGAGTATGAAGAGCAGTCAACCTGTTTTACAAGAGGTTGAAGAGCAGTCAAACTTTTTTATAAGAGGATGAAGAGCAGTCAAACTGATTTATAAGAGGATGAAGAGCAGTCAAACTGCTTTATAATCGGACGAAGAGCAGTCAATCTGATTTATAATCGGACGAAGAGCAGTCAAACGGTTTTATAAGAGGATGAAGAGCAGTCAAATTGATTTATAAGAGGATGAAGAGCAGTCAAACTGATTTATAAGAGGATGAAGAGCAGTCAAACTGCTTTATAAAAGGATGAAGAGCAGTAAAACTGTTTTATAAGCAGACGAAGAGCAGTCAAACTGATTTATAATCGGACGAAGAGCAGTCAAACTGATTTATAAAAGGATGAAGAGCAGTCAAACTGTTTCATAAGCGGATGAACCACAGTCAAACTGATTTATAATCGGACGAAGAGCAGTCAAACTGATTTATAAGAGGATGAAGAGCAGTCAAACTGCTTTATAAGAGGATGAAGAGCAGTCAAACTGTTCTATAGGAGGATGAAGCGCAGTCAAACTGGTTTATATGAGGATGAAGAGCAGTCAATCTGCTTTATAAGAGGATGAAGAGCAGTCAAACTGCTTTATAAAACGATGAAGAGCAGTCAAACTGTTTTATAAGAGGACGAAGAGCAGTCAAACTGATTTATAAGAGGATGAAGAGCAGTCAAAGTGATTTAAAAGAGGATGAAGAGCAGTCAAACTGCTTTATAAAAGGATGAAGAGCAGTCAAACTGATTTATAATCGGATGAACAGCAGTCAATAATCGGACGAAGAGCAGTCAAACTGTTATATAGGAGGACGAAGAGCAGTCAAACTGAATTATAATCGGATGAAGAGCAGTCAAACTGATTTATAAACGGACGAAGATCAGTCAATAATCGGACGAAGAGCAGCCAAACTGTTCTATAGGAGGATGAATGCAGTCAAACTGTTTTACACGAGGATGTAGAGCAGTCAGACTGGTTTACAAGAGGATGAAGAGCAGTCAACCTGTTTTACAAGAGGTTGAAGAGCAGTCAAACTGTTTTATAAGAGGATGAAGAGCAGTCAAACTGATTTATAAGAGGATGAAGAGCAGTCAAACTGCTTTATAAAAGGATGAAGAGCAGTCAAACTGTTTTATAAGCAGACAAAGAGCAGTCAAACTGATTTATAATCGGACGAAGAGCAGTCCAACTGATTTATAAAAGGATGAAGAGCAGTCAAACTGTTATATAAGCGGAAGAAGAGCAGTCAACCTGATTTATTATCGGACGAAGAGCAGTCAAACTGATTTATAAGAGGATGAAGAGCAGTCAAACTGCTTTATAAGAGGATGAAGAGCAGTCAAACTGTTCTATAGGAGGATGAAGAGCAGTCAAACTGCTTTATAAAACGATGAAGAGCAGTCAAACTGTTTTATAAGAGGACGAAGAGCAGTCAAACTGTTTTATAAGAGGATGAAGAGCAGTCAAACTGATTTATAAAAGGATGAAGAGCAGTCAAACAGATTTATAATCGGATGAACAGCAGTCAATAATCGGACGAAGAGCAGTCAAACTGTTATAAAGGAGGACGATGGGCAGTCAAACTGAATTATAATCGGATGAAGAGCAGTCAAACTGATTTATAAGAGGATGAAGAGCAGTCAAACTGCTTTATAAAAGGATGAAGAGCAGTCAAACTGTTTTATAAGCAGACGAAGAGCAGTCAAACTGATTTATAATCCGACGAAGAGCAGTCAAACTGATTTATAAAAGGATGAAGAGCAGTCAAACTGTTTTATAAGCGGATGAACCGCAGTCAAACTGATTTATAATCGGACGAAGAGCAGTCAAACTGATTTATAAGAGGATGAAGAGCAGTCAAACTGCTTTATAAGAGGATGAAGAGCAGTCAAACTGTTCTATAGGAGGATGAAGCGCAGTCAAACTGGTTTATATGAGGATGAAGAGCAGTCAAACTGCTTTATAAGAGGATGAAGAGCAGTCAAACTGCTTTATAAAACGATGAAGAGCAGTCAAACTGTTTTATAAGAGGACGAAGAGCAGTCAAACTGTTTTATAAGAGGATGAAGAGCAGTCAAACTGCTTTATAAGAGGATGAAGAGCTGCCAACCTGCTTTATAAAACCATGAAGAGCAGTCAAACTGTTTTATAAGAGGATGAAGAGCAGTCAAACTGATTTAAAAGAGGATGAAGAGCAGTCAAACTGCTTTATAAGAGGATGAAGAGCAGTCAAATTGATTTATAAGAGGATGAAGAGCAGTCAAACTGCTTTATAAAAGGATGAAGAGCAGTCAAACTGTTTTATAAGAGGACGAAGAGCAGTAAAACTGATTTATAAGAGGATGAAGAGCAGTCAAACTGATTTATAAGAGGATGAAGAGCAGTGAAACTGATTTATAAACGGACGAAGAGCAGTCAATAATCGGACGAAGAGCAGCCAAACTGTTCTATAGGAGGATGAAGCGCAGTCAAACTGTTTTACACGAGGATGTAGAGCAGTCAGATTGGTTTACAAGAGTATGAAGAGCAGTCAACCTGTTTTACAAGAGGTTGAAGAGCAGTCAAACTTTTTTATAAGAGGATGAAGAGCAGTCAAACTGATTTATAAGAGGATGAAGAGCAGTCAAACTGCTTTATAATCGGACGAAGAGCAGTCAAACTGATTTATAATCGGACGAAGAGCAGTCAAACGGTTTTATAAGAGGATGAAGAGCAGTCAAATTGATTTATAAGAGGATGAAGAGCAGTCAAACTGATTTATAAGAGGATGAAGAGCAGTCAAACTGCTTTATAAAAGGATGAAGAGCAGTAAAACTGTTTTATAAGCAGACGAAGAGCAGTCAAACTGATTTATAATCGGACGAAGAGCAGTCAAACTGATTTATAAAAGGATGAAGAGCAGTCAAACTGTTTCATAAGCGGATGAACCACAGTCAAACTGATTTATAATCGGACGAAGAGCAGTCAAACTGATTTATAAGAGGATGAAGAGCAGTCAAACTGCTTTATAAGAGGATGAAGAGCAGTCAAACTGTTCTATAGGAGGATGAAGCGCAGTCAAACTGGTTTATATGAGGATGAAGAGCAGTCAATCTGCTTTATAAGAGGATGAAGAGCAGTCAAACTGCTTTATAAAACGATGAAGAGCAGTCAAACTGTTTTATAAGAGGACGAAGAGCAGTCAAACTGATTTATAAGAGGATGAAGAGCAGTCAAAGTGATTTAAAAGAGGATGAAGAGCAGTCAAACTGCTTTATAAAAGGATGAAGAGCAGTCAAACTGATTTATAATCGGATGAACAGCAGTCAATAATCGGACGAAGAGCAGTCAAACTGTTATATAGGAGGACGAAGAGCAGTCAAACTGAATTATAATCGGATGAAGAGCAGTCAAACTGATTTATAAACGGACGAAGATCGGTCAATAATCGGACGAAGAGCAGCCAAACTGTTCTATAGGAGGATGAATGCAGTCAAACTGTTTTACACGAGGATGTAGAGCAGTCAGACTGGTTTACAAGAGGATGAAGAGCAGTCAACCTGTTTTACAAGAGGTTGAAGAGCAGTCAAACTGTTTTATAAGAGGATGAAGAGCAGTCAAACTGATTTATAAGAGGATGAAGAGCAGTCAAACTGCTTTATAAAAGGATGAAGAGCAGTCAAACTGTTTTATAAGCAGACAAAGAGCAGTCAAACTGATTTATAATCGGACGAAGAGCAGTCCAACTGATTTATAAAAGGATGAAGAGCAGTCAAACTGTTATATAAGCGGAAGAAGAGCAGTCAACCTGATTTATTATCGGACGAAGAGCAGTCAAACTGATTTATAAGAGGATGAAGAGCAGTCAAACTGCTTTATAAGAGGATGAAGAGCAGTCAAACTGTTCTATAGGAGGATGAAGAGCAGTCAAACTGCTTTATAAAACGATGAAGAGCAGTCAAACTGTTTTATAAGAGGACGAAGAGCAGTCAAACTGTTTTATAAGAGGATGAAGAGCAGTCAAACTGATTTATAAAAGGATGAAGAGCAGTCAAACAGATTTATAATCGGATGAACAGCAGTCAATAATCGGACGAAGAGCAGTCAAACTGTTATAAAGGAGGACGATGGGCAGTCAAACTGAATTATAATCGGATGAAGAGCAGTCAAACTGATTTATAAGAGGATGAAGAGCAGTCAAACTGCTTTATAAAAGGATGAAGAGCAGTCAAACTGTTTAATAAGAGGACGAAGAGCAGTCAAACTGTTTTATAAGCGGACGAACAGCAGTCAAACTGATTTATAATCGGACGAAGAGCAGTCAAACTGATTTATAATCGGACGAAGAGCAGTCAAACGGTTTTATAAGAGGATGAAGAGCAGTCAAATTGATTTATAAGAGGATGAAGAGCAGTCAAACGGTTTTATAAGAGGATGAAGAGCAGTCAAATTGATTTATAAGAGGATGAAAAGCAGTCAAACTGATTTATAATCGGACGAAGAGCAGTCAAACTGATTTATAATCGGACGAAGAGCAGTCAAACGGTTTTATAAGAGGATGAAGAGCAGTCAAATTGATTTATAAGAGGATGAAGAGCAGTCAAACTGATTTATAAGAGGATGAAGAGCAGTCAAACTGCTTTATAAAAGGATGAAGAGCAGTCAAACTGTTTTATAAGCAGACGAAGAGCAGTCAAACTGATTTATAATCGGACGAAGAGCAGTCAAACTGATTTATAAAAGGATGAAGAGCAGTCAAACTGTTTTATAAGCGGATGAACCGCAGTCAAACTGATTTATAATCGGACGAAAAGCAGTCAAACTGATTTATAAGAGGATGAAGAGCAGTCAAACTGCTTTATAAGAGGATGAAGAGCAGTCAAACTGTTCTATAGGAGGATGAAGCGCAGTCAAACTGGTTTATATGAGGATGAAGAGCAGTCAAACTGCTTTATAAGAGGATGAAGAGCAGTCAAACTGCTTTATAAAACGATGAAGAGCAGTCAAACTGTTTTATAAGAGGACGAAGAGCAGTCAAACTGTTTTATAAGAGGATTAAGAGCAGTCAAACTGCTTTATAAGAGGATGAGGGCTGTCAACCTGCTTTATAAAACGATGAAGAGCAGTCAAACTGTTTTATAAGAGGACGAAGAGCAGACAAACTGTTTTATAAGAGGATGAAGAGCAGTCAAACTGATTTAAAAGAGGATGAAGAGCAGTCAAACTGCTTTATAAGAGGATGAAGAGCAGTCAAATTGATTTATAAGAGGATGAAGAGCAGTCAAACTGCTTTATAAAAGGATGAAGAGCAGTCAAACTGTTTTATAAGAGGACGAAGAGCAGTAAAACTGATTTATAAGAGGATGAAGAGCAGTCAAACTGATTTATAAGAGGATGAAGAGCAGTGATACTGATTTATAAACGGACGAAGAGCAGTCAATAATCGGACGAAGAGCAGCCAAACTGTTCTATAGGAGGATGAAGCGCAGTCAAACTGTTTTACACGAGGATGTAGAGCAGTCAGATTGGTTTACAAGAGTATGAAGAGCAGTCAACCTGTTTTACAAGAGGTTGAAGAGCAGTCAAACTTTTTTATAAGAGGATGAAGAGCAGTCAAACTGATTTATAAGAGGATGAAGAGCAGTCAAACTGCTTTATAATCGGACGAAGAGCAGTCAAACTGATTTATAATCGGACGAAGAGCAGTCAAACGGTTTTATAAGAGGATGAAGAGCAGTCAAATTGATTTATAAGAGGATGAAGAGCAGTCAAACTGATTTATAAGAGGATGAAGAGCAGTCAAACTGCTTTATAAAAGGATGAAGAGCAGTCAAACTGTTTTATAAGCAGACGAAGAGCAGTCAAACTGATTTATAATCGGACGAAGAGCAGGCAAACTGATTTATAAAAGGATGAAGAGCAGTCAAACTGTTTCATAAGCGGATGAACCGCAGTCAAACTTATTTATAATCGGACGAAGAGCAGTCAAACTGATTTATAAGAGGATGAAGAGCAGTCAAACTGCTTTATAAGAGGATGAAGAGCAGTCAAACTGATTTATAATCGGATGAACAGCAGTCAATAATCGGACGAAGAGCAGTCAAACTGTTATATAGGAGGACGAAGAGCAGTCAAACTGAATTATAATCGGATGAAGAGCAGTCAAACTGATTTATAAACGGAAGAAGAGCAGTCAATAATCGGACGAAGAGCAGCCAAACTGTTCTATAGGAGGATGAATGCAGTCAAACTGTTTTACACGAGGATGTAGAGCAGTCAGACTGGTTTACAAGAGGATGAAGAGCAGTCAACCTGTTTTACAAGAGGTTGAAGAGCAGTCAAACTGTTTTATAAGAGGATGAAGAGCAGTCAAACTGATTTATAAGAGGATGAAGAGCAGTCAAACTGCTTTATAAAAGGATGAAGAGCAGTCAAACTGTTTTATAAGCAGACAAAGAGCAGTGAAACTGATTTATAATCGGACGAAGAGCAGTCAAACTGATTTATAAAAGGATGAAGAGCAGTCAAACTGTTATATAAGCGGACGAAGAGCAGTCAACCTGATTTATTATCGGACGAAGAGCAGTCAAACTGATTTATAAGAGGATGAAGAGCAGTCAAACTGCTTTATAAGAGGATGAAGAGCAGCCAAACTGTTCTATAGGAGGATGAAGAGCAGTCAAACTGCTTTATAAAACGATGAAGAGCAGTCAAACTGTTTTATAAGAGGACGAAGAGCAGTCAAACTGTTTTATAAGAGGATGAAGAGCAGTCAAACTGATTTATAAAAGGATGAAGAGCAGTCAAACAGATTTATAATCGGATGAACAGCAGTCAATAATCGGACGAAGAGCAGTCAAACTGTTATAAAGGAGGACGATGGGCAGTCAAACTGAATTATAATCGGATGAAGAGCAGTCAAACTGATTTATAAGAGGATGAAGAGCAGTCAAACTGCTTTATAAAAGGATGAAGAGCAGTCAAACTGTTTAATAAGAGGACGAAGAGCAGTCAAACTGTTTTATAAGCGGACGAACAGCAGTCAAACTGATTTATAATCGGACGAAGAGCAGTCAAACTGATTTATAATCGGACGAAGAGCAGTCAAACGGTTTTATAAGAGGATGAAGAGCAGTCAAATTGATTTATAAGAGGATGAAGAGCAGTCAAACGGTTTTATAAGAGGATGAAGAGCAGTCAAATTGATTTATAAGAGGATGAAAAGCAGTCAAACTGATTTATAATCGGACGAAGAGCAGTCAAACTGATTTATAATCGGACGAAGAGCAGTCAAACGGTTTTATAAGAGGATGAAGAGCAGTCAAATTGATTTATAAGAGGATGAAGAGCAGTCAAACTGATTTATAAGAGGATGAAGAGCAGTCAAACTGCTTTATAAAAGGATGAAGAGCAGTCAAACTGTTTTATAAGCAGACGAAGAGCAGTCAAACTGATTTATAATCGGACGAAGAGCAGTCAAACTGATTTATAAAAGGATGAAGAGCAGTCAAACTGTTTTATAAGCGGATGAACCGCAGTCAAACTGATTTATAATCGGACGAAGAGCAGTCAAACTGATTTATAAGAGGATGAAGAGCAGTCAAACTGCTTTATAAGAGGATGAAGAGCAGTCAAACTGTTCTATAGGAGGATGAAGCGCAGTCAAACTGGTTTATATGAGGATGAAGAGCAGTCAAACTGCTTTATAAGAGGATGAAGAGCAGTCAAACTGCTTTATAAAACGATGAAGAGCAGTCAAACTGTTTTATAAGAGGACGAAGAGCAGTCAAACTGTTTTATAAGAGGATTAAGAGCAGTCAAACTGCTTTATAAGAGGATGAGGGCTGTCAACCTGCTTTATAAAACGATGAAGAGCAGTCAAACTGTTTTATAAGAGGACGAAGAGGAGACAAACTGTTTTATAAGAGGATGAAGAGCAGTCAAACTGATTTAAAAGAGGATGAAGAGCAGTCAAACTGCTTTATAAGAGGATGAAGAGCAGTCAAATTGATTTATAAGAGGATGAAGAGCAGTCAAACTGCTTTATAAAAGGATGAAGAGCAGTCAAACTGTTTTATAAGAGGACGAAGAGCAGTAAAACTGATTTATAAGAGGATGAAGAGCAGTCAAACTGATTTATAAGAGGATGAAGAGCAGTGAAACTGATTTATAAACGGACGAAGAGCAGTCAATAATCGGACGAAGAGCAGCCAAACTGTTCTATAGGAGGATGAAGCGCAGTCAAACTGTTTTACACGAGGATGTAGAGCAGTCAGATTGGTTTACAAGAGTATGAAGAGCAGTCAACCTGTTTTACAAGAGGTTGAAGAGCAGTCAAACTTTTTTATAAGAGGATGAAGAGCAGTCAAACTGATTTATAAGAGGATGAAGAGCAGTCAAACTGCTTTATAATCGGACGAAGAGCAGTCAAACTGATTTATAATCGGACGAAGAGCAGTCAAACGGTTTTATAAGAGGATGAAGAGCAGTCAAATTGATTTATAAGAGGATGAAGAGCAGTCAAACTGATTTATAAGAGGATGAAGAGCAGTCAAACTGCTTTATAAAAGGATGAAGAGCAGTCAAACTGTTTTATAAGCAGACGAAGAGCAGTCAAACTGATTTATAATCGGACGAAGAGCAGGCAAACTGATTTATAAAAGGATGAAGAGCAGTCAAACTGTTTCATAAGCGGATGAACCGCAGTCAAACTGATTTATAAACGGACGAAGAGCAGTCAATAATCGGACGAAGAGCAGCCAAACTGTTCTATAGGAGGATGAAGCGCAGTCAAACTGTTTTACACGAGGATGTAGAGCAGTCAGATTGGTTTACAAGAGTATGAAGAGCAGTCAACCTGTTTTACAAGAGGTTGAAGAGCAGTCAAACTTTTTTATAAGAGGATGAAGAGCAGTCAAACTGATTTATAAGAGGATGAAGAGCAGTCAAACTGCTTTATAATCGGACGAAGAGCAGTCAAACTGATTTATAATCGGACGAAGAGCAGTCAAACGGTTTTATAAGAGGATGAAGAGCAGTCAAATTGATTTATAAGAGGATGAAGAGCAGTCAAACTGATTTATAAGAGGATGAAGAGCAGTCAAACTGCTTTATAAAAGGATGAAGAGCAGTCAAACTGTTTTATAAGCAGACGAAGAGCAGTCAAACTGATTTATAATCGGACGAAGAGCAGGCAAACTGATTTATAAAAGGATGAAGAGCAGTCAAACTGTTTCATAAGCGGATGAACCGCAGTCAAACTGATTTATAATCGGACGAAGAGCAGTCAAACTGATTTATAAGAGGATGAAGAGCAGTCAAACTGCTTTATAAGAGGATGAAGAGCAGTCAAACTGATTTATAATCGGATGAACAGCAGTCAATAATCGGACGAAGAGCAGTCAAACTGTTATATAGGAGGACGAAGAGCAGTCAAACTGAATTATAATCGGATGAAGAGCAGTCAAACTGATTTATAAACGGACGAAGAGCAGTCAATAATCGGACGAAGAGCAGCCAAACTGTTCTATAGGAGGATGAATGCAGTCAAACTGTTTTACACGAGGATGTAGAGCAGTCAGACTGGTTTACAAGAGGATGAAGAGCAGTCAACCTGTTTTACAAGAGGTTGAAGAGCAGTCAAACTGTTTTATAAGAGGATGAAGAGCAGTCAAACTGATTTATAAGAGGATGAAGAGCAGTCAAACTGCTTTATAAAAGGATGAAGAGCAGTCAAACTGTTTTATAAGCAGACAAAGAGCAGTGAAACTGATTTATAATCGGACGAAGAGCAGTCAAACTGATTTATAAAAGGATGAAGAGCAGTCAAACTGTTATATAAGCGGACGAAGAGCAGTCAACCTGATTTATTATCGGACGAAGAGCAGTCAAACTGATTTATAAGAGGATGAAGAGCAGTCAAACTGCTTTATAAGAGGATGAAGAGCAGTCAAACTGTTCTATAGGAGGATGAAGAGCAGTCAAACTGCTTTATAAAACGATGAAGAGCAGTCAAACTGTTTTATAAGAGGACGAAGAGCAGTCAAACTGTTTTATAAGAGGATGAAGAGCAGTCAAACTGATTTATAAAAGGATGAAGAGCAGTCAAACAGATTTATAATCGGATGAACAGCAGTCAATAATCGGACGAAGAGCAGTCAAACTGTTATAAAGGAGGACGATGGGCAGTCAAACTGAATTATAATCGGATGAAGAGCAGTCAAACTGATTTATAAGAGGATGAAGAGCAGTCAAACTGCTTTATAAAAGGATGAAGAGCAGTCAAACTGTTTAATAAGAGGACGAAGAGCAGTCAAACTGTTTTATAAGCGGACGAACAGCAGTCAAACTGATTTATAATCAGACGAAGAGCAGTCAAACTGATTTATAATCGGACGAAGAGCAGTCAAACGGTTTTATAAGAGGATGAAGAGCAGTCAAATTGATTTATAAGAGGATGAAGAGCAGTCAAACGGTTTTATAAGAGGATGAAGAGCAGTCAAATTGATTTATAAGAGGATGAAAAGCAGTCAAACTGATTTATAATCGGACGAAGAGCAGTCAAACTGATTTATAATCGGACGAAGAGCAGTCAAACGGTTTTATAAGAGGATGAAGAGCAGTCAAATTGATTTATAAGAGGATGAAGAGCAGTCAAACTGATTTATAAGAGGATGAAGAGCAGTCAAACTGCTTTATAAAAGGATGAAGAGCAGTCAAACTGTTTTATAAGCAGACGAAGAGCAGTCAAACTGATTTATAATCGGACGAAGAGCAGTCAAACTGATTTATAAAAGGATGAAGAGCAGTCAAACTGTTTTATAAGCGGATGAACCGCAGTCAAACTGATTTATAATCGGACGAAGAGCAGTCAAACTGATTTATAAGAGGATGAAGAGCAGTCAAACTGCTTTATAAGAGGATGAAGAGCAGTCAAACTGTTCTATAGGAGGATGAAGCGCAGTCAAACTGGTTTATATGAGGATGAAGAGCAGTCAAACTGCTTTATAAGAGGATGAAGAGCAGTCAAACTGCTTTATAAAACGATGAAGAGCAGTCAAACTGTTTTATAAGAGGACGAAGAGCAGTCAAACTGTTTTATAAGAGGATTAAGAGCAGTCAAACTGCTTTATAAGAGGATGAGGGCTGTCAACCTGCTTTATAAAACGATGAAGAGCAGTCAAACTGTTTTATAAGAGGACGAAGAGCAGACAAACTGTTTTATAAGAGGATGAAGAGCAGTCAAACTGATTTAAAAGAGGATGAAGAGCAGTCAAACTGCTTTATAAGAGGATGAAGAGCAGTCAAATTGATTTATAAGAGGATGAAGAGCAGTCAAACTGCTTTATAAAAGGATGAAGAGCAGTCAAACTGTTTTATAAGAGGACGAAGAGCAGTAAAACTGATTTATAAGAGGATGAAGAGCAGTCAAACTGATTTATAAGAAGATGAAGAGCAGTGAAACTGATTTATAAACGGACGAAGAGCAGTCAATAATCGGACGAAGAGCAGCCAAACTGTTCTATAGGAGGATGAAGCGCAGTCAAACTGTTTTACACGAGGATGTAGAGCAGTCAGATTGGTTTATAAGAGTATGAAGAGCAGTCAACCTGTTTTACAAGAGGTTGAAGAGCAGTCAAACTTTTTTATAAGAGGATGAAGAGCAGTCAAACTGATTTATAAGAGGTTGAAGAGCAGTCAAACTGCTTTATAATCGGACGCAGAGCAGTCAAACTGATTTATAATCGGACGAAGAGCAGTCAAACGGTTTTATAAGAGGATGAAGAGCAGTCAAATTGATTTATAAGAGGATGAAGAGCAGTCAAACTGATTTATAAGAGGATGAAGAGCAGTCAAACTGCTTTATAAAAGGATGAAGAGCAGTCAAACTGTTTTATAAGCAGACGAAGAGCAGTCAAACTGATTTATAATCGGACGAAGAGCAGGCAAACTGATGTATAAAAGGATGAAGAGCAGTCAAACTGTTTCATAAGCGGATGAACCGCAGTCAAACTGATTTATAATCGGACGAAGAGCAGTCAAACTGATTTATAAGAGGATGAAGAGCAGTCAAACTGCTTTATAAGAGGATGAAGAGCAGTCAAACTGATTTATAATCGGATGAACAGCAGTCAATAATCGGACGAAGAGCAGTCAAACTGTTATATAGGAGGACGAAGAGCAGTCAAACTGAATTATAATCGGATGAAGAGCAGTCAATAATCGGACGAAGAGCAGCCAAACTGTTCTATAGGAGGATGAATGCAGTCAAACTGTTTTACACGAGGATGTAGAGCAGTCAGACTGGTTTACAAGAGGATGAAGAGCAGTCAACCTGTTTTACAAGAGGTTGAAGAGCAGTCAAACTGTTTTATAAGAGGATGAAGAGCAGTCAAACTGATTTATAAGAGGATGAAGAGCAGTCAAACTGCTTTATAAAAGGATGAAGAGCAGTCAAACTGTTTTATAAGCAGACAAAGAGCAGTCAAACTGATTTATAATCGGACGAAGAGCAGTCAAACTGATTTATAAAAGGATGAAGAGCAGTCAAACTGTTATATAAGCGGACGAAGAGCAGTCAACCTGATTTATTATCGGACGAAGAGCAGTCAAACTGATTTATAAGAGGATGAAGAGCAGTCAAACTGCTTTATAAGAGGATGAAGAGCAGTCAAACTGTTCTATAGGAGGATGAAGAGCAGTCAAACTGCTTTATAAAACGATGAAGAGCAGTCAAACTGTTTTATAAGAGGACGAAGAGCAGTCAAACTGTTTTATAAGAGGATGAAGAGCAGTCAAACAGATTTATAATCGGATGAACAGCAGTCAATAATCGGACGAAGAGCAGTCAAACTGTTATAAAGGAGGACGATGGGCAGTCAAACTGAATTATAATCGGATGAAGAGCAGTCAAACTGATTTATAAGAGGATGAAGAGCAGTCAAACTGCTTTATAAAAGGATGAAGAGCAGTCAAACTGTTTAATAAGAGGACGAAGAGCAGTCAAACTGTTTTATAAGCGGACGAACAGCAGTCAAACTGATTTATAATCGGACGAAGAGCAGTCAAACTGATTTATAATCGGACGAAGAGCAGTCAAACGGTTTTATAAGAGGATGAAGAGCAGTCAAATTGATTTATAAGAGGATGAAGAGCAGTCAAACGGTTTTATAAGAGGATGAAGAGCAGTCAAATTGATTTATAAGAGGATGAAAAGCAGTCAAACTGATTTATAATCGGACGAAGAGCAGTCAAACTGAATTATAATCGGACGAAGAGCAGTCAAACGGTTTTATAAGAGGATGAAGAGCAGTCAAATTGATTTATACGAGGATGAAGAGCAGTCAAACTGATTTATAAGAGGATGAAGAGCAGTCAAACTGCTTTATAAAAGGATGAAGAGCAGTCAAACTGTTTTATAAGCAGACGAAGAGCAGTCAAACTGATTTATAATCGGACGAAGAGCAGTCAAACTGATTTATAAAAGGATGAAGAGCAGTCAAACTGTTTTATAAGCGGATGAACCGCAGTCAAACTGATTTATAATCGGACGAAGAGCAGTCAAACTGATTTATAAGAGGATGAAGAGCAGTCAAACTGCTTTATAAGAGGATGAAGAGCAGTCAAACTGTTCTATAGGAGGATGAAGCGCAGTCAAACTGGTTTATATGAGGATGAAGAGCAGTCAAACTGCTTTATAAGAGGATGAAGAGCAGTCAAACTGCTTTATAAAACGATGAAGAGCAGTCAAACTGTTTTATAAGAGGACGAAGAGCAGTCAAACTGTTTTATAAGTGGATTAAGAGCAGTCAAACTGCTTTATAAGAGGATGAGGGCTGTCAACCTGCTTTATAAAACGATGAAGAGCAGTCAAACTGTTTTATAAGAGGACGAAGAGCAGACAAACTGTTTTATAAGAGGATGAAGAGCAGTCAAACTGATTTAAAAGAGGATGAAGAGCAGTCAAACTGCTTTATAAGAGGATGAAGAGCAGTCAAATTGATTTATAAGAGGATGAAGAGCAGTCAAACTGCTTTATAAAAGGATGAAGAGCAGTCAAACTGTTTTATAAGAGGACGAAGAGCAGTAAAACTGATTTATAAGAGGATGAAGAGCAGTCAAACTGATTTATAAGAGGATGAAGAGCAGTGAAACTGATTTATAAACGGACGAAGAGCAGTCAATAATCGGACGAAGAGCAGCCAAACTGTTCTATAGGAGGATGAAGCGTAGTCAAACTGTTTTACACGAGGATGTAGAGCAGTCAGATTGGTTTACAAGAGTATGAAGAGCAGTCAACCTGTTTTACAAGAGGTTGAAGAGCAGTCAAACTTTTTTATAAGAGGATGAAGAGCAGTCAAACTGATTTATAAGAGGATGAAGAGCAGTCAAACTGCTTTATAATCGGACGAAGAGCAGTCAAACTGATTTATAATCGGACGAAGAGCAGTCAAACGGTTTTATAAGAGGATGAAGAGCAGTCAAATTGATTTATAAGAGGATGAAGAGCAGTCAAACTGATTTATAAGAGGATGAAGAGCAGTCAAACTGCTTTATAAAAGGATGAAGAGCAGTCAAACTGTTTTATAAGCAGACGAAGAGCAGTCAAACTGATTTATAATCGGACGAAGAGCAGGCAAACTGATTTATAAAAGGATGAAGAGCAGTCAAACTGTTTCATAAGCGGATGAACCGCAGTCAAACTGATTTATAATCGGACGAAGAGCAGTCAAACTGATTTATAAGAGGATGAAGAGCAGTCAAACTGCTTTATAAGAGGATGAAGAGCAGTCAAACTGTTCTATAGGAGGATGAAGTGCAGTCAAACTGGTTTATATGAGGATGAAGAGCAGTCAATCTGCTTTATAAGAGGATGAAGAGCAGTCAAACTGCTTTATAAAACGATGAAGAGCAGTCAAACTGTTTTATAGGAGGACGAGGAGCAGTCAAACTGATTTATAAGAGGATGAAGAGCAGTCAAAGTGATTTAAAAGAGGATGAAGAGCAGTCAAATTGATTTATAAGAGGATGAAGAGCAGTCAAACTGCTTTATAAAAGGATGAAGAGCAGTCAAACTGTTTTATAAGAGGACGAAGAGCAGTAAAACTGATTTATAAGAGGATGAAGAGCAGTCAAACTGATTTATAAGAGGATGAAGAGCAGTGAAACTGATTTATAAACGGACGAAGAGCAGTCAATAATCGGACGAAGAGCAGCCAAACTGTTCTATAGGAGGATGAAGCGCAGTCAAACTGTTTTACACGAGGATGTAGAGCAGTCAGATTGGTTTATAAGAGTATGAAGAGCAGTCAACCTGTTTTACAAGAGGTTGAAGAGCAGTCAAACTTTTTTATAAGAGGATGAAGAGCAGTCAAACTGATTTATAAGAGGATGAAGAGCAGTCAAACTGCTTTATAATCGGACGAAGAGCAGTCAAACTGATTTATAATCGGACGAAGAGCAGTCAAACGGTTTTATAAGAGGATGAAGAGCAGTCAAATTGATTTATAAGAGGATGAAGAGCAGTCAAACTGATTTATAAGAGGATGAAGAGCAGTCAAACTGCTTTATAAAAGGATGAAGAGCAGTCAAACTGTTTTATAAGCAGACGAAGAGCAGTCAAACTGATTTATAATCGGACGAAGAGCAGGCAAACTGATTTATAAAAGGATGAAGAGCAGTCAAACTGTTTCATAAGCGGATGAACCGCAGTCAAACTGATTTATAATCGGACGAAGAGCAGTCAAACTGATTTATAAGAGGATGAAGAGCAGTCAAACTGCTTTATAAGAGGTAAAGAGCAGTCAAACTGATTTATAATCGGATGAAGAGCAGTCAATAATCGGACGAAGAGCAGCCAAACTGTTCTATAGGAGGATGAATGCAGTCAAACTGTTTTACACGAGGATGTAGAGCAGTCAGACTGGTTTACAAGAGGATGAAGAGCAGTCAACCTGTTTTACAAGAGGTTGAAGAGCAGTCAAACTGTTTTATAAGAGGATGAAGAGCAGTCAAACTGATTTATAAGAGGATGAAGAGCAGTCAAACTGCTTTATAAAAGGATGAAGAGCAGTCAAACTGTTTTATAAGCAGACAAAGAGCAGTCAAACTGATTTATAATCGGACGAAGAGCAGTCAAACTGATTTATAAAAGGATGAAGAGCAGTCAAACTGTTATATAAGCGGACGAAGAGCAGTCAACCTGATTTATTATCGGACGAAGAGCAGTCAAACTGATTTATAAGAGGATGAAGAGCAGTCAAACTGCTTTATAAGAGGATGAAGAGCAGTCAAACTGTTCTATAGGAGGATGAAGAGCAGTCAAACTGCTTTATAAAACGATGAAGAGCAGTCAAACTGTTTTATAAGAGGACGAAGAGCAGTCAAACTGTTTTATAAGAGGATGAAGAGCAGTCAAACTGATTTATAAAAGGATGAAGAGCAGTCAAACAGATTTATAATCGGATGAACAGCAGTCAATAATCGGACGAAGAGCAGTCAAACTGTTATAAAGGAGGACGATGGGCAGTCAAACTGAATTATAATCGGATGAAGAGCAGTCAAACTGATTTATAAGAGGATGAAGAGCAGTCAAACTGCTTTATAAAAGGATGAAGAGCAGTCAAACTGTTTAATAAGAGGACGAAGAGCAGTCAAACTGTTTTATAAGCGGACGAACAGCAGTCAAACTGATTTATAATCGGACGAAGAGCATTCAAACTGATTTATAATCGGACGAAGAGCAGTCAAACGGTTTTATAAGAGGATGAAGAGCAGTCAAATTGATTTATAAGAGGATGAAGAGCAGTCAAACGGTTTTATAAGAGGATGAAGAGCAGTCAAATTGATTTATAAGAGGATGAAAAGCAGTCAAACTGATTTATAATCGGACGAAGAGCAGTCAAACTGATTTATAATCGGACGAAGAGCAGTCAAACGGTTTTATAAGAGGATGAAGAGCAGTCAAATTGATTTATACGAGGATGAAGAGCAGTCAAACTGATTTATAAGAGGATGAAGAGCAGTCAAACTGCTTTATAAAAGGATGAAGAGCAGTCAAACTGTTTTATAAGCAGACGAAGAGCAGTCAAACTGATTTATAATCGGACGAAGAGCAGTCAAACTGATTTATAAAAGGATGAAGAGCAGTCAAACTGTTTTATAAGCGGATGAACCGCAGTCAAACTGATTTATAATCGGACGAAGAGCAGTCAAACTGATTTATAAGAGGATGAAGAGCAGTCAAACTGCTTTATAAGAGGATGAAGAGCAGTCAAACTGTTCTATAGGAGGATGAAGCGCAGTCAAACTGGTTTATATGAGGATGAAGAGCAGTCAAACTGCTTTATAAGAGGATGAAGAGCAGTCAAACTGCTTTATAAAACGATGAAGAGCAGTCAAACTGTTTTATAAGAGGACGAAGAGCAGTCAAACTGTTTTATAAGAGGATTAAGAGCAGTCAAACTGCTTTATAAGAGGATGAGGGCTGTCAACCTGCTTTATAAAACGATGAAGAGCAGTCAAACTGTTTTATAAGAGGACGAAGAGCAGACAAACTGTTTTATAAGAGAATGAAGAGCAGTCAAACTGATTTAAAAGAGGATGAAGAGCAGTCAAACTGCTTTATAAGAGGATGAAGAGCAGTCAAATTGATTTATAAGAGGATGAAGAGCAGTCAAACTGCTTTATAAAAGGATGAAGAGCAGTCAAACTGTTTTATAAGAGGACGAAGAGCAGTAAAACTGATTTATAAGAGGATGAAGAGCAGTCAAACTGATTTATAAGAGGATGAAGAGCAGTGAAACTGATTTATAAACGGACGAAGAGCAGTCAATAATCGGACGAAGAGCAGCCAAACTGTTCTATAGGAGGATGAAGCGCAGTCAAACTGTTTTACACGAGGATGTAGAGCAGTCAGATTGGTTTATAAGAGTATGAAGAGCAGTCAACCTGTTTTACAAGAGGTTGAAGAGCAGTCAAACTTTTTTATAAGAGGATGAAGAGCAGTCAAACTGATTTATAAGAGGATGAAGAGCAGTCAAACTGCTTTATAATCGGACGAAGAGCAGTCAAACTGATTTATAATCGGACGAAGAGCAGTCAAACGGTTTTATAAGAGGATGAAGAGCAGTCAAATTGATTTATAAGAGGATGAAGAGCAGTCAAACTGATTTATAAGAGGATGAAGAGCAGTCAAACTGCTTTATAAAAGGATGAAGAGCAGTCAAACTGTTTTATAAGCAGACGAAGAGCAGTCAAACTGATTTATAATCGGACGAAGAGCAGGCAAACTGATTTATAAAAGGATGAAGAGCAGTCAAACTGTTTCATAAGCGGATGAACCGCAGTCAAACTGATTTATAATCGGACGAAGAGCAGTCAAACTGACTTATAAGAGGATGAAGAGCAGTCAAACTGCTTTATAAGAGGTAAAGAGCAGTCAAACTGATTTATAATCGGATGAAGAGCAGTCAATAATCGGACGAAGAGCAGCCAAACTGTTCTATAGGAGGATGAATGCAGTCAAACTGTTTTACACGAGGATGTAGAGCAGTCAGACTGGTTTACAAGAGGATGAAGAGCAGTCAACCTGTTTTACAAGAGGTTGAAGAGCAGTCAAACTGTTTTATAAGAGGATGAAGAGCAGTCAAACTGATTTATAAGAGGATGAAGAGCAGTCAAACTGCTTTATACAAGGATGAAGAGCAGTCAAACTGTTTTATAAGCAGACAAAGAGCAGTCAAACTGATTTATAATCGGACGAAGAGCAGTCAAACTGATTTATAAAAGGATGAAGAGCAGTCAAACTGTTATATAAGCGGACGAAGAGCAGTCAACCTGATTTATTATCGGACGAAGAGCAGTCAAACTGATTTATAAGAGGATGAAGAGCAGTCAAACTGCTTTATAAGAGGATGAAGAGCAGTCAAACTGTTCTATAGGAGGATGAAGAGCAGTCAAACTGCTTTATAAAACGATGAAGAGCAGTCAAACTGTTTTATAAGAGGACGAAGAGCAGTCAAACTGTTTTATAAGAGGATGAAGAGCAGTCAAACTGATTTATAAAAGGATGAAGAGCAGTCAAACAGATTTATAATCGGATGAACAGCAGTCAATAATCGGACGAAGAGCAGTCAAACTGTTATAAAGGAGGACGATGGGCAGTCAAACTGAATTATAATCGGATGAAGAGCAGTCAAACTGATTTATAAGAGGATGAAGAGCAGTCAAACTGCTTTATAAAAGGATGAAGAGCAGTCAAACTGTTTAATAAGAGGACGAAGAGCAGTCAAACTGTTTTATAAGCGGACGAACAGCAGTCAAACTGATTTATAATCGGACGAAGAGCAGTCAAACTGATTTATAATCGGACGAAGAGCAGTCAAACGGTTTTATAAGAGGATGAAGAGCAGTCAAATTGATTTATAAGAGGATGAAGAGCAGTCAAACGGTTTTATAAGAGGATGAAGAGCAGTCAAATTGATTTATAAGAGGATGAAAAGCAGTCAAACTGATTTATAATCGGACGAAGAGCAGTCAAACTGATTTATAATCGGACGAAGAGCAGTCAAACGGTTTTATAAGAGGATGAAGAGCAGTCAAATTGATTTATACGAGGATGAAGAGCAGTCAAACTGATTTATAAGAGGATGAAGAGCAGTCAAACTGCTTTATAAAAGGATGAAGAGCAGTCAAACTGTTTTATAAGCAGACGAAGAGCAGTCAAACTGATTTATAATCGGACGAAGAGCAGTCAAACTGATTTATAAAAGGATGAAGAGCAGTCAAACTGTTTTATAAGCGGATGAACCGCAGTCAAACTGATTTATAATCGGACGAAGAGCAGTCAAACTGATTTATAAGAGGATGAAGAGCAGTCAAACTGCTTTATAAGAGGATGAAGAGCAGTCAAACTGTTCTATAGGAGGATGAAGCGCAGTCAAACTGGTTTATATGAGGATGAAGAGCAGTCAAACTGCTTTATAAGAGGATGAAGAGCAGTCAAACTGCTTTATAAAACGATGAAGAGCAGTCAAACTGTTTTATAAGAGGACGAAGAGCAGTCAAACTGTTTTATAAGAGGATTAAGAGCAGTCAAACTGCTTTATAAGAGGATGAGGGCTGTCAACCTGCTTTATAAAACGATGAAGAGCAGTCAAACTGTTTTATAAGAGGACGAAGAGCAGACAAACTGTTTTATAAGAGGATGAAGAGCAGTCAAACTGATTTAAAAGAGGATGAAGAGCAGTCAAACTGCTTTATAAGAGGATGAAGAGCAGTCAAATTGATTTATAAGAGGATGAAGAGCAGTCAAACTGCTTTATAAAAGGATGAAGAGCAGTCAAACTGTTTTATAAGAGGACGAAGAGCAGTAAAACTGATTTATAAGAGGATGAAGAGCAGTCAAACTGATTTATAAGAGGATGAAGAGCAGTGAAACTGATTTATAAACGGACGAAGAGCAGTCAATAATCGGACGAAGAGCAGCCAAACTGTTCTATAGGAGGATGAAGCGTAGTCAAACTGTTTTACACGAGGATGTAGAGCAGTCAGATTGGTTTACAAGAGTATGAAGAGCAGTCAACCTGTTTTACAAGAGGTTGAAGAGCAGTCAAACTTTTTTATAAGAGGATGAAGAGCAGTCAAACTGATTTATAAGAGGATGAAGAGCAGTCAAACTGCTTTATAATCGGACGAAGAGCAGTCAAACTGATTTATAATCGGACGAAGAGCAGTCAAACGGTTTTATAAGAGGATGAAGAGCAGTCAAATTGATTTATAAGAGGATGAAGAGCAGTCAAACTGATTTATAAGAGGATGAAGAGCAGTCAAACTGCTTTATAAAAGGATGAAGAGCAGTCAAACTGTTTTATAAGCAGACGAAGAGCAGTCAAACTGATTTATAATCGGACGAAGAGCAGGCAAACTGATTTATAAAAGGATGAAGAGCAGTCAAACTGTTTCATAAGCGGATGAACCGCAGTCAAACTCATTTATAATCGGACGAAGAGCAGTCAAACTGATTTATAAGAGGATGAAGAGCAGTCAAACTGTTCTATAGGAGGATGAAGAGCAGTCAAACTGTTCTATAGGAGGATGAAGTGCAGTCAAACTGGTTTATATGAGGATGAAGAGCAGTCAATCTGCTTTATAAGAGGATGAAGAGCAGTCAAACTGCTTTATAAAACGATGAAGAGCAGTCAAACTGTTTTATAGGAGGACGAGGAGCAGTCAAACTGATTTATAAGAGGATGAAGAGCAGTCAAAGTGATTTAAAAGAGGATGAAGAGCAGTCAAACTGCTTTATAAAAGGATGAAGAGCAGTCAAACTGATTTATAATCGGATGAACAGCAGTCAATAATCGGACGAAGAGCAGTCAAACTGTTATATAGGAGGACGAAGAGCAGTCAAACTGAATTATAATCGGATGAAGAGCAGTCAAACTGATTTATAAACGGACGAAGAGCAGTCAATAATCGGACGAAGAGCAGCCAAACTGTTCTATAGGAGGATTAAGCGCAGTCAAACTGTTTTACACGAGGATGTAGAGCAGTCAGACTGGTTTACAAGAGGATGAAGAGCAGTCAACCTGTTTTACAAGAGGTTGAAGAGCAGTCAAACTGTTTTATAAGAGGATGAAGAGCAGTCAAACTGATTTATAAGAGGATGAAGAGCAGTCAAACTGCTTTATAAAAGGATGAAGAGCAGTCAAACTGTTTTATAAGCCGACGAAGTGCAGTCTAACTGATTTATAATCGGACGAAGAGCAGTCAAACTGATTTATAAAAGGATGAAGAGCAGTCAAACTGTTATATAAGCGGACGAAGAGCAGTCAACCTGATTTATTATCGGACGAAGAGCAGTCAAACTGATTTATAAGAGGATGAAGAGCAGTCAAACTGTTTTATAAGCAGACGAAGAGCAGTCAAACTGATTTATAATCGGACGAAGAGCAGTCAAACTGATTTATAAAAGGATGAAGAGCAGTCAAACTGTTTCATAAGCGGATGAACCGCAGTCAAACTGATTTATAATCGGACGAAGAGCAGTCAAACTGATTTATAAGAGGATGAAGAGCAGTCAAACTGCTTTATAAGAGGATGAAGAGCAGTCAAACTGTTCTATAGGAGGATGAAGCGCAGTCAAACTGGTTTATATGAGGATGAAGAGCAGTCAATCTGCTTTATAAGAGGATGAAGAGCAGTCAAACTGCTTTATAAAACGATGAAGAGCAGTCAAACTGTTTTATAAGAGGACGAAGAGCAGTCAGACTGGTTTACAAGAGGATGAAGAGCAGTCAACCTGTTTTACAAGAGGTTGAAGAGCAGTCAAACTGTTTTATAAGAGGATGAAGAGCAGTCAAACTGATTTATAAGAGGATGAAGAGCAGTCAAACTGCTTTATAAAAGGATGAAGAGCAGTCAAACTGTTTTATAAGCAGACGAAGAGCAGTCAAACTGATTTATAATCGGACGAAGAGCAGTCAAACTGATTTATAAAAGGATGAAGAGCAGTCAAACTGTTATATAAGCGGACGAAGAGCAGTCAACCTGATTTATTATCGGACGAAGAGCAGTCAAACTGATTTATAAGAGGATGAAGAGCAGTCAAACTGCTTTATAAGAGGATGAAGAGCAGTCAAACTGTTCTATAGGAGGATGAAGAGCAGTCAAACTGCTTTATAAAACGATGAAGAGCAGTCAAACTGTTTTATAAGAGGACGAAGAGCAGTCAAACTGTTTTATAAGAGGATGAAGAGCAGTCAAACTGATTTATAAAAGGATGAAGAGCAGTCAAACAAATTTATAATCGGATGAACAGCAGTCAATAATCGGACGAAGAGCAGTCAAACTGTTATAAAGGAGGACGATGGGCAGTCAAACTGAATTATAATCGGATGAAGAGCAGTCAAACTGATTTATAAGAGGATGAAGAGCAGTCAAACTGCTTTATAAAAGGATGAAGAGCAGTCAAACTGTTTAATAAGAGGACGAAGAGCAGTCAAACTGTTTTATAAGCGGACGAACAGCAGTCAAACTGATTTATAATCGGACGAAGAGCAGTCAAACTGATTTATAATCGGACGAAGAGCAGTCAAACGGTTTTATAAGAGGATGAAGAGCAGTCAAATTGATTTATAAGAGGATGAAGAGCAGTCAAACGGTTTTATAAGAGGATGAAGAGCAGTCAAATTGATTTATAAGAGGATGAAAAGCAGTCAAACTGATTTATAATCGGACGAAGAGCAGTCAAACTGATTTATAATCGACGAAGAGCAGTCAAACGGTTTTATAAGAGGATGAAGAGCAGTCAAATTGATTTATAAGAGGATGAAGAGCAGTCAAACTGATTTATAAGAGGATGAAGAGCAGTCAAACTGCTTTATAAAAGGATGAAGAGCAGTCAAACTGTTTTATAAGCAGACGAAGAGCAGTCAAACTGATTTATAATCGGACGAAGAGCAGTCAAACTGATTTATAAAAGGATGAAGAGCAGTCAAACTGTTTTATAAGCGGATGAACCGCAGTCAAACTGATTTATAATTGGACGAAGAGCAATCAAACTGATTTATAAGTGGATGAAGAGCAGTCAAACTGCTTTATAAGAGGATGAAGAGCAGTCAAACTGTTCTATAGGAGGATGAAGCGCAGTCAAACTGGTTTATATGAGGATGAAGAGCAGTCAAACTGCTTTATAAGAGGATGAAGAGCAGTCAAACTGCTTTATAAAACGATGAAGAGCAGTCAAACTGTTTTATAAGAGGACGAAGAGCAGTCAAACTGTTTTATAAGAGGATTAAGAGCAGTCAAACTGGTTTATATGAGGATGAAGAGCAGTCAATCTGCTTTATAAGAGGATGAAGAGCAGTCAAACTGCTTTATAAAACGATGAAGAGCAGTCAAACTGTTTTATAAGAGGACGAGGAGCAGTCAAACTGATTTATAAGAGGATGAAGAGCAGTCAAAGTGATTTAAAAGAGGATGAAGAGCAGTCAAACTGCTTTATAAAAGGATGAAGAGCAGTCAAACTGATTTATAATCGGATGAACAGCAGTCAATAATCGGACGAAGAGCAGTCAAACTGTTATATAGGAGGACGAAGAGCAGTCAAACTGAATTATAATCGGATGAAGAGCAGTCAAACTGATTTATAAACGGACGAAGAGCAGTCAATAATCGGACGAAGAGCAGCCAAACTGTTCTATAGGAGGATGAA
Source organism: Lampris incognitus (assembly GCF_029633865.1). Classification (NCBI taxonomy): domain Eukaryota; kingdom Metazoa; phylum Chordata; class Actinopteri; order Lampriformes; family Lampridae; genus Lampris; species Lampris incognitus. The sequence goes on from NC_079222.1 coordinate 45,260,761, forward strand.
GCGCAGTCAAACTGTTTTACACGAGGATGTAGAGCAGTCAGACTGGTTTACAAGAGGATGAAGAGCAGTCAACCTGTTTTACAAGAGGTTGAAGAGCAGTCAAACTGTTTTATAAGAGGATGAAGAGCAGTCAAACTGATTTATAAGAGGATGAAGAGCAGTCAAACTGCTTTATAAAAGGATGAAGAGCAGTCAAACTGTTTTATAAGCAGACGAAGAGCAGTCAAACTGATTTATAATCGGACGAAGAGCAGTCAAACTGATTTATAAAAGGATGAAGAGCAGTCAAACTGTTATATAAGCGGACGAAGAGCAGTCAACCTGATTTATTATCGGACGAAGAGCAGTCAAACTGATTTATAAGAGGATGAAGAGCAGTCAAACTGTTTTATAAGCAGACGAAGAGCAGTCAAACTGATTTATAATCGGACGAAGAGCAGTCAAACTGATTTATAAAAGGATGAAGAGCAGTCAAACTGTTTCATAAGCGGATGAACCGCAGTCAAACTGATTTATAATCGGACGAAGAGCAGTCAAACTGATTTATAAGAGGATGAAGAGCAGTCAAACTGCTTTATAAGAGGATGAAGAGCAGTCAAACTGTTCTATAGGAGGATGAAGCGCAGTCAAACTGGTTTATATGAGGATGAAGAGCAGTCAATCTGCTTTATAAGAGGATGAAGAGCAGTCAAACTGCTTTATAAAACGATGAAGAACAGTCAAACTGTTTTATAAGAGGACGAAGAGCAGTCAGACTGGTTTACAAGAGGATGAAGAGCAGTCAACCTGTTTTACAAGAGGTTGAAGAGCAGTCAAACTGTTTTATAAGAGGATGAAGAGCAGTCAAACTGATTTATAAGAGGATGAAGAGCAGTCAAACTGCTTTATAAGCAGACGAAGAGCAGTCAAACTGATTTATAATCGGACGAAGAGCAGTCAAACTGATTTATAAAAGGATGAAGAGCAGTCAAACTGTTATATAAGCGGACGAAGAGCAGTCAACCTGATTTATTATCGGACGAAGAGCAGTCAAACTGATTTATAAGAGGATGAAGAGCAGTCAAACTGCTTTATAAGAGGATGAAGAGCAGTCAAACTGTTCTATAGGAGGATGAAGAGCAGTCAAACTGCTTTATAAAACGATGAAGAGCAGTCAAACTGTTTTATAAGTGGACGAAGAGCAGTCAAACTGTTTTATAAGAGGATGAAGAGCAGTCAAACTGATTTATAAAAGGATGAAGAGCAGTCAAACAGATTTATAATCGGATGAACAGCAGTCAATAATCGGACGAAGAGCAGTCAAGCTGTTATAAAGGAGGACGATGGGCAGTCAAACTGAATTATAATCGGATGAAGAGCAGTCAAACTGATTTATAAGAGGATGAAGAGCAGTCAAACTGCTTTATAAAAGGATGAAGAGCAGTCAAACTGTTTAATAAGAGGACGAAGAGCAGTCAAACTGTTTTATAAGCGGACGAACAGCAGTCAAACTGATTTATAATCGGACGAAGAGCAGTCAAACTGATTTATAATCGGACGAAGAGCAGTCAAACGGTTTTATAAGAGGATGAAGAGCAGTCAAATTGATTTATAAGACGATGAAAAGCAGTCAAACTGATTTATAATCGGACGAAGAGCAGTCAAACTGATTTATAATCGACGAAGAGCAGTCAAACGGTTTTATAAGAGGATGAAGAGCAGTCAAATTGATTTATAAGCGGATGAAGAGCAGTCAAACTGATTTATAAGAGGATGAAGAGCAGTCAAACTGCTTTATAAAAGGATGAAGAGCAGTCAAACTGTTTTATAATCGGACGAAGAGCAGTCAAATTAATTTATAAGAGGATGAAGAGCAGTCAAACTGATTTATAAGAGGATGAAGAGCAGTCAAACTGCTTTATAAGAGGATGAAGAGCAGTCAAACTGTTCTATAGGAGGATGAAGCGCAGTCAAACTGGTTTATATGAGGATGAAGAGCAGTCAAACTGCTTTATAAGAGGATGAAGAGCAGTCAAACTGCTTTATAAAACGATGAAGAGCAGTCAAACTGTTTTATAAGAGGACGAAGAGCAGTCAAACTGTTTTATAAGAGGATTAAGAGCAGTCAAACTGCTTTATAAGAGGATGAAGAGCTGTCAACCTGCTTTATAAAACGATGAAGAGCAGTCAAACTGTTTTATAAGAGGACGAAGAGCAGACAAACTGTTTTATAAGAGGATGAAGAGCAGTCAAACTGATTTAAAAGAGGATGAAGAGCAGTCAAACTGCTTTATAAGAGGATGAAGAGCAGTCAAATTGATTTATAAGAGGATGAAGAGCAGTCAAACTGCTTTATAAAAGGATGAAGAGCAGTCAAACTGTTTTATAAGAGGACGAAGAGCAGTAAAACTGATTTATTATAGGATGAAGAGCAGTCAAACTGATTTATAAGAGGATGAAGAGCAGTGAAACTGATTTATAAACGGACGAAGAGCAGTCAATAATCGGACGAAGAGCAGCCAAACTGTTCTATAGGAGGATGAAGCGCAGTCAAACTGTTTTACACGAGGATGTAGAGCAGTCAGATTGGTTTACAAGAGTATGAAGAGCAGTCAACCTGTTTTACAAGAGGTTGAAGAGCAGTCAAACTTTTTTATAAGAGGATGAAGAGCAGTCAAACTGATTTATAAGAGGATGAAGAGCAGTCAAACTGCTTTATAATCGGACGAAGAGCAGTCAAACTGATTTATAATCGGACGAAGAGCAGTCAAACGGTTTTATAAGAAGATGAAGAGCAGTCAAATTGATTTATAAGAGGATGAAGAGCAGTCAAACTGATTTATAAGAGGATGAAGAGCAGTCAAACTGCTTTATAAAAGGATGAAGAGCAGTCAAACTGTTTTATAAGCAGACGAAGAGCAGTCAAACTGATTTATAATCGGACGAAGAGCAGTCAAACTGATTTATAAAAGGATGAAGAGCAGTCAAACTGTTTCATAAGCGGATGAACCGCAGTCAAACTGATTTATAATCGGACGAAGAGCAGTCAAACTGATTTATAAGAGGATGAAGAGCAGTCAAACTGCTTTATAAGAGGATGAAGAGCAGTCAAACTGTTCTATAGGAGGATGAAGCGCAGTCAAACTGGTTTATATGAGGATGAAGAGCAGTCAATCTGCTTTATAAGAGGATGAAGAGCAGTCAAACTGCTTTATAAAACGATGAAGAGCAGTCAAACTGTTTTATAAGAGGACGAGGAGCAGTCAAACTGATTTATAAGAGGATGAAGAGCAGTCAAAGTGATTTAAAAGAGGATGAAGAGCAGTCAAACTGCTTTATAATCGGACGAAGAGCAGTCAAACTGATTTATAAAAGGATGAAGAGCAGTCAAACTGTTTCATAAGCGGATGAACCGCAGTCAAACTGATTTATAATCGGACGAAGAGCAGTCAAACTGATTTATAAGAGGATGAAGAGCAGTCAAACTGCTTTATAAGAGGATGAAGAGCAGTCAAACTGTTCTATAGGAGGATGAAGCGCAGTCAAACTGGTTTATATGAGGATGAAGAGCAGTCAATCTGCTTTATAAGAGGATGAAGAGCAGTCAAACTGCTTTATAAAACGATGAAGAGCAGTCAAACTGTTTTATAAGAGGACGAAGAGCAGTCAAACTGATTTATAAGAGGATGAAGAACAGTCAAAGTGATTTAAAAGAGGATGAAGAGCAGTCAAACTGCTTTATAAAAGAATGAAGAGCAGTCAAACTGATTTATAATCGGATGAACAGCAGTCAATAATCGGACGAAGAGCAGTCAAACTGTTATATAGGAGGACGAAGAGCAGTCAAACTGAATTATAATCGGATGAAGAGCAGTCAAACTGATTTATAAACGGACGAAGAGCAGTCAATAATCGGACGAAGAGCAGCCAAACTATTCTATTTGAGGATGAAGCGCAGTCAAACTGTTTTACACGAGGATGTAGAGCAGTCAGACTGGTTTACAAGAGGATGAAGAGCAGTCAACCTGTTTTACAAGAGGTTGAAGAGCAGTCAAACTGTTTTATAAGAGGATGAAGAGCAGTCAAACTGATTTATAAGAGGATGAAGAGCAGTCAAACTGCTTTATAAAAGGATGAAGAGCAGTCAAACTGTTTTATAAGCAGACGAAGAGCAGTCAAACTGATTTATAATCGGACGAAGAGCAGTCAAACTGATTTATAAAAGGATGAAGAGCAGTCAAACTGTTATATAAGCGGACGAAGAGCAGTCAACCTGATTTATTATCGGACGAAGAGCAGTCAAACTGATTTATAAGAGGATGAAGAGCAGTCAAACTGCTTTATAAGAGGATGAAGAGCAGTCAAACTGTTCTATAGGAGGATGAAGAGCAGTCAAACTGCTTTATAAAACGATGAAGAGCAGTCAAACTGTTTTATAAGAGGACGAAGAGCAGTCAAACTGTTTTATAAGAGGATGAAGAGCAGTCAAACTGATTTATGAAAGGATGAACAGCAGTAAAACAGATTTATAATCGGATGAACAGCAGTCAATAATCGGACGAAGAGCAGTCAAACTGTTATAAAGTAGGACGATGGGCAGTCAAACTGAATTATAATCGGATGAAGAGCAGTCAAACTGATTTATAAGAGGATGAAGAGCAGTCAAACTGCTTTATAAAAGGATGAAGAGCAGTCAAACTGTTTAATAAGAGGACGAAGAGCAGTCAAACTGTTTTATAAGCGGACGAACAGCAGTCAAACTGATTTATAATCGGACGAAGAGCAGTCAAACTGATTTATAATCGGACGAAGAGCAGTCAAACGGTTTTATAAGAGGATGAAGAGCAGTCAAATTGATTTATAAGAGGATGAAGAGCAGTCAAACGGTTTTATAAGAGTATGAAGAGCAGTCAAATTGATTTATAAGAGGATGAAAAGCAGTCAAACTGATTTATAATCGGACGAAGAGCAGTCAAACTGATTTATAATCGGACGAAGAGCAGTCAAACGGTTTTATAAGAGGATGAAGAGCAGTCAAATTGATTTATAAGAGGATGAAGAGCAGTCTAACTGATTTATAAGAGGATGAAGAGCAGTCAAACTGCTTTATAAAAGGATGAAGAGCAGTCAAACTGTTTTATAAGCAGACGAAGAGCAGTCAAACTGATTTATAATCGGACGAAGAGCAGTCAAACTGATTTATAAAAGGATGAAGAGCAGTCAAACTGTTTTATAAGCGGATGAACCGCAGTCAAACTGATTTATAATCGGACGAAGAGCAGTCAAACTGATTTATAAGAGGATGAAGAGCAGTCAAACTGCTTTATAAGAGGATGAAGAGCAGTCAAACTGTTCTATAGGAGGATGAAGCGCAGTCAAACTGGTTTATATGAGGATGAAGAGCAGTCAAACTGCTTTATAAGAGGATGAAGAGCAGTCAAACTGCTTTATAAAACGATGAAGAGCAGTCAAACTGTTATATAGGAGGACGAAGAGCAGTCAAACTGAATTATAATCGGATGAAGAGCAGTCAAACTGATTTATAAACGGACGAAGAGCAGTCAATAATCGGACGAAGAGCAGCCAAACTGTTCTATTTGAGGATTAAGCGCAGTCAAACTGTTTTACACGAGGATGTAGAGCAGTCAGACTGGTTTACAAGAGGATGAAGAGCAGTCAACCTGTTTTACAAGAGGTTGAAGAGCAGTCAAACTGTTTTATAAGAGGATGAAGAGCAGTCAAACTGATTTATAAGAGGATGAAGAGCAGTCAAACTGCTTTATAAAAGGATGAAGAGCAGTCAAACTGTTTTATAAGCAGACGAAGAGCAGTCAAACTGATTTATAATCGGACGAAGAGCAGTCAAACTGATTTATAAAAGGATGAAGAGCAGTCAAACTGTTATATAAGCGGACGAAGAGCAGTCAACCTGATTTATTATCGGACGAAGAGCAGTCAAACTGATTTATAAGAGGATGAAGAGCAGTCAAACTGCTTTATAAGAGGATGAAGAGCAGTCAAACTGTTCTATAGGAGGATGAAGAGCAGTCAAACTGCTTTATAAAACGATGAAGAGCAGTCAAACTGTTTTATAAGAGGACGAAGAGCAGTCAAACTGTTTTATAAGAGGATGAAGAGCAGTCAAACTGATTTATGAAAGGATGAACAGCAGTAAAACAGATTTATAATCGGATGAACAGCAGTAAATAATCGGACGAAGAGCAGTCAAACTGTTATAAAGTAGGACGATGGGCAGTCAAACTGAATTATAATCGGATGAAGAGCAGTCAAACTGATTTATAAGAGGATGAAGAGCAGTCAAACTGCTTTATAAAAGGATGAAGAGCAGTCAAACTGTTTAATAAGAGGACGAAGAGCAGTCAAACTGTTTTATAAGCGGACGAACAGCAGTCAAACTGATTTATAATCAGACGAAGAGCAGTCAAACTGATTTATAATCGGACGAAGAGCAGTCAAACGGTTTTATAAGAGGATGAAGAGCAGTCAAATTGATTTATAAGAGGATGAAGAGCAGTCAAACGGTTTTATAAGAGTATGAAGAGCAGTCAAATTGATTTATAATAGGATGAAGAGCAGTCAAACTGATTTATAATCGGACGAAGAGCAGTCAAACTGATTTATAATCGGACGAAGAGCAGTCAAACGGTTTTATAAGAGGATGAAGAGCAGTCAAATTGATTTATAAGAGGATGAAGAGCAGTCTAACTGATTTATAAGAGGATGAAGAGCAGTCAAACTGCTTTATAAAAGGATGAAGAGCAGTCAAACTGTTTTATAAGCAGACGAAGAGCAGTCAAACTGATTTATAATCGGACGAAGAGCAGTCAAACTGATTTATAAAAGGATGAAGAGCAGTCAAACTGTTTTATAAGCGGATGAACCGCAGTCAAACTGATTTATAATCGGACGAAGAGCAGTCAAACTGATTTATAAGAGGATGAAGAGCAGTCAAACTGCTTTATAAGAGGATGAAGAGCAGTCAAACTGTTCTATAGGAGGATGAAGCGCAGTCAAACTGGTTTATATGAGGATGAAGAGCAGTCAAACTGCTTTATAAGAGGATGAAGAGCAGTCAAACTGCTTTATAAAACGATGAAGAGTAGTCAAACTGTTTTATAAGAGGACGAAGAGCAGTCAAACTGTTTTATAAGAGGATGAAGAGCAGTCAAACTGCTTTATAAGAGGATGAAGAGCTGTCAACCTGCTTTATAAAACGATGAAGAGCAGTCAAACTGTTTTATAAGAGGACGAAGAGCAGACAAACTGTTTTATAAGAGGATGAAGAGCAGTCAAACTGATTTAAAAGAGGATGAAGAGCGGTCAAACTGCTTTATAAGAGGATGAAGAGCAGTCAAATTGATTTATAAGAGGATGAAGAGCAGTCAATAATCGGACGAAGAGCAGCCAAACTGTTCTATAGGAGGATGAAGCGCAGTCAAACTGTTTTACACGAGGATGTAGAGCAGTCAGATAGGTATACAAGAGTATGAAGAGCAGTCAACCTGTTTTACAAGAGGTTGAAGAGCAGTCAAACTTTTTTATAAGAGGATGAAGAGCAGTCAAACTGATTTATAAGAGGATGAAGAGCAGTCAAACTGCTTTATAAAAGGATGAAGAGCAGTCAAACTGTTTTATAAGCGGACGAAGAGCAGTCAAACTGATTTATAATCGGACGAAGAGCAGTCAAACTGATTTATAAAAGGATGAAGAGCAGTCAAACTGTTTTATAAGCGGATGAACCGTAGTCAAACTGATTTAGAATCGGACGAAGAGCAGTCAAACTGGTTTATATGAGGATGAAGAGCAGTCAAACTGCTTTATAAGAGGATGAAGAGCAGTCAAACTGCTTTATAAAACGATGAAGAGCAGTCAAACTGTTTTATAAAAGGACGAAGAGCAGTCAAACTGTTTTATAAGAGGATGAAGAGCAGTCAAACTGCTTTATAAGAGGATGAAGAGCTGTCAACCTGCTTTATAAAACGATGAAGAGCAGTCAAACTGTTTTATAAGAGGACGAAGAGCAGACAAACTGTTTTATAAGAGGATGAAGAGCAGTCAAACTGATTTAAAAGAGGATGAAGAGCAGTCAAACTGCTTTATAAGAGGATGAAGAGCAGTCAAATTGATTTATAAGAGGATGAAGAGCAGTCAATAATCGGACGAAGAGCAGCCAAACTGTTCTATAGGAGGATGAAGCGCAGTCAAACTGTTTTACACGAGGATGTAGAGCAGTCAGATTGGTTTACAAGAGTATGAAGAGCAGTCAACCTGTTTTACAAGAGGTTGAAGAGCAGTCAAACTTTTTTATAAGAGGATGAAGAGCAGTCAAACTGATTTATAAGAGGATGAAGAGCAGTCAAACTGCTTTATAAAAGGATGAAGAGCAGTCAAACTGTTTTATAAGCGGACGAAGAGCAGTCAAACTGATTTATAATCGGACGAAGAGCAGTCAAACTGATTTATAAAAGGATGAAGAGCAGTCAAACTGTTTTATAAGCGGATGAACCGTAGTCAAACTGATTTATAATCGGACGAAGAGCAGTCAAACTGGTTTATATGAGGATGAAGAGCAGTCAAACTGCTTTATAAGAGGATGAAGAGCAGTCAAACTGCTTTATAAAACGATGAAGAGCAGTCAAACTGTTTTATAAGAGGACGAAGAGCAGTCAAACTGTTTTATAAGAGGATGAAGAGCAGTCAAACTGCTTTATAAGAGGATGAAGAGCTGTCAACCTGCTTTATAAAACGATGAAGAGCAGTCAAACTGTTTTATAAGAGGACGAAGAGCAGACAAACTGTTTTATAAGAGGATGAAGAGCAGTCAAACTGATTTAAAAGAGGATGAAGAGCAGTCAAACTGCTTTATAAGAGGATGAAGAGCAGTCAAATTGATTTATAAGAGGATGAAGAGCAGTCAATAATCGGACGAAGAGCAGCCAAACTGTTCTATAGGAGGATGAAGCGCAGTCAAACTGTTTTACACGAGGATGTAGAGCAGTCAGATTGGTTTACAAGAGTATGAAGAGCAGTCAACCTGTTTTACAAGAGGTTGAAGAGCAGTCAAACTTTTTTATAAGAGGATGAAGAGCAGTCAAACTGATTTATAAGAGGATGAAGAGCAGTCAAACTGCTTTATAAAAGGATGAAGAGCAGTCAAACTGTTTTATAAGAGGACGAAGAGCAGTCAAACTGATTTATAATCGGACGAAGAGCAGTCAAACTGATTTATAAAAGGATTAAGAGCAGTCAAACTGTTTTATAAGCGGATGAACCGCAGTCAAACTGATTTATAATCGGACGAAGAGCAGTCAAACTGATTTATAAGAGGATGAAGAGCAGTCAAACTGCTTTATAAGAGGATGAAGAGCAGTCAAACTGTTCTATAGGAGGATGAAGCGCAGTCAAACTGGTTTATATGAGGATGAAGAGCAGTCAAACTGTTTTATAAGAGGACGAAGAGCAGTCAAACTGCTTTATAAAACGATGAAGAGCAGTCAAACTGTTTTATAAGAGGACGAAGAGCAGTCAAACTGATTTATAAGAGGATGAAGAGCAGTCAAACTGATTTAAAAGAGGATGAAGAGCAGTCAAACTGCTTTATAAAAGGATGAAGAGCAGTCAAACTGATTTATAATCGGATGAACAGCAGTCAATAATCGGACGAAGAGCAGTCAAACTGTTATATAGGAGGACGAAGAGCAGTCAAACTGAATTATAATCGGATGAAGAGCAGTCAAACTGATTTATAAGAGGATGAAGAGCAGTCAAACTGATTTATAAAAGGATGAAGAGCAGTCAAACTGTTTAATAAGAGGACGAAGAGCAGTCAAACTGTTTTATAAGCGGACGAACAGCAGTCAAACTGATTTATAATCGGACGAAGAGCAGTCAAACTGATTTATAATCCGACGAAGAGCAGTCAAACGGTTTTATAAGAGGATGAAGAGCAGTCAAATTGATTTATAAGAGGATGAAGAGCAGTCAAACGGTTTTATAAGAGGATGAAGAGCAGTCAAATTGATTTATAAAAGAATGAAGAGCAGTCAAACTGATTTATAATCGGATGAACAGCAGTCAATAATCGGACGAAGAGCAGTCAAACTGTTATATAGGAGGACGAAGAGCAGTCAAACTGAATTATAATCGGATGAAGAGCAGTCAAACTGATTTATAAACGGACGAAGAGCAGTCAATAATCGGACGAAGAGCAGCCAAACTGTTCTATTTGAGGATGAAGCGCAGTCAAACTGTTTTACACGAGGATGTAGAGCAGTCAGACTGGTTTACAAGAGGATGAAGAGCAGTCAACCTGTTTTACAAGAGGTTGAAGAGCAGTCAAACTGTTTTATAAGAGGATGAAGAGCAGTCAAACTGATTTATAAGAGGATGAAGAGCAGTCAAACTGCTTTATAAAAGGATGAAGAGCAGTCAAACTGTTTTATAAGCAGACGAAGAGCAGTCAAACTGATTTATAATCGGACGAAGAGCAGTCAAACTGATTTATAAAAGGATGAAGAGCAGTCAAACTGTTATATAAGCGGACGAAGAGCAGTCAACCTGATTTATTATCGGACGAAGAGCAGTCAAACTGATTTATAAGAGGATGAAGAGCAGTCAAACTGCTTTATAAGAGGATGAAGAGCAGTCAAACTGTTCTATAGGAGGATGAAGAGCAGTCAAACTGCTTTATAAAACGATGAAGAGCAGTCAAACTGTTTTATAAGAGGACGAAGAGCAGTCAAACTGTTTTATAAGAGGATGAAGAGCAGTCAAACTGATTTATGAAAGGATGAACAGCAGTAAAACAGATTTATAATCGGATGAACAGCAGTCAATAATCGGACGAAGAGCAGTCAAACTGTTATAAAGTAGGACGATGGGCAGTCAAACTGAATTATAATCGGATGAAGAGCAGTCAAACTGATTTATAAGAGGATGAAGAGCAGTCAAACTGCTTTATAAAAGGATGAAGAGCAGTCAAACTGTTTAATAAGAGGACGAAGAGCAGTCAAACTGTTTTATAAGCGGACGAACAGCAGTCAAACTGATTTATAATCGGACGAAGAGCAGTCAAACTGATTTATAATCGGACGAAGAGCAGTCAAACGGTTTTATAAGAGGATGAAGAGCAGTCAAATTGATTTATAAGAGGATGAAGAGCAGTCAAACGGTTTTATAAGAGTATGAAGAGCAGTCAAATTGATTTATAAGAGGATGAAAAGCAGTCAAACTGATTTATAATCGGACGAAGAGCAGTCAAACTGATTTATAATCGGACGAAGAGCAGTCAAACGGTTTTATAAGAGGATGAAGAGCAGTCAAATTGATTTATAAGAGGATGAAGAGCAGTCTAACTGATTTATAAGAGGATGAAGAGCAGTCAAACTGCTTTATAAAAGGATGAAGAGCAGTCAAACTGTTTTATAAGCAGACGAAGAGCAGTCAAACTGATTTATAATCGGACGAAGAGCAGTCAAACTGATTTATAAAAGGATGAAGAGCAGTCAAACTGTTTTATAAGCGGATGAACCGCAGTCAAACTGATTTATAATCGGACGAAGAGCAGTCAAACTGATTTATAAGAGGATGAAGAGCAGTCAAACTGCTTTATAAGAGGATGAAGAGCAGTCAAACTGTTATATAGGAGGATGAAGCGCAGTCAAACTGGTTTATATGAGGATGAAGAGCAGTCAAACTGCTTTATAAGAGGATGAAGAGCAGTCAAACTGCTTTATAAAACGATGAAGAGCAGTCAAACTGTTATATAGGAGGACGAAGAGCAGTCAAACTGAATTATAATCGGATGAAGAGCAGTCAAACTGATTTATAAACGGACGAAGAGCAGTCAATAATCGGACGAAGAGCAGCCAAACTGTTCTATTTGAGGATTAAGCGCAGTCAAACTGTTTTACACGAGGATGTAGAGCAGTCAGACTGGTTTACAAGAGGATGAAGAGCAGTCAACCTGTTTTACAAGAGGTTGAAGAGCAGTCAAACTGTTTTATAAGAGGATGAAGAGCAGTCAAACTGATTTATAAGATGATGAAGAGCAGTCAAACTGCTTTATAAAAGGATGAAGAGCAGTCAAACTGTTTTATAAGCAGACGAAGAGCAGTCAAACTGATTTATAATCGGACGAAGAGCAGTCAAACTGATTTATAAAAGGATGAAGAGCAGTCAAACTGTTATATAAGCGGACGAAGAGCAGTCAACCTGATTTATTATCGGACGAAGAGCAGTCAAACTGATTTATAAGAGGATGAAGAGCAGTCAAACTGCTTTATAAGAGGATGAAGAGCAGTCAAACTGTTCTATAGGAGGATGAAGAGCAGTCAAACTGCTTTATAAAACGATGAAGAGCAGTCAAACTGTTTTATAAGAGGACGAAGAGCAGTCAAACTGTTTTATAAGAGGATGAAGAGCAGTCAAACTGATTTATGAAAGGATGAACAGCAGTAAAACAGATTTATAATCGGATGAACAGCAGTCAATAATCGGACGAAGAGCAGTCAAACTGTTATAAAGTAGGACGATGGGCAGTCAAACTGAATTATAATCGGATGAAGAGCAGTCAAACTGATTTATAAGAGGATGAAGAGCAGTCAAACTGCTTTATAAAAGGATGAAGAGCAGTCAAACTGTTTAATAAGAGGACGAAGAGCAGTCAAACTGTTTTATAAGCGGACGAACAGCAGTCAAACTGATTTATAATCAGACGAAGAGCAGTCAAACTGATTTATAATCGGACGAAGAGCAGTCAAACGGTTTTATAAGAGGATGAAGAGCAGTCAAATTGATTTATAAGAGGATGAAGAGCAGTCAAACGGTTTTATAAGAGTATGAAGAGCAGTCAAATTGATTTATAAGAGGATGAAGAGCAGTCAAACTGATTTATAATCGGACGAAGAGCAGTCAAACTGATTTATAATCGGACGAAGAGCAGTCAAACGGTTTTATAAGAGGATGAAGAGCAGTCAAATTGATTTATAAGAGGATGAAGAGCAGTCAAACTGTTTTATAAGCAGACGAAGAGCAGTCAAACTGATTTATAATCGGACGAAGAGCAGTCAAACTGATTTATAAAAGGATGAAGAGCAGTCAAACTGTTTTATAAGCGGATGAACCGCAGTCAAACTGATTTATAATCGGACGAAGAGCAGTCAAACTGATTTATAAGAGGATGAAGAGCAGTCAAACTGCTTTATAAGAGGATGAAGAGCAGTCAAACTGTTCTATAGGAGGATGAAGCGCAGTCAAACTGGTTTATATGAGGATGAAGAGCAGTCAAACTGCTTTATAAGAGGATGAAGAGCAGTCAAACTGCTTTATAAAACGATGAAGAGTAGTCAAACTGTTTTATAAGAGGACGAAGAGCAGTCAAACTGTTTTATAAGAGGATGAAGAGCAGTCAAACTGCTTTATAAGAGGATGAAGAGCTGTCAACCTGCTTTATAAAACGATGAAGAGCAGTCAAACTGTTTTATAAGAGGACGAAGAGCAGACAAACTGTTTTATAAGAGGATGAAGAGCAGTCAAACTGATTTAAAAGAGGATGAAGAGCGGTCAAACTGCTTTATAAGAGGATGAAGAGCAGTCAAATTGATTTATAAGAGGATGAAGAGCAGTCAATAATCGGACGAAGAGCAGCCAAACTGTTCTATAGGAGGATGAAGCGCAGTCAAACTGTTTTACACGAGGATGTAGAGCAGTCAGATTGGTATACAAGAGTATGAAGAGCAGTCAACCTGTTTTACAAGAGGTTGAAGAGCAGTCAAACTTTTTTATAAGAGGATGAAGAGCAGTCAAACTGATTTATAAGAGGATGAAGAGCAGTCAAACTGCTTTATAAAAGGATGAAGAGCAGTCAAACTGTTTTATAAGCGGACGATGAGCAGTCAAACTGATTTATAATCGGACGAAGAGCAGTCAAACTGATTTATAAAAGGATGAAGAGCAGTCAAACTGTTTTATAAGCGGATGAACCGTAGTCAAACTGATTTAGAATCGGACGAAGAGCAGTCAAACTGGTTTATATGAGGAAAAAGAGCAGTCAAACTGCTTTATAAGAGGATGAAGAGCAGTCAAACTGCTTTATAAAACGATGAAGAGCAGTCAAACTGTTTTATAAAAGGACGAAGAGCAGTCAAACTGTTTTATAAGAGGATGAAGAGCAGTCAAACTGCTTTATAAGAGGATGAAGAGCTGTCAACCTGCTTTATAAAACGATGAAGAGCAGTCAAACTGTTTTATAAGAGGACGAAGAGCAGACAAACTGTTTTATAAGAGGATGAAGAGCAGTCAAACTGATTTAAAAGAGGATGAAGAGCAGTCAAACTGCTTTATAAGAGTATGAAGAGCAGTCAAATTGATTTATAAGAGGATGAAGAGCAGTCAATAATCGGACGAAGAGCAGCCAAACTGTTCTATAGGAGGATGAAGCGCAGTCAAACTGTTTTACACGAGGATGTAGAGCAGTCAGATTGGTTTACAAGAGTATGAAGAGCAGTCAACCTGTTTTACAAGAGGTTGAAGAGCAGTCAAACTTTTTTATAAGAGGATGAAGAGCAGTCAAACTGATTTATAAGAGGATGAAGAGCAGTCAAACTGCTTTATAAAAGGATGAAGAGCAGTCAAACTGTTTTATAAGCAGACGAAGAGCAGTCAAACTGATTTATAATCGGACGAAGAGCAGTCAAACTGATTTATAAAAGGATGAAGAGCAGTTAAACTGTTTTATAAGCGGATGAACCGTAGTCAAACTGATTTATAATCGGACGAAGAGCAGTCAAACTGGTTTATATGAGGATGAAGAGCAGTCAAACTGCTTTATAAGAGGATGAAGAGCAGTCAAACTGCTTTATAAAACGATGAAGAGCAGTCAAACTGTTTTATAAGAGGACGAAGAGCAGTCAAACTGTTTTATAAGAGGATGAAGAGCAGTCAAACTGCTTTATAAGAGGATGAAGAGCTGTCAACCTGCTTTATAAAACGATGAAGAGCAGTCAAACTGTTTTATAAGAGGACGAAGAGCAGACAAACTGTTTTATAAGAGGATGAAGAGCAGTCAAACTGATTTAAAAGAGGATGAAGAGCAGTCAAACTGCTTTATAAGAGGATGAAGAGCAGTCAAATTGATTTATAAGAGGATGAAGAGCAGTCAATAATCGGACGAAGAGCAGCCAAACTGTTCTATAGGAGGATGAAGCGCAGTCAATCTGTTTTACACGAGGATGTAGAGCAGTCAGATTGGTTTAAAAGAGTATGAAGAGCAGTCAACCTGTTTTACAAGAGGTTGAAGAGCAGTCAAACTTTTTTATAAGAGGATGAAGAGCAGTCAAACTGATTTATAAGAGGATGAAGAGCAGTCAAACTGCTTTATAAAAGGATGAAGAGCAGTCAAACTGATTTATAAAAGGATTAAGAGCAGTCAAACTGTTTTATAAGCGGATGAACCGCAGTCAAACTGATTTATAATCGGACGAAGAGCAGTCAAACTGATTTATAAGAGGATGAAGAGCAGTCAAACTGCTTTATAAGAGGATGAAGAGCAGTCAAACTGTTCTATAGGAGGATGAAGCGCAGTCAAACTGGTTTATATGAGGATGAAGAGCAGTCAAACTGTTTTATAAGAGGACGAAGAGCAGTCAAACTGTTTTATAAGAGGACGAAGAGCAGACAAACTGTTTTATAAGAGGATGAAGAGCAGTCAAACTGATTTAAAAGAGGATGAAGAGCAGTCAAACTGCTTTATAAGAGGATGAAGAGCAGTCAAATTGATTTATAAGAGGATGAAGAGCAGTCAATAATCGGACGAAGAGCAGCCAAACTGATCTATAGGAGGATGAAGCGCAGTCAAACTGTTTTACACGAGGATGTAGAGCAGTCAGATTGGTTTACAAGAGTATGAAGAGCAGTCAACCTGTTTTACAAGAGGTTGAAGAGCAGTCAAACTTTTTTATAAGAGGATGAAGAGCAGTCAAACTGATTTATAAGAGGATGAAGAGCAGTCAAACTGCTTTATAAAAGGATGAAGAGCAGTCAAACTGTTTTATAAGCGGACGAAGAGCAGTCAAACTGATTTATAATCGGACGAAGAGCAGTCAAACTGATTTATAAAAGGATTAAGAGCAGTCAAACTGTTTTATAAGCGGATGAACCGCAGTCAAACTGATTTATAATCGGACGAAGAGCAGTCAAACTGATTTATAAGAGGATGAAGAGCAGTCAAACTGCTTTATAAGAGGATGAAGAGCAGTCAAACTGTTCTCTAGGAGGATGAAGCGCAGTCAAACTGGTTTATATGAGGATGAAGAGCAGTCAAACTGTTTTATAAGAGGACGAAGAGCAGTCAGATTGGTTTACAAGAGTATGAAGAGCAGTCAACCTGTTTTACAAGAGGTTGAAGAGCAGTCAAACTTTTTTATAAGAGGATGAAGAGCAGTCAAACTGATTTATAAGAGGATGAAGAGCAGTCAAACTGCTTTATAAAAGGATGAAGAGCAGTCAAACTGTTTTATAAGCGGACGAAGAGCAGTCAAACTGATTTATAATCGGACGAAGAGCAGTCAAACTGATTTATAAAAGGATTAAGAGCAGTCAAACTGTTTTATAAGCGGATGAACCGCAGTCAAACTGATTTATAATCGGACGAAGAGCAGTCAAACTGATTTATAAGAGGATGAAGAGCAGTCAAACTGCTTTATAAGAGGATGAAGAGCAGTCAAACTGTTCTATAGGAGGATGAAGCGCAGTCAAACTGGTTTATATGAGGATGAAGAGCAGTCAAACTGTTTTATAAGAGGACGAAGAGCAGTCAAACTGTTTTATAAGAGGACGAAGAGCAGACAAACTGTTTTATAAGAGGATGAAGAGCAGTCAAACTGATTTAAAAGAGGATGAAGAGCAGTCAAACTGCTTTATAAGAGGATGAAGAGCAGTCAAATTGATTTATAAGAGGATGAAGAGCAGTCAATAATCGGACGAAGAGCAGCCAAACTGTTCTATAGGAGGATGAAGCGCAGTCAAACTGTTTTACACGAGGATGTAGAGCAGTCAGATTGGTTTACAAGAGTATGAAGAGCAGTCAACCTGTTTTACAAGAGGTTGAAGAGCAGTCAAACTTTTTTATAAGAGGATGAAGAGCAGTCAAACTGATTTATAAGAGGATGAAGAGCAGTCAAACTGAATTATAATCGGATGAAGAGCAGTCAAACTGATTTATAAGAGGATGAAGAGCAGTCAAACTGATTTATAAAAGGATGAAGAGCAGTCAAACTGTTTAATAAGAGGACGAAGAGCAGTCAAACTGTTTTATAAGCGGACGAACAGCAGTCAAACTGATTTATAATCGGACGAAGAGCAGTCAAACTGATTTATAATCCGACGAAGAGCAGTCAAACGGTTTTATAAGAGGATGAAGAGCAGTCAAATTGATTTATAAGAGGATGAAGAGCAGTCAAACGGTTTTATAAGAGGATGAAGAGCAGTCAAATTGATTTATAAGAGGATGAAGAGCAATCAAAGTGATTTATAATCGGACGAAGAGCAGTCAAACTGATTTATAATCGGACGAAGAGCAGTCAAACGGTTTTATAAGAGGATGAAGAGCAGTCAAATTGATTTATAAGAGGATGAAGAGCAGTCAAACTGATTTATAAGAGGATGAAGAGCAGTCAAACTGCTTTATAAAAGGATGAAGAGCAGTCAAACTGTTTTATAAGCAGACGAAGAGCAGTCAAACTGATTTATAATCGGACGAAGAGCAGTCAAACTGATTTATAAAAGGATGAAGAGCAGTCAAACTGTTTTATAAGCGGATGAACCGCAGTCAAAATGATTTATAATCGGACGAAGAGCAGTCAAACTGATTTATAAGAGGATGAAGAGCAGTCAAACTGTTCTATAGGAGGATGAAGCGCAGTCAAACTGGTTTATATGAGGATGAAGAGCAGTCAATCTGCTTTATAAAAGGATGAAGAGCAGTCAAACTGTTTTATAAGCAGACGAAGAGCAGTCAAACTGATTTATAATCGGACGAAGAGCAGTCAAACTGATTTATAAAAGGATGAAGAGCAGTCAAACTGTTTTATAAGCGGATGAACCGCAGTCAAAATGATTTATAATCGGACGAAGAGCAGTCAAACTGATTTATAAGAGGATGAAGAGCAGTCAAACTGCTTTATAAGAGGATGAAGAGCAGTCAAACTGTTCTATAGGAGGATGAAGCGCAGTCAAACTGGTTTATATGAGGATGAAGAGCAGTCAATCTGCTTTATAAGAGGATGAAGAGCAGTCAAACTGCTTTATAAAACGATGAAGAGCAGTCAAACTGTTTTATAAGAGGACGAAGAGCAGTCAAACTGATTTATAAGAGGATGAAGAGCAGTCAAACTGATTTAAAAGAGGATGAAGAGCAGTCAAACTGCTTTATAAAAGGATGAAGAGCAGTCAAACTGATTTATAATCGGATGAACAGCAGTCAATAATCGGACGAAGAGCAGTCAAACTGTTATATAGGAGGACGAAGAGCAGTCAAACTGAATTATAATCGGATGAAGAGCAGTCAAACTGCTTTATAAAAGGATGAAGAGCAGTCAAACTGTTTTATAAGCGGACGAAGAGCAGTCAAACTGATTTATAATCGGACGAAGAGCAGTCAAACTGATTTATAAAAGGATTAAGAGCAGTCAAACTGTTTTATAAGCGGATGAACCGCAGTCAAACTGATTTATAATCGGACGAAGAGCAGTCAAACTGATTTATAAGAGGATGAAGAGCAGTCAAACTGCTTTATAAGAGGATGAAGAGCAGTCAAACTGTTCTATAGGAGGATGAAGCGCAGTCAAACTGGTTTATATGAGGATGAAGAGCAGTCAAACTGTTTTATAAGAGGACGAAGAGCAGTCAAACTGCTTTATAAAACGATGAAGAGCAGTCAAACTGTTTTATAAGAGGACGAAGAGCAGTCAAACTGATTTATAAGAGGATGAAGAGCAGTCAAACTGATTTAAAAGAGGATGAAGAGCAGTCAAACTGCTTTATAAAACGATGAAGAGCAGTCAAACTGATTTATAATCGGATGAACAGCAGTCAATAATCTGACGAAGAGCAGTCAAACTGTTATATAGGAGGACGAAGAGCAGTCAAACTGAATTATAATCGGATGAAGAGCAGTCAAACTGATTTATAAGAGGATGAAGAGCAGTCAAACTGCTTTATAAAAGGATGAAGAGCAGTCAAACTGTTTAATAAGAGGACGAACAGCAGTCAAACTGATTTATAATCGGACGAAGAGCAGTCAAACTGATTTATAATCGGACGAAGAGCAGTCAAACGGTTTTATAAGAGGATGAAGAGCAGTCAAATTGATTTATAAGAGGATGAAGAGCAGTCAAACGGTTTTATAAGAGGATGAAGAGCAGTCAAATTGATTTATAAGAGGATGAAGAGCAATCAAACTGATTTATAATCGGACGAAGAGCAGTCAAACTGATTTATAATCGGACGAAGAGCAGTCAAACGGTTTTATAAGAGGATGAAGAGCAGTCAAATTGATTTATAAGAGGATGAAGAGCAGTCAAACTGATTTATAAGAGGATGAAGAGCAGTCAAACTGCTTTATAAAAGGATGAAGAGCAGTCAAACTGTTTTATAAGCAGACGAAGAGCAGTCAAACTGATTTATAATCGGACGAAGAGCAGTCAAACTGATTTATAAAAGGATGAAGAGCAGTCAAACTGTTTTATAAGCGGATGAACCGCAGTCAAAATGATTTATAATCGGACGAAGAGCAGTCAAACTGATTTATAAGAGGATGAAGAGCAGTCAAACTGCTTTATAAGAGGATGAAGAGCAGTCAAACTGTTCTATAGGAGGATGAAGCGCAGTCAAACTGGTTTATATGAGGATGAAGAGCAGTCAATCTGCTTTATAAGAGGATGAAGAGCAGTCAAACTGTTCTATAGGAGGATGAAGCGCAGTCAAACTGGTTTATATGAGGATGAAGAGCAGTCAATCTGCTTTATAAAAGGATGAAGAGCAGTCAAACTGTTTTATAAGCAGACGAAGAGCAGTCAAACTGATTTATAATCGGACGAAGAGCAGTCAAACTGATTTATAAAAGGATGAAGAGCAGTCAAACTGTTTTATAAGCGGATGAACCGCAGTCAAAATGATTTATAATCGGACGAAGAGCAGTCAAACTGATTTATAAGAGGATGAAGAGCAGTCAAACTGCTTTATAAGAGGATGAAGAGCAGTCAAACTGTTCTATAGGAGGATGAAGCGCAGTCAAACTGGTTTATATGAGGATGAAGAGCAGTCAATCTGCTTTATAAGAGGATGAAGAGCAGTCAAACTGCTTTATAAAACGATGAAGAGCAGTCAAACTGTTTTATAAGAGGACGAAGAGCAGTCAAACTGATTTATAAGAGGATGAAGAGCAGTCAAACTGATTTAAAAGAGGATGAAGAGCAGTCAAACTGCTTTATAAAAGGATGAAGAGCAGTCAAACTGATTTATAATCGGATGAACAGCAGTCAATAATCGGACGAAGAGCAGTCAAACTGTTATATAGGAGGACGAAGAGCAGTCAAACTGAATTATAATCGGATGAAGAGCAGTCAAACTGCTTTATAAAAGGATGAAGAGCAGTCAAACTGTTTTATAAGCGGACGAAGAGCAGTCAAACTGATTTATAATCGGACGAAGAGCAGTCAAACTGATTTATAAAAGGATTAAGAGCAGTCAAACTGTTTTATAAGCGGATGAACCGCAGTCAAACTGATTTATAATCGGACGAAGAGCAGTCAAACTGATTTATAAGAGGATGAAGAGCAGTCAAACTGCTTTATAAGAGGATGAAGAGCAGTCAAACTGTTCTATAGGAGGATGAAGCGCAGTCAAACTGGTTTATATGAGGATGAAGAGCAGTCAAACTGTTTTATAAGAGGACGAAGAGCAGTCAAACTGCTTTATAAAACGATGAAGAGCAGTCAAACTGTTTTATAAGAGGACGAAGAGCAGTCAAACTGATTTATAAGAGGATGAAGAGCAGTCAAACTGATTTAAAAGAGGATGAAGAGCAGTCAAACTGCTTTATAAAACGATGAAGAGCAGTCAAACTGATTTATAATCGGATGAACAGCAGTCAATAATCTGACGAAGAGCAGTCAAACTGTTATATAGGAGGACGAAGAGCAGTCAAACTGAATTATAATCGGATGAAGAGCAGTCAAACTGATTTATAAGAGGATGAAGAGCAGTCAAACTGCTTTATGAAAGGATGAAGAGCAGTCAAACTGTTTAATATGAGGACGAACAGCAGTCAAACTGATTTATAATCGGACGAAGAGCAGTCAAACTGATTTATAATCGGACGAAGAGCAGTCAAACGGTTTTATAAGAGGATGAAGAGCAGTCAAATTGATTTATAAGAGGATGAAGAGCAGTCAAACGGTTTTATAAGAGGATGAAGAGCAGTCAAATTGATTTATAAGAGGATGAAGAGCAATCAAACTGATTTATAATCGGACGAAGAGCAGTCAAGCTGATTTATAATCGGACGAAGAGCAGTCAAACGGTTTTATAAGAGGATGAAGAGCAGTCAAATTGATTTATAAGAGGATGAAGAGCAGTCAAACTGATTTATAAGAGGATGAAGAGCAGTCAAACTGCTTTATAAAAGGATGAAGAGCAGTCAAACTGTTTTATAAGCAGACGAAGAGCAGTCAAACTGATTTATAATCGGACGAAGAGCAGTCAAACTGATTTATAAAAGGATGAAGAGCAGTCAAACTGTTTTATAAGCGGATGAACCGCAGTCAAAATGATTTATAATCGGACGAAGAGCAGTCAAACTGATTTATAAGAGGATGAAGAGCAGTCAAACTGCTTTATAAGAGGATGAAGAGCAGTCAAACTGTTCTATAGGAGGATGAAGCGCAGTCAAACTGGTTTATATGAGGATGAAGAGCAGTCAATCTGCTTTATAAGAGGATGAAGAGCAGTCAAACTGCTTTATAAAACGATGAAGAGCAGTCAAACTGTTTTATAAGAGGACGAAGAGCAGTCAAACTGATTTATAAGAGGATGAAGAGCAGTCAAAGTGATTTAAAAGAGGATGAAGAGCAGTCAAACTGCTTTATAAAAGGATGAAGAGCAGTCAAACTGATTTATAATCGGATGAACAGCAGTCAATAATCGGACGAAGAGCAGTCAAACTGTTATATAGGAGGACGAAGAGCAGTCAAACTGAATTATAATCGGATGAAGAGCAGTCAAACTGATTTATAAACGGACGAAGAGCAGTCAAACTGATTTATAAAAGGATGAAGAGCAGTCAAACTGTTTTATAAGCGGATGAACCGCAGTCAAAATGATTTATAATCGGACGAAGAGCAGTCAAACTGATTTATAAGAGGATGAAGAGCAGTCAAACTGCTTTATAAGAGTATGAAGAGCAGTCAAACTGTTCTATAGGAGGATGAAGCGCAGTCAAACTGGTTTATATGAGGATGAAGAGCAGTCAATCTGCTTTATAAGAGGATGAAGAGCAGTCAAACTGCTTTATAAAACGATGAAGAGCAGTCAAACTGTTTTATAAGAGGACGAAGAGCAGTCAAACTGATTTATAAGAGGATGAAGAGCAGTCAAAGTGATTTAAAAGAGGATGAAGAGCAGTCAAGCTGCTTTATAAAAGGATGAAGAGCAGTCAAACTGATTTATAATCGGATGAACAGCAGTCAATAATCGGACGAAGAGCAGTCAAACTGTTATATAGGAGGACGAAGAGCAGTCAAACTGAATTATAATCGGATGAAGAGCAGTCAAACTGATTTATAAACGGACGAAGAGCAGTCAATAATCGGACGAAGAGCAGCCAAACTGTTCTATAGGAGGATGAAGCGCAGTCAAACTGTTTTACACGAGGATGTAGAGCAGTCAGACTGGTTTACAAGAGGATGAAGAGCAGTCAACCTGTTTTTACAAGAGGTTGAAGAGCAGTCAACCTGTTTTATAAGAGGATGAAGAGCAGTCAAACTGATTTATAAGAGGATGAAGAGCAGTCAAACTGCTTTATAAAAGGATGAAGAGCAGTCAAACTGTTTTATAAGCAGACGAAGAGCAGTCAAACTGATTTATAATCGGACGAAGAGCAGTCAAACTGATTTATAAAAGGATGAAGAGCAGTCAAACTGTTATATAAGCGGACGAAGAGCAGTCAACCTGATTTATTATCGGACGAAGAGCAGTCAAACTGCTTTATAAGAGGATGAAGAGCAGTCAAACTGTTCTATAGGAGGATGAAGAGCAGTCAAACTGCTTTATAAAACGATGAAGAGCAGTCAAACTGTTTTATAAGAGGACGAAAAGCAGTCAAACTGTTTTATAAGAGGACGAAGAGCAGTCAAACTGTTTTATAAGCGGACGAACAGTAGTCAAACTGATTTATAATCGGACGAAGAGCAGTCAAACTGATTTATAATCGGACGAAGAGCAGTCAAACGGTTTTATAAGAGGATGAAGAGCAGTCAAATTGATTTATAAGAGGATGAAGAGCAGTCAAACGGTTTTATAAGAGGATGAAGAGCAGTCAAATTGATTTATAAGAGGATGAAGAGCAGTCAAACTGATTTATAATCCGACGAAGAGCAGTCAAACTGATTTATAATCGGACGAAGAGCAGTCAAACGGTTTTATAAGAGGATGAAGAGCAGTCAAATTGATTTATAAGAGGATGAAGAGCAGTCAAACTGATTTATAAGAGGATGAAGAGCAGTCAAACTGCTTTATAAAAGGATGAAGAGCAGTCAAACTGTTTTATAAGCAGACGAAGAGCAGTCAAACTGATTTATAATCGGACGAAGAGCAGTCAAACTGATTTATAAAAGGATGAAGAGCAGTCAAACTGTTTTATAAGCGGATGAACCGCAGTCAAACTGATTTATAATAGGACGAAGAGCAGTCAAACTGATTTATAAGAGGATGAAGAGCAGTCAAACTGCTTTATAAGAGGATGAAGAGCAGTCAAACTGTTCTATAGGAGGATGAAGCGCAGTCAAACTGCTTTATAAAACGATGAAGAGCAGTCAAACTGTTTTATAAGAGGACGAAGAGCAGTCAAACTGATTTATAAGAGGATGAAGAGCAGTCAAACTGATTTAAAAGAGAATGAAGAGCAGTCAAACTGCTTTATAAAAGGATGAAGAGCAGTCAAACTGATTTATAATCGGATGAACAGCAGTCAATAATCGGACGAAGAGCAGTCAAACTGTTATATAGGAGGACGAAGAGCAGTCAAACTGAATTATAATCGGATGAAGAGCAGTCAAACCGATTTATAAACGGACGAAGAGCAGTCAATAATCGGACGAAGAGCAGCCAAACTGTTCTATAGGAGGATGAAGCGCAGTCAAACTGTTTTACACGAGGATGTAGAGCAGTCAGACTGGTTTACAAGAGGATGAAGAGCAGTCAACCTGTTTTACAAGAGGTTGAAGAGCAGTCAAACTGTTTTATAAGAGGATGAAGAGCAGTCAAACTGATTTATAAGAGGATGAAGAGCAGTCAAACTGCTTTATAAAAGGATGAAGAGCAGTCAAACTGTTTTATAAGCAGACGAAGAGCAGTCAAACTGATTTATAATCGGACGAAGAGCAGTCAAACTGATTTATAAAAGGATGAAGAGCAGTCAAACTGTTATATAAGCGGACGAAGAGCAGTCAACCTGATTTATTATCGGACGAAGAGCAGTCAAACTGATTTATAAGAGGATGAAGAGCAGTCAAACTGCTTTATAAGAGGATGAAGAGCAGTCAAACTGTTCTATAGGAGGATGAAGGGCAGTCAAACTGCTTTATAAAACGATGAAGAGCAGTCAAACTGTTTTATAAGAGGACGAAGAGCAGTCAAACTGTTTTATAAGCGGATGAACAGCAGTCAAACTGATTTATAATCGGACGAAGAGCAGTCAATAATCGGACGAAGAGCAGTCAAACTGTTATATAGGAGGACGAAGAGCAGTCAAACTGATTTATAATCGGATGAACAGCAGTCAATAATCGGACGAAGAGCAGTCAAACTGTTATATAGGAGGACGAAGAGCAGTCAAACTGAATTATAATCGGATGAAGAGCAGTCAAACTGATTTATAAGAGGATGAAGAGCAGTCAAATTGCTTTATAAAAGGATGAAGAGCAGTCAAACTGTTTAATAAGAGGACGAACAGCAGTCAAACTGATTTATAATCGGACGAAGAGCAGTCAAACTGATTTATAATCGGACGAAGAGCAGTCAAACGGTTTTATAAGAGGATGAAGAGCAGTCAAATTGATTTATAAGAGGATGAAGAGCAGTCAAACGGTTTTATAAGAGGATGAGAAGCAGTCAAATTGATTTATAAGAGGATGAAGAGCAATCAAACTGATTTATAATCGGACGAAGAGCAGTCAAACTGATTTATAATCGGACGAAGAGCAGTCAAACGGTTTTATAAGAGGATGAAGAGCAGTCAAATTGATTTATAAGAGGATGAAGAGCAGTCAAACTGATTTATAAGAGGATGAAGAGCAGTCAAACTGCTTTATAAAAGGATGAAGAGCAGTCAAACTGTTTTATAAGCAGACGAAGAGCAGTCAAACTGATTTATAATCGGACGAAGAGCAGTCAAACTGATTTATAAAAGGATGAAGAGCAGTCAAACTGTTTTATAAGCGGATGAACCGCAGTCAAAATGATTTATAATCGGACGAAGAGCAGTCAAACTGATTTATAAGAGGATGAAGAGCAGTCAAACTGCTTTATAAGAGGATGAAGAGCAGTCAAACTGTTCTATAGGAGGATGAAGCGCAGTCAAACTGGTTTATATGAGGATGAAGAGCAGTCAATCTGCTTTATAAGAGGATGAAGAGCAGTCAAACTGCTTTATAAAACGATGAAGAGCAGTCAAACTGTTTTATAAGAGGACGAAGAGCAGTCAAACTGATTTATAAGAGGATGAAGAGCAGTCAAAGTGATTTAAAAGAGGATGAAGAGCAGTCAAACTGCTTTATAAAAGGATGAAGAGCAGTCAAACTGATTTATAATCGGATGAACAGCAGTCAATAATCGGACGAAGAGCAGCCAAACTGTTATATAGGAGGATGAAGAGCAGTCAAACTGAATTATAATCGGATGAAGAGCAGTCAAACTGATTTATAAACGGACGAAGAGCAGTCAATAATCGGACGAAGAGCAGCCAAACTGTTCTATAGGAGGATGAAGCGCAGTCAAACTGTTTTACACGAGGATGTAGAGCAGTCAGACTGGTTTACAAGAGGATGAAGAACAGTCAACCTGTTTTACAAGAGGTTGAAGAGCAGTCAAACTGTTTTATAAGAGGATGAAGAGCAGTCAAACTGATTTATAAGGGGGTTGAAGAGCAGTCAAACTGCTTTATAAAAGGATGAAGAGCAGTCAAACTGTTTTATAAGCAGACGAAGAGCAGTCAAACTGATTTATAATCGGACGAAGAGCAGTCAAACTGATTTATAAAAGGATGAAGAGCAGTCAAACTGTTATATAAGCGGACGAAGAGCAGTCAACCTGATTTATTATCGGACGAAGAGCAGTCAAACTGCTTTATAAGAGGATGAAGAGCAGTCAAACTGTTCTATAGGAGGATGAAGAGCAGTCAAACTGCTTTATAAAACGATGAAGAGCAGTCAAACTGTTTTATAAGAGGACGAAAAGCAGTCAAACTGTTTTATAAGAGGATGAAGAGCAGTCAAACTGCTTTATAAGAGGATGAAGAGCTGTCAACCTGCTTTATAAAACGATGAAGAGCAGTCAAACTGTTTTATAAGAGGACGAAGAGCAGTCAAACTGTTTTATAAGAGGATGAAGAGCAGTCAAACTGATTTAAAAGAGGATGAAGAGCAGTCAAACTGCTTTATAAAAGGATGAAGAGCAGTCAAACTGATTTATAATCGGATGAACAGCAGTCAATAATCGGACGAAGAGCAGTCAAACTGTTATATAGGAGGATGAAGCGCAGTCAAACTGTTTTACACGAGGATGTAGAGCAGTCAGACTGGTTTACAAGAGGATGAAGAGCAGTCAACCTGTTTTACAGGAGGTTGAAGAGCAGTCAAACTGTTTTATAAGAGGATGAAGAGCAGTCAAACTGATTTATAGGAGGATGAAGAGCAGTCAAACTGCTTTATAAAAGGATAAAGAGCAGTCAAACTGTTTTATAAGCGGACGAAGAGCAGTCAAACTGATTTATAATCGGACGAAGAGCAGTCAAACTGATTTATAATCGGACGAAGAGCAGTCAAACGGTTTTATAAGAGGATGAAGAGCAGTCGAATTGATTTATAAGAGGATGAAGAGCAGTCAAACGGTTTTATAAGAGGATGAAGAGCAGTCAAATTGATTTATAAGAGGATGAAAAGCAGTCAAACTGATTTATAATCGGACGAAGAGCAGTCAAACTGATTTATAATCGGACGAAGAGCAGTCAAACGGTTTTATAAGAGGATGAAGAGCAGTCAAATTGATTTATAAGAGTATGAAGAGCAGTCAAACTGATTTATAAGAGGATGAAGAGCAGTCAAACTGCTTTATAAAAGGATGAAGAGGAGTCAAACTGTTTTATAAGCAGACGAAGAGCAGTCAAACTGATTTATAATCGGACGAAGAGCAGTCAAACTGATTTATAAAAGGATGAAGAACAGTCAAACTGTTTTATAAGCGGATGAACCGCAGTCAAACTGATTTATAATAGGACGAAGAGCAGTCAAACTGATTTATAAGAGGATGAAGAGCAGTCAAACTGCTTTATAAGAGGATGAAGAGCAGTCAAACTGTTCTATAGGAGGATGAAGCGCAGTCAAACTGGTTTATATGAGGATGAAGAGCAGTCAAACTGCTTTATAAGAGGATGAAGAGCAGTCAAACTGCTTTATAAAACGATGAAGAGCAGTCAAACTGTTTTATAAGAGGACGAAGAGCAGTCAAACTGATTTATAAGAGGATGAAGAGCAGTCAAACTTTTTTAAAAGAGGATGAAGAGCAGTCAAACTGCTTCATAAAAGGATGAAGAGCAGTCAAACTGATTTATAATCGGATGAACAGCAGTCAATAATCGGACGAAGAGCAGTCAAACTGTTATATAGGAGGACGAAGAGCAGTCAAACTGAATTATAATCGGATGAAGAGCAGTCAAACTGATTTATAAACGGACGAAGAGCAGTCAATAATCGGACGAAGAGCAGCCAAACTGTTCTATAGGAGGATGAAGCGCAGTCAAACTGTTTTACACGAGGATGTAGAGCAGTCAGACTGGTTTACAAGAGGATGAAGAGCAGTCAACCTGTTTTTACAAGAGGTTGAAGAGCAGTCAACCTGTTTTATAAGAGGATGAAGAGCAGTCAAACTGATTTATAAGAGGATGAAGAGCAGTCAAACTGCTTTATAAAAGGATGAAGAGCAGTCAAACTGTTTTATAAGCAGACGAAGAGCAGTCAAACTGATTTATAATCGGACGAAGAGCAGTCAAACTGATTTATAAAAGGATGAAGAGCAGTCAAACTGTTATATAAGCGGACGAAGAGCAGTCAACCTGATTTATTATCGGACGAAGAGCAGTCAAACTGATTTATAAGAGGATGAAGAGCAGTCAAACTGCTTTATAAGAGGATGAAGAGCAGTCAAACTGTTCTATAGGAGGATGAAGAGCAGTCAAACTGCTTTATAAAACGATGAAGAACAGTCAAACTGTTTTATAAGAGGACGAAGAGCAGTCAAACTGTTTTATAAGCGGACGAACAGTAGTCAAACTGATTTATAATCGGACGAAGAGCAGTCAAACTGATTTATAATCGGACGAAGAGCAGTCAAACGGTTTTATAAGAGGATGAAGAGCAGTCAAATTGATTTATAAGAGGATGAAGAGCAGTCAAACGGTTTTATAAGAGCATGAAGAGCAGTCAAATTGATTTATAAGAGGATGAAGAGCAGTCAAACTGATTTATAATCCGACGAAGAGCAGTCAAACTGATTTATAATCGGACGAAGAGCAGTCAAACGGTTTTATAAGAGGATGAAGAGCAGTCAAATTGATTTATAAGAGGATGAAGAGCAGTCAAACTGATTTATAAGAGGATGAAGAGCAGTCAAACTGCTTTATAAAAGGATGAAGAGCAGTCAAACTGTTTTATAAGCAGACGAAGAGCAGTCAAACTGATTTATAATCGGACGAAGAGCAGTCAAACTGATTTATAAAAGGATGAAGAGCAGTCAAACTGTTTTATAAGCGGATGAACCGCAGTCAAACTGATTTATAATAGGACGAAGAGCAGTCAAACTGATTTATAAGAGGATGAAGAGCAGTCAAACTGCTTTATAAGAGGATGAAGAGCAGTCAAACTGTTCTATAGGAGGATGAAGCGCAGTCAAACTGCTTTATAAAACGATGAAGAGCAGTCAAACTGTTTTATAAGAGGACGAAGAGCAGTCAAACTGATTTATAAGAGGATGAAGAGCAGTCAAACTGATTTAAAAGAGAATGAAGAGCAGTCAAACTGCTTTATAAAAGGATGAAGAGCAGTCAAACTGATTTATAATCGGATGAACAGCAGTCAATAATCGGACGAAGAGCAGTCAAACTGTTATATAGGAGGACGAAGAGCAGTCAAACTGAATTATAATCGGATGAAGAGCAGTCAAACTGATTTATAAACGGACGAAGAGCAGTCAATAATCGGACGAAGAGCAGCCAAACTGTTCTATAGGAGGATGAAGCGCAGTCAAACTGTTTTACACGAGGATGTAGAGCAGTCAGACTGGTTTACAAGAGGATGAAGAGCAGTCAACCTGTTTTACAAGAGGTTGAAGAGCAGTCAAACTGTTTTATAAGAGGATGAAGAGCAGTCAAACTGATTTATAAGAGGATGAAGAGCAGTCAAACTGCTTTATAAAAGGATGAAGAGCAGTCAAACTGTTTTATAAGCAGACGAAGAGCAGTCAAACTGATTTATAATCGGACGAAGAGCAGTCAAACTGATTTATAAAAGGATGAAGAGCAGTCAAACTGTTATATAAGCGGACGAAGAGCAGTCAACCTGATTTATTATCGGACGAAGAGCAGTCAAACTGATTTATAAGAGGATGAAGAGCAGTCAAACTGCTTTATAAGAGGATGAAGAGCAGTCAAACTGTTCTATAGGAGGATGAAGGGCAGTCAAACTGCTTTATAAAACGATGAAGAGCAGTCAAACTGTTTTATAAGAGGACGAAGAGCAGTCAAACTGTTTTATAAGCGGACGAACAGCAGTCAAACTGATTTATAATCGGACGAAGAGCAGTCAATAATCGGACGAAGAGCAGTCAAACTGTTATATAGGAGGACGAAGAGCAGTCAAACTGATTTATAATCGGATGAACAGCAGTCAATAATCGGACGAAGAGCAGTCAAACTGTTATATAGGAGGACGAAGAGCAGTCAAACTGAATTATAATCGGATGAAGAGCAGTCAAACTGATTTATAAGAGGATGAAGAGCAGTCAAATTGCTTTATAAAAGGATGAAGAGCAGTCAAACTGTTTAATAAGAGGACGAACAGCAGTCAAACTGATTTATAATCGGACGAAGAGCAGTCAAACTGATTTATAATCGGACGAAGAGCAGTCAAACGGTTTTATAAGAGGATGAAGAGCAGTCAAATTGATTTATAAGAGGATGAAGAGCAGTCAAACGGTTTTATAAGAGGATGAGGAGCAGTCAAATTGATTTATAAGAGGATGAAGAGCAATCAAACTGATTTATAATCGGACGAAGAGCAGTCAAACTGATTTATAATCGGACGAAGAGCAGTCAAACGGTTTTATAAGAGGATGAAGAGCAGTCAAATTGATTTATAAGAGGATGAAGAGCAGTCAAACTGATTTATAAGAGGATGAAGAGCAGTCAAACTGCTTTATAAAAGGATGAAGAGCAGTCAAACTGTTTTATAAGCAGACGAAGAGCAGTCAAACTGATTTATAATCGGACGAAGAGCAGTCAAACTGATTTATAAAAGGATGAAGAGCAGTCAAACTGTTTTATAAGCGGATGAACCGCAGTCAAAATGATTTATAATCGGACGAAGAGCAGTCAAACTGATTTATAAGAGGATGAAGAGCAGTCAAACTGCTTTATAAGAGGATGAAGAGCAGTCAAACTGTTCTATAGGAGGATGAAGCGCAGTCAAACTGGTTTATATGAGGATGAAGAGCAGTCAATCTGCTTTATAAGAGGATGAAGAGCAGTCAAACTGCTTTATAAAACGATGAAGAGCAGTCAAACTGTTTTATAAGAGGATGAAGAGCAGTCAAACTGTTTTATAAGCAGACGAAGAGCAGTCAAACTGATTTATAATCGGACGAAGAGCAGTCAAACTGATTTATAAAAGGATGAAGAGCAGTCAAACTGTTATATAAGCGGACGAAGAGCAGTCAACCTGATTTATTATCGGACGAAGAGCAGTCAAACTGATTTATAAGAGGATGAAGAGCAGTCAAACTGCTTTATAAGAGGATGAAGAGCAGTCAAACTGTTCTATAGGAGGATGAAGAGCAGTCAAACTGCTTTATAAAACGATGAAGAACAGTCAAACTGTTTTATAAGAGGACGAAGAGCAGTCAAACTGTTTTATAAGCGGACGAACAGTAGTCAAACTGATTTATAATCGGACGAAGAGCAGTCAAACTGATTTATAATCGGACGAAGAGCAGTCAAACGGTTTTATAAGAGGATGAAGAGCAGTCAAATTGATTTATAAGAGGATGAAGAGCAGTCAAACGGTTTTATAAGAGCATGAAGAGCAGTCAAATTGATTTATAAGAGGATGAAGAGCAGTCAAACTGATTTATAATCCGACGAAGAGCAGTCAAACTGATTTATAATCGGACGAAGAGCAGTCAAACGGTTTTATAAGAGGATGAAGAGCAGTCAAATTGATTTATAAGAGGATGAAGAGCAGTCAAACTGATTTATAAGAGGATGAAGAGCAGTCAAACTGCTTTATAAAAGGATGAAGAGCAGTCAAACTGTTTTATAAGCAGACGAAGAGCAGTCAAACTGATTTATAATCGGACGAAGAGCAGTCAAACTGATTTATAAAAGGATGAAGAGCAGTCAAACTGTTTTATAAGCGGATGAACCGCAGTCAAACTGATTTATAATAGGACGAAGAGCAGTCAAACTGATTTATAAGAGGATGAAGAGCAGTCAAACTGCTTTATAAGAGGATGAAGAGCAGTCAAACTGTTCTATAGGAGGATGAAGCGCAGTCAAACTGCTTTATAAAACGATGAAGAGCAGTCAAACTGTTTTATAAGAGGACGAAGAGCAGTCAAACTGATTTATAAGAGGATGAAGAGCAGTCAAACTGATTTAAAAGAGAATGAAGAGCAGTCAAACTGCTTTATAAAAGGATGAAGAGCAGTCAAACTGATTTATAATCGGATGAACAGCAGTCAATAATCGGACGAAGAGCAGTCAAACTGTTATATAGGAGGACGAAGAGCAGTCAAACTGAATTATAATCGGATGAAGAGCAGTCAAACTGATTTATAAACGGACGAAGAGCAGTCAATAATCGGACGAAGAGCAGCCAAACTGTTCTATAGGAGGATGAAGCGCAGTCAAACTGTTTTACACGAGGATGTAGAGCAGTCAGACTGGTTTACAAGAGGATGAAGAGCAGTCAACCTGTTTTACAAGAGGTTGAAGAGCAGTCAAACTGTTTTATAAGAGGATGAAGAGCAGTCAAACTGATTTATAAGAGGATGAAGAGCAGTCAAACTGCTTTATAAAAGGATGAAGAGCAGTCAAACTGTTTTATAAGCAGACGAAGAGCAGTCAAACTGATTTATAATCGGACGAAGAGCAGTCAAACTGATTTATAAAAGGATGAAGAGCAGTCAAACTGTTATATAAGCGGACGAAGAGCAGTCAACCTGATTTATTATCGGACGAAGAGCAGTCAAACTGATTTATAAGAGGATGAAGAGCAGTCAAACTGCTTTATAAGAGGATGAAGAGCAGTCAAACTGTTCTATAGGAGGATGAAGGGCAGTCAAACTGCTTTATAAAACGATGAAGAGCAGTCAAACTGTTTTATAAGAGGACGAAGAGCAGTCAAACTGTTTTATAAGCGGACGAACAGCAGTCAAACTGATTTATAATCGGACGAAGAGCAGTCAATAATCGGACGAAGAGCAGTCAAACTGTTATATAGGAGGACGAAGAGCAGTCAAACTGATTTATAATCGGATGAACAGCAGTCAATAATCGGACGAAGAGCAGTCAAACTGTTATATAGGAGGACGAAGAGCAGTCAAACTGAATTATAATCGGATGAAGAGCAGTCAAACTGATTTATAAGAGGATGAAGAGCAGTCAAATTGCTTTATAAAAGGATGAAGAGCAGTCAAACTGTTTAATAAGAGGACGAACAGCAGTCAAACTGATTTATAATCGGACGAAGAGCAGTCAAACTGATTTATAATCGGACGAAGAGCAGTCAAACGGTTTTATAAGAGGATGAAGAGCAGTCAAATTGATTTATAAGAGGATGAAGAGCAGTCAAACGGTTTTATAAGAGGATGAGGAGCAGTCAAATTGATTTATAAGAGGATGAAGAGCAATCAAACTGATTTATAATCGGACGAAGAGCAGTCAAACTGATTTATAATCGGACGAAGAGCAGTCAAACGGTTTTATAAGAGGATGAAGAGCAGTCAAATTGATTTATAAGAGGATGAAGAGCAGTCAAACTGATTTATAAGAGGATGAAGAGCAGTCAAACTGCTTTATAAAAGGATGAAGAGCAGTCAAACTGTTTTATAAGCAGACGAAGAGCAGTCAAACTGATTTATAATCGGACGAAGAGCAGTCAAACTGATTTATAAAAGGATGAAGAGCAGTCAAACTGTTTTATAAGCGGATGAACCGCAGTCAAAATGATTTATAATCGGACGAAGAGCAGTCAAACTGATTTATAAGAGGATGAAGAGCAGTCAAACTGCTTTATAAGAGGATGAAGAGCAGTCAAACTGTTCTATAGGAGGATGAAGCGCAGTCAAACTGGTTTATATGAGGATGAAGAGCAGTCAATCTGCTTTATAAGAGGATGAAGAGCAGTCAAACTGCTTTATAAAACGATGAAGAGCAGTCAAACTGTTTTATAAGAGGACGAAGAGCAGTCAAACTGATTTATAAGAGGATGAAGAGCAGTCAAAGTGATTTAAAAGAGGATGAAGAGCAGTCAAACTGCTTTATAAAAGGATGAAGAGCAGTCAAACTGATTTATAATCGGATGAACAGCAGTCAATAATCGGACGAAGAGCAGCCAAACTGTTATATAGGAGGACGAAGAGCAGTCAAACTGAATTATAATCGGATGAAGAGCAGTCAAACTGATTTATAAACGGACGAAGAGCAGTCAATAATCGGACGAAGAGCAGCCAAACTGTTCTATAGGAGGATGAAGCGCAGTCAAACTGTTTTACACGAGGATGTAGAGCAGTCAGACTGGTTTACAAGAGGATGAAGAGCAGTCAACCTGTTTTACAAGAGGTTGAAGAGCAGTCAAACTGTTTTATAAGAGGATGAAGAGCAGTCAAACTGATTTATAATCGGACGAAGAGCAGTCAAACTGATTTATAAAAGGATGAAGAGCAGTCAAACTGTTTTATAAGCGGATGAACCGCAGTCAAAATGATTTATAATCGGACGAAGAGCAGTCAAACTGATTTATAAGAGGATGAAGAGCAGTCAAACTGCTTTATAAGAGGATGAAGAGCAGTCAAACTGTTCTATAGGAGGATGAAGCGCAGTCAAACTGGTTTATATGAGGATGAAGAGCAGTCAATCTGCTTTATAAGAGGATGAAGAGCAGTCAAACTGCTTTATAAAACGATGAAGAGCAGTCAAACTGTTTTATAAGAGGACGAAGAGCAGTCAAACTGATTTATAAGAGGATGAAGAGCAGTCAAAGTGATTTAAAAGAGGATGAAGAGCAGTCAAACTGCTTTATAAAAGGATGAAGAGCAGTCAAACTGATTTATAATCGGATGAACAGCAGTCAATAATCGGACGAAGAGCAGCCAAACTGTTATATAGGAGGACGAAGAGCAGTCAAACTGAATTATAATCGGATGAAGAGCAGTCAAACTGATTTATAAACGGACGAAGAGCAGTCAATAATCGGACGAAGAGCAGCCAAACTGTTCTATAGGAGGATGAAGTGCAGTCAAACTGTTTTACACGAGGATGTAGAGCAGTCAGACTGGTTTACAAGAGGATGAAGAGCAGTCAACCTGTTTTACAAGAGGTTGAAGAGCAGTCAAACTGTTTTATAAGAGGATGAAGAGCAGTCAAACTGATTTATAAGAGGATGAAGAGCAGCCAAACTGCTTTATAAAAGGATGAAGAGCAGTCAAACTGTTTTATAAGCAGACGAAGAGCAGTCAAACTGATTTATAATCGGACGAAGAGCAGTCAAACTGATTTATAAAAGGATGAAGAGCAGTCAAACTGTTATATAAGCGGACGAAGAGCAGTCAACCTGATTTATTATCTGACGAAGAGCAGTCAAACTGCTTTATAAGAGGATGAAGAGCAGTCAAACTGTTCTATAGGAGGATGAAGAGCAGTCAAACTGCTTTATAAAACGATGAAGAGCAGTCAAACTGTTTTATAAGAGGACGAAAAGCAGTCAAACTGTTTTATAAGAGGATGAAGAGCAGTCAAACTGCTTTATAAGAGGATGGAGAGCTGTCAACCTGCTTTATAAAACGATGAAGAGCAGTCAAACTGTTTTATAAGAGGACGAAGAGCAGTCAAACTGTTTTATAAGAGGATGAAGAGCAGTCAAACTGATTTAAAAGAGGATGAAGTGCAGTCAAACTGATTTATAATCGGATGAACAGCAGTCAATAATCGGACGAAGAGCAGTCAAACTGTTATATAGGAGGATGAAGCGCAGTCAAACTGTTTTACACGAGGATGTAGAGCAGTCAGACTGGTTTACAAGAGGATGAAGAGAAGTCAACCTGTTTTACAAGAGGTTGAAGAGCAGTCAAACTGTTTTATAAGAGGATGAAGAGCAGTCAAACTGATTTATAGGAGGATGAAGAGCAGTCAAACTGCTTTATAAAAGGATAAAGAGCAGTCAAACTGTTTTATAAGCGGACGAAGAGCAGTCAAACTGATTTATAATCGGACGAAGAGCAGTCAAACTGATTTATAATCGGACGAAGAGCAGTCAAACGGTTTTATAAGAGGATGAAGAGCAGTCAAATTGATTTATAAGAGGATGAAGAGCAGTCAAACGGTTTTATAAGAGGATGAAGAGCAGTCAAATTGATTTATAAGAGGATGAAAAGCAGTCAAACTGATTTATAATCGGACGAAGAGCAGTCAAACTGATTTATAATCGGACGAAGAGCAGTCAAACGGTTTTATAAGAGGATGAAGAGCAGTCAAATTGATTTATAAGAGTATGAAGAGCAGTCAAACTGATTTATAAGAGGATGAAGAGCATTCAAACTGCTTTATAAAAGGATGAAGAGCAGTCAAACTGTTTTATAAGCAGACGAAGAGCAGTCAAACTGATTTATAATCGGACGAAGAGCAGTCAAACTGATTTATAAAAGGATGAAGAACAGTCAAACTGTTTTATAAGCGGATGAACCGCAGTCAAACTGATTTATAATAGGACGAAGAGCAGTCAAACTGATTTATAAGAGGATGAAGAGCAGTCAAACTGCTTTATAAGAGGATGAAGAGCAGTCAAACTGTTCTATAGGAGGATGAAGCGCAGTCAAACTGGTTTATATGAGGATGAAGAGCAGTCAAACTGCTTTATAAGAGGATGAAGAGCAGTCAAACTGCTTTATAAAACGATGAAGAGCAGTCAAACTGTTTTATAAGAGGACGAAGAGCAGTCAAACTGATTTGTAAGAGGGTGAAGAGCAGTCAAACTTTTTTAAAAGAGGATGAAGAGCAGTCAAACTGCTTTATAAAAGGATGAAGAGCAGTCAAACTGATTTATAATCGGATGAACAGCAGTCAATAATCGGACGAAGAGCAGTCAAA
This sequence comes from Lampris incognitus, assembly GCF_029633865.1. Taxonomy (NCBI): domain Eukaryota; kingdom Metazoa; phylum Chordata; class Actinopteri; order Lampriformes; family Lampridae; genus Lampris; species Lampris incognitus. Next base: position 45,297,887 of record NC_079222.1, read on the forward strand.
CTGTTATATAGGAGGACGAAGAGCAGTCAAACTGAATTATAATCGGATGAAGAGCAGTCAAACTGATTTATAAACGGACGAAGAGCAGTCAATAATCGGACGAAGAGCAGCCAAACTGTTCTATAGGAGGACGAAGCGCAGTCAATCTGCTTTATAAGAGGATGAAGAGCAGTCAAACTGTTCTATAGGAGGATGAAGAGCAGTCAAACTGCTTTATAAAACGATGAAGAACAGTCAAACTGTTTTATAAGAGGACGAAGAGCAGTCAAACTGTTTTATAAGCGGACGAACAGTAGTCAAACTGATTTATAATCGGACGAAAAGCAGTCAAACTGATTTATAATCGGACGAAGAGCAGTCAAACGGTTTTATAAGAGGATGAAGAGCAGTCAAATTGATTTATAAGAGGATGAAGAGCAGTCAAACGGTTTTATAAGAGGATGAAGAGCAGTCAAATTGATTTATAAGAGGATGAAGAGCAGTCAAACTGATTTATAATCCGACGAAGAGCAGTCAAACTGATTTATAATCGGACGAAGAGCAGTCAAACGGTTTTATAAGAGGATGAAGAGCAGTCAAATTGATTTATAAGAGGATGAAGAGCAGTCAAACTGATTTATAAGAGGATGAAGAGCAGTCAAACTGCTTTATAAAAGGATGAAGAGCAGTCAAACTGTTTTATAAGCAGACGAAGAGCAGTCAAACTGATTTATAATCGGACGAAGAGCAGTCAAACTGATTTATAAAAGGATGAAGAGCAGTCAAACTGTTTTATAAGCGGATGAACCGCAGTCAAACTGATTTATAATAGGACGAAGAGCAGTCAAACTGATTTATAAGAGGATGAAGAGCAGTCAAACTGCTTTATAAGAGTACGAAGAGCAGTCAAACTGTTCTATAGGAGGATGAAGCGCAGTCAAACTGCTTTATAAAACGATGAAGAGCAGTCAAACTGTTTTATAAGAGGACGAAGAGCAGTCAAACTGATTTATAAGAGGATGAAGAGCAGTCAAACTGATTTAAAAGAGGATGAAGAGCAGTCAAACTGCTTTATAAAAGGATGAAGAGCAGTCAAACTGATTTATAATCGGATGAACAGCAGTCAATAATCGGACGAAGAGCAGTCAAACTGTTATATAGGAGGACGAAGAGCAGTCAAACTGAATTATAATCGGATGAAGAGCAGTCAAACTGATTTATAAACGGACGAAGAGCAGTCAATAATCGGACGAAGAGCAGCCAAACTGTTCTATAGGAGGATGAAGCGCAGTCAAACTGTTTTACACGAGGATGTAGAGCAGTCAGACTGGTTTACAAGAGGATGAAGAGCAGTCAACCTGTTTTACAAGAGGTTGAAGAGCAGTCAAACTGTTTTATAAGAGGATGAAGAGCAGTCAAACTGATTTATAAGAGGATGAAGAGCAGTCAAACTGCTTTATAAAAGGATGAAGAGCAGTCAAACTGTTTTATAAGCAGACGAAGAGCAGTCAAACTGATTTATAATCGGACGAAGAGCAGTCAAACTGATTTATAAAAGGATGAAGAGCAGTCAAACTGTTATATAAGCGGACGAAGAGCAGTCAACCTGATTTATTATTGGACGAAGAGCAGTCAAACTGATTTATAAGAGGATGAAGAGCAGTCAAAATGCTTTATAAGAGGATGAAGAGCAGTCAAACTGTTCTATAGGAGGATGAAGGGCAGTCAAACTGCTTTATAAAACGATGAAGAGCAGTCAAACTGTTTTATAAGAGGACGAAGAGCAGTCAAACTGATTTATAAGAGGATGAAGAGCAGTCAAACTGATTTAAAAGAGGATGAAGAGCAGTCAAACTGCTTTATAAAAGGATGAAGAGCAGTCAAACTGATTTATAATCGGATGAACAGCAGTCAAACTGATTTATAATCGGACGAAGAGCAGTCAAACTGATTTATAAAAGGATTAAGAGCAGTCAAACTGTTTTATAAGCGGATGAACCGCAGTCAAACTGATTTATAATCGGACGAAGAGCAGTCAAACTGATTTATAAGAGGATGAAGAGCAGTCAAACTGCTTTATAAGAGGATGAAGAGCAGTCAAACTGTTCTATAGGAGGATGAAGCGCAGTCAAACTGGTTTATATGAGGATGAAGAGCAGTCAAACTGTTTTATAAGAGGACGAAGAGCAGTCAAACTGCTTTATAAAACGATGAAGAGCAGTCAAACTGTTTTATAAGAGGACGAAGAGCAGTCAAACTGATTTATAAGAGGATGAAGAGCAGTCAAACTGATTTAAAAGAGGATGAAGAGCAGTCAAACTGCTTTATAAAAGGATGAAGAGCAGTCAAACTGATTTATAATCGGATGAACAGCAGTCAATAATCGGACGAAGAGCAGTCAATTTGTTATATAGGAGGACGAAGAGCAGTCAAACTGAATTATAATCGGATGAAGAGCAGTCAAACTGATTTATAAGAGGATGAAGAGCAGTCAAACTGCTTTATAAAAGGATGAAGAGCAGTCAAACTGTTTAATAAGAGGACGAAGAGCAGTCAAACTGTTTTATAAGCGGACGAACAGCAGTCAAACTGATTTATAATCGGACGAAGAGCAGTCAAACTGATTTATAATCGGACGAAGAGCAGTCAAACGGTTTTATAAGAGGATGAAGAGCAGTCAAATTGATTTATAAGAGGATGAAGAGCAGTCAAACGGTTTTATAAGAGGATGAAGAGCAGTCAAATTGATTTATAAGAGGATGAAGAGCAATCAAACTGATTTATAATCGGACGAAGAGCAGTCAAACTGATTTATAATCGGACGAAGAGCAGTCAAACGGTTTTATAAGAGGATGAAGAGCAGTCAAATTGATTTATAAGAGGATGAAGAGCAGTCAAACTGATTTATAAGAGGATGAAAAGCAGTCAAACTGCTTTATAAAAGGATGAAGAGCAGTCAAACTGTTTTATAAGCAGACGAAGAGCAGTCAAACTGATTTATAATCGGACGAAGAGCAGTCAAACTGATTTATAAAAGGATGAAGAGCAGTCAAACTGTTTTATAAGCGGATAAACCGCAGTCAAAATGATTTATAATCGGACGAAGAGCAGTCAAACTGATTTATAAGAGGATGAAGAGCAGTCAAACTGCTTTATAAGAGGATGAAGAGCAGTCAAACTGTTCTATAGGAGGATGAAGCGCAGTCAAACTGGTTTATATGAGGATGAAGAGCAGTCAATCTGCTTTATAAAAGGATGAAGAGCAGTCAAACTGTTTTATAAGCAGACGAAGAGCAGTCAAACTGATTTATAATCGGACGAAGAGCAGTCAAACTGATTTATAAAAGGATGAAGAGCAGTCAAACTGTTTTATAAGCGGATGAACCGCAGTCAAAATGATTTATAATCGGACGAAGAGCAGTCAAACTGATTTATAAGAGGATGAAGAGCAGTCAAACTGCTTTATAAGAGGATGAAGAGCAGTCAAACTGTTCTATAGGAGGATGAAGCGCAGTCAAACTGGTTTATATGAGGATGAAGAGCAGTCAATCTGCTTTATAAGAGGATGAAGAGCAGTCAAACTGCTTTATAAAACGATGGAGAGCAGTCAAACTGTTTTATAAGAGGACGAAGAGCAGTCAAACTGATTTATAAGAGGATGAAGAGCAGTCAAACTGATTTAAAAGAGGATGAAGAGCAGTCAAACTGCTTTATAAAAGGATGAAGAGCAGTCAAACTGATTTATAATCGGATGAACAGCAGTCAATAATCGGACGAAGAGCAGTCAAACTGTTATATAAGAGGACGAAGAGCAGTCAAACTGAATTATAATCGGATGAAGAGCAGTCAAACTGCTTTATAAAAGGATGAAGAGCAGTCAAACTGTTTTATAAGCGGACGAAGAGCAGTCAAACTGATTTATAATCGGACGAAGAGCAGTCAAACTGATTTATAAAAGGATTAAGAGCAGTCAAACTGTTTTATAAGCGGATAAACCGCAGTCAAACTGATTTATAATCGGACGAAGAGCAGTCAAACTGATTTATAAGAGGATGAAGAGCAGTCAAACTGCTTTATAAGAGGATGAAGAGCAGTCAAACTGTTCTATAGGAGGATGAAGCGCAGTCAAACTGGTTTATATGAGGATGAAGAGCAGTCAAACTGTTTTATAAGAGGACGAAGAGCAGTCAAACTGCTTTATAAAACGATGAAGAGCAGTCAAACTGTTTTATAAGAGGACGAAGAGCAGTCAAACTGATTTATAAGAGGATGAAGAGCAGTCAAACTGATTTAAAAGAGGATGAAGAGCAGTCAAACTGCTTTATAAAACGATGAAGAGCAGTCAAACTGATTTATAATCGGATGAACAGCAGTCAATAATCGGACGAAGAGCAGTCAAACTGTTATATAGGAGGACGAAGAGCAGTCAAACTGAATTATAATCGGATGAAGAGCAGTCAAACTGTTTTATAAGAGGACGAAGAGCAGTCAAACTGCTTTATAAAACGATGAAGAGCAGTCAAACTGTTTTATAAGAGGACGAAGAGCAGTCAAACTGATTTATAAGAGGATGAAGAGCAGTCAAACTGATTTAAAAGAGGATGAAGAGCAGTCAAACTGCTTTATAAAAGGATGAAGAGCAGTCAAACTGATTTATAATCGGATGAACAGCAGTCAATAATCGGACGAAGAGCAGTCAATTTGTTATATAGGAGGACGAAGAGCAGTCAAACTGAATTATAATCGGATGAAGAGCAGTCAAACTGATTTATAAGAGGATGAAGAGCAGTCAAACTGCTTTATAAAAGGATGAAGAGCAGTCAAACTGTTTAATAAGAGGACGAAGAGCAGTCAAACTGTTTTATAAGCGGACGAACAGCAGTCAAACTGATTTATAATCGGACGAAGAGCAGTCAAACTGATTTATAATCGGACGAAGAGCAGTCAAACGGTTTTATAAGAGGATGAAGAGCAGTCAAATTGATTTATAAGAGGATGAAGAGCAGTCAAACGGTTTTATAAGAGGATGAAGAGCAGTCAAATTGATTTATAAGAGGATGAAGAGCAATCAAACTGATTTATAATCGGACGAAGAGCAGTCAAACTGATTTATAATCGGACGAAGAGCAGTCAAACGGTTTTATAAGAGGATGAAGAGCAGTCAAATTGATTTATAAGAGGATGAAGAGCAGTCAAACTGATTTATAAGAGGATGAAAAGCGGTCAAACTGCTTTATAAAAGGATGAAGAGCAGTCAAACTGTTTTATAAGCAGACGAAGAGCAGTCAAACTGATTTATAATCGGACGAAGAGCAGTCAAACTGATTTATAAAAGGATGAAGAGCAGTCAAACTGTTTTATAAGCGGATAAACCGCAGTCAAAATGATTTATAATCGGACGAAGAGCAGTCAAACTGATTTATAAGAGGATGAAGAGCAGTCAAACTGCTTTATAAGAGGATGAAGAGCAGTCAAACTGTTCTATAGGAGGATGAAGCGCAGTCAAACTGGTTTATATGAGGATGAAGAGCAGTCAATCTGCTTTATAAAAGGATGAAGAGCAGTCAAACTGTTTTATAAGCAGACGAAGAGCAGTCAAACTGATTTATAATCGGACGAAGAGCAGTCAAACTGATTTATAAAAGGATGAAGAGCAGTCAAACTGTTTTATAAGCGGATGAACCGCAGTCAAAATGATTTATAATCGGACGAAGAGCAGTCAAACTGATTTATAAGAGGATGAAGAGCAGTCAAACTGCTTTATAAGAGGATGAAGAGCAGTCAAACTGTTCTATAGGAGGATGAAGCGCAGTCAAACTGGTTTATATGAGGATGAAGAGCAGTCAATCTGCTTTATAAGAGGATGAAGAGCAGTCAAACTGCTTTATAAAACGATGAAGAGCAGTCAAACTGTTTTATAAGAGGACGAAGAGCAGTCAAACTGATTTATAAGAGGATGAAGAGCAGTCAAACTGATTTAAAAGAGGATGAAGAGCAGTCAAACTGCTTTATAAAAGGATGAAGAGCAGTCAAACTGATTTATAATCGGATGAACAGCAGTCAATAATCGGACGAAGAGCAGTCAAACTGTTATATAGGAGGACGAAGAGCAGTCAAACTGAATTATAATCGGATGAAGAGCAGTCAAACTGCTTTATAAAAGGATGAAGAGCAGTCAAACTGTTTTATAAGCGGACGAAGAGCAGTCAAACTGATTTATAATCGGACGAAGAGCAGTCAAACTGATTTATAAAAGGATTAAGAGCAGTCAAACTGTTTTATAAGCGGATGAACCGCAGTCAAACTGATTTATAATCGGACGAAGAGCAGTCAAACTGATTTATAAGAGGATGAAGAGCAGTCAAACTGCTTTATAAGAGGATGAAGAGCAGTCAAACTGTTCTATAGGAGGATGAAGCGCAGTCAAACTGGTTTATATGAGGATGAAGAGCAGTCAAACTGTTTTATAAGAGGACGAAGAGCAGTCAAACTGCTTTATAAAACGATGAAGAGCAGTCAAACTGTTTTATAAGAGGACGAAGAGCAGTCAAACTGATTTATAAGAGGATGAAGAGCAGTCAAACTGATTTAAAAGAGGATGAAGAGCAGTCAAACTGCTTTATAAAACGATGAAGAGCAGTCAAACTGATTTATAATCGGATGAACAGCAGTCAATAATCGGACGAAGAGCAGTCAAACTGTTATATAGGAGGACGAAGAGCAGTCAAACTGAATTATAATCGGATGAAGAGCAGTCAAACTGATTTATAAGAGGATGAAGAGCAGTCAAACTGCTTTATAAAAGGATGAAGAGCAGTCAAACTGTTTAATAAGAGGACGAACAGCAGTCAAACTGATTTATAATCGGACGAAGAGCAGTCAAACTGATTTGTAATCGGACGAAGAGCAGTCAAACGGTTTTATAAGAGGATGAAGAGCAGTCAAATTGATTTATAAGAGGATGAAGAGCAGTCAAACTGATTTATAATCGGACGAAGAGCAGTCAAACTGATTTATAAAAGGATGAAGAGCAGTCAAACTGTTATATAAGCGGACGAAGAGCAGTCAACCTGATTTATTATAGGACGAAGAGCAGTCAAACTGCTTTATAAGAGGATGAAGAGCAGTCAAACTGTTCTATAGGAGGATGAAGAGCAGTCAAACTGCTTTATAAAACGATGAAGAGCAGTCAAACTGTTTTATAAGAGGACGAAAAGCAGTCAAACTGTTTTATAAGAGGATGAAGAGCAGTCAAACTGCTTTATAAGAGCTTCAGCTGTCAACCTGCTTTATAAAACGATGAAGAGCAGTCAAACTGTTTTATAAGAGGACGAAGAGCAGTCAAACTGTTTTATAAGAGGATGAAGAGCAGTCAAACTGCTTTATAAAAGGATAAAGAGCAGTCAAACTGTTTTATAAGCGGACGAAGAGCAGTCAAACTGATTTATAATCGGACGAAGAGCAGTCAAACTGATTTATAATCGGACGAAGAGCAGTCAAACGGTTTTATAAGAGGATGAAGAGCAGTCAAATTGATTTATAAGAGGATGAAGAGCAGTCAAACGGTTTTATAAGAGGATGAAGAGCAGTCAAATTGATTTATAAGAGGATGAAAAGAAGTCAAACTGATTTATAATCGGACGAAGAGCAGTCAAACTGATTTATAATCGGACGAAGAGCAGTCAAACGGTTTTATAAGAGGATGAAGAGCAGTCAAATTGATTTATAAGAGTATGAAGAGCAGTCAAACTGATTTATAAGAGGATGAAGAGCAGTCAAACTGCTTTATAAAAGGATGAAGAGCAGTCAAACTGTTTTATAAGCAGACGAAGAGCAGTCAAACTGATTTATAATCGGACGAAGAGCAGTCAAACTGATTTATAAAAGGATGAAGAACAGTCAAACTGTTTTATAAGCGGATGAACCGCAGTCAAACTGATTTATAATAGGACGAAGAGCAGTCAAACTGATTTATAAGAGGATGAAGAGCAGTCAAACTGCTTTATAAGAGGATGAAGAGCAGTCAAACTGTTCTATAGGAGGATGAAGCGCAGTCAAACTGGTTTATATGAGGATGAAGAGCAGTCAAACTGCTTCATAAGAGGATGAAGAGCAGTCAAACTGCTTTATAAAACGATGAAGAGCAGTCAAACTGTTTTATAAGAGGACGAAGAGCAGTCAAACTGATTTATAAGAGGATGAAGAGCAGTCAAACTGATTTAAAAGAGGATGAAGAGCAGTCAAACTGCTTTATAAAAGGATGAAGAGCAGTCAAACTGATTTATAATCGGATGAACAGCAGTCAATAATCGGACGAAGAGCAGTCAAACTGTTATATAGGAGGACGAAGAGCAGTCAAACTGAATTATAATCGGATGAAGAGCAGTCAAACTGATTTATAAACGGACGAAGAGCAGTCAATAATCGGACGAAGAGCAGCCAAACTGTTCTATAGGAGGATGAAGCGCAGTCAAACTGTTTTACACGAGGATGTAGAGCAGTCAGACTGGTTTACAAGAGGATGAAGAGCAGTCAACCTGTTTTTACAAGAGGTTGAAGAGCAGTCAACCTGTTTTATAAGAGGATGAAGAGCAGTCAAACTGATTTATAAGAGGATGAAGAGCAGTCAAACTGCTTTATAAAAGGATGAAGAGCAGTCAAACTGTTTTATAAGCAGACGAAGAGCAGTCAAACTGATTTATAATCGGACGAAGAGCAGTCAAACTGATTTATAAAAGGATGAAGAGCAGTCAAACTGTTATATAAGCGGACGAAGAGCAGTCAACCTGATTTATTATCGGACGAAGAGCAGTCAAACTGATTTATAAGAGGATGAAGAGCAGTCAAACTGCTTTATAAGAGGATGAAGAGCAGTCAAACTGTTCTATAGGAGGATGAAGAGCAGTCAAACTGCTTTATAAAACGATGAAGAACAGTCAAACTGTTTTATAAGAGGACGAAGAGCAGTCAAACTGTTTTATAAGCGGACGAACAGTAGTCAAACTGATTTATAATCGGACGAAGAGCAGTCAAACTGATTTATAATCGGACGAAGAGCAGTCAAACGGTTTTATAAGAGGATGAAGAGCAGTCAAATTGATTTATAAGAGGATGAAGAGCAGTCAAACGGTTTTATAAGAGGATGAAGAGCAGTCAAATTGATTTATAAGAGGATGAAGAGCAGTCAAACTGATTTATAATCCGACGAAGAGCAGTCAAACTGATTTATAATCGGACGAAGAGCAGTCAAACGGTTTTATAAGAGGATGAAGAGCAGTCAAATTGATTTATAAGAGGATGAAGAGCAGTCAAACTGATTTATAAGAGGATGAAGAGCAGTCAAACTGCTTTATAAAAGGATGAAGAGCAGTCAAACTGTTTTATAAGCAGACGAAGAGCAGTCAAACTGATTTATAATCGGACGAAGAGCAGTCAAACTGATTTATAAAAGGATGAAGAGCAGTCAAACTGTTTTATAAGCGGATGAACCGCAGTCAAACTGATTTATAATAGGACGAAGAGCAGTCAAACTGATTTATAAGAGGATGAAGAGCAGTCAAACTGCTTTATAAGAGGATGAAGAGCAGTCAAACTGTTCTATAGGAGGATGAAGCGCAGTCAAACTGCTTTATAAAACGATGAAGAGCAGTCAAACTGTTTTATAAGAGGACGAAGAGCAGTCAAACTGATTTATAAGAGGATGAAGAGCAGTCAAACTGATTTAAAAGAGGATGAAGAGCAGTCAAACTGCTTTATAAAAGGATGAAGAGCAGTCAAACTGATTTATAATCGGATGAACAGCAGTCAATAATCGGACGAAGTGCAGTCAAACTGTTATATAGGAGGACGAAGAGCAGTCAAACTGAATTATAATCGGATGAAGAGCAGTCAAACTGATTTATAAACGGACGAAGAGCAGTCAATAATCGGACGAAGAGCAGCCAAACTGTTCTATAGGAGGATGAAGCGCAGTCAAACTGTTTTACACGAGGATGTAGAGCAGTCAGACTGGTTTACAAGAGGATGAAGAGCAGTCAACCTGTTTTACAAGAGGTTGAAGAGCAGTCAAACTGTTTTATAAGAGGATGAAGAGCAGTCAAACTGATTTATAAGAGGATGAAGAGCAGTCAAACTGCTTTATAAAAGGATGAAGAGCAGTCAAACTGTTTTATAAGCAGACGAAGAGCAGTCAAACTGATTTATAATCGGACGAAGAGCAGTCAAACTGATTTATAAGAGGATGAAGAGCAGTCAAACTGTTATATAGGAGGACGAAGAGCAGTCAAACTGAATTATAATCGGATGAAGAGCAGTCAAATTGATTTATAAGAGGATGAAGAGCAGTCAAACGGTTTTATAAGAGGATGAAGAGCAGTCAAATTGATTTATAAGAGGATGAAGAGCAGTCAAACTGATTTATAATCCGACGAAGAGCAGTCAAACTGATTTATAATCGGACGAAGAGCAGTCAAACGGTTTTATAAGAGGATGAAGAGCAGTCAAATTGATTTATAAGAGGATGAAGAGCAGTCAAACTGATTTATAAGAGGATGAAGAGCAGTCAAACTGCTTTATAAAAGGATGAAGAGCAGTCAAACTGTTTTATAAGCAGACGAAGAGCAGTCAAACTGATTTATAATCGGACGAAGAGCAGTCAAACTGATTTATAAAAGGATGAAGAGCAGTCAAACTGTTTTATAAGCGGATGAACCGCAGTCAAACTGATTTATAATAGGACGAAGAGCAGTCAAACTGATTTATAAGAGGATGAAGAGCAGTCAAACTGCTTTATAAGAGGATGAAGAGCAGTCAAACTGTTCTATAGGAGGATGAAGCGCAGTCAAACTGCTTTATAAAACGATGAAGAGCAGTCAAACTGTTTTATAAGAGGACGAAGAGCAGTCAAACTGATTTATAAGAGGATGAAGAGCAGTCAAACTGATTTAAAAGAGGATGAAGAGCAGTCAAACTGCTTTATAAAAGGATGAAGAGCAGTCAAACTGATTTATAATCGGATGAACAGCAGTCAATAATCGGACGAAGTGCAGTCAAACTGTTATATAGGAGGACGAAGAGCAGTCAAACTGAATTATAATCGGATGAAGAGCAGTCAAACTGATTTATAAACGGACGAAGAGCAGTCAATAATCGGACGAAGAGCAGCCAAACTGTTCTATAGGAGGATGAAGCGCAGTCAAACTGTTTTACACGAGGATGTAGAGCAGTCAGACTGGTTTACAAGAGGATGAAGAGCAGTCAACCTGTTTTACAAGAGGTTGAAGAGCAGTCAAACTGTTTTATAAGAGGATGAAGAGCAGTCAAACTGATTTATAAGAGGATGAAGAGCAGTCAAACTGCTTTATAAAAGGATGAAGAGCAGTCAAACTGTTTTATAAGCAGACGAAGAGCAGTCAAACTGATTTATAATCGGACGAAGAGCAGTCAAACTGATTTATAAAAGGATGAAGAGCAGTCAAACTGTTATATAAGCGGACGAAGAGCAGTCAACCTGATTTATTATCGGACGAAGAGCAGTCAAACTGATTTATAAGAGGATGAAGAGCAGTCAAACTGCTTTATAAGAGGATGAAGAGCAGTCAAACTGTTCTATAGGAGGATGAAGGGCAGTCAAACTGCTTTATAAAACGATGAAGAGCAGTCAAACTGTTTTATAAGAGGACGAAGAGCAGTCAAACTGTTTTATAAGCGGACGAACAGCAGTCAAACTGATTTATAATCGGACGAAGAGCAGTCAATAATCGGACGAAGAGCAGTCAAACTGTTATATAGGAGGACGAAGAGCAGTCAAACTGATTTATAATCGGATGAAGAGCAGTCAATAATCGGACGAAGAGCAGTCAAACTGTTATATAGGAGGACGAAGAGCAGTCAAACTGAATTATAATCGGATGAAGAGCAGTCAAACTGATTTATAAGAGGATGAAGAGCAGTCAAACTGCTTTATAAAAGGATGAAGAGCAGTCAAACTGTTTAATAAGAGGACGAACAGCAGTCAAACTGATTTATAATCGGACGAAGAGCAGTCAAACTGATTTATAATCGGACGAAGAGCAGTCAAACGGTTTTATAAGAGGATGAAGAGCAGTCAAATTGATTTATAAGAGGATGAAGAGCAGTCAAACGGTTTTATAAGAGGATGAAGAGCAGTCAAATTGATTTATAAGAATATGAAGAGCAATCAAACTGATTTATAATCGGACGAAGAGCAGTCAAATTTATTTATAATCGGACGAAGAGCAGTCAAACGGTTTTTTAAGAGGATGAAGAGCAGTCAAATTGATTTATAAGAGGATGAAGAGCAGTCAAACTGATTTATAAGAGGATGAAGAGCAGTCAAACTGCTTTATAAAAGGATGAAGAGAGTCAAACTGTTTTATAAGCAGACGAAGAGCAGTCAAACTGATTTATAATCGGACGAAGAGCAGTCAAACTGATTTATAAAAGGATGAAGAGCAGTCAAACTGTTTTATAAGCGGATGAACCGCAGTCAAAATGATTTATAATCGGACGAAGAGCAGTCAAACTGATTTATAAGAGGATGAAGAGCAGTCAAACTGCTTTATAAGAGGATGAAGAGCAGTCAAACTGTTCTATAGGAGGATGAAGCGCAGTCAAACTGGTTTATATGAGGATGAAGAGCAGTCAATCTGCTTTATAAGAGGATGAAGAGCAGTCAAACTGCTTTATAAAACGATGAAGAGCAGTCAAACTGTTTTATAAGAGGACGAAGAGCAGTCAAACTGATTTATAAGAGGATGAAGAGCAGTCAAAGTGATTTAAAAGAGGATGAAGAGCAGTCAAACTGCTTTATAAAAGGATGAAGAGCAGTCAAACTGATTTATAATCGGATGAACAGCAGTCAATAATCGGACGAAGAGCAGTCAAACTGTTATATAGGAGGACGAAGAGCAGTCAAACTGAATTATAATCGGATGAAGAGCAGTCAAACTGATTTATAAACGGACGAAGAGCAGTCAATAATCGGACGAAGAGCAGCCAAACTGTTCTATAGGAGGATGAAGCGCAGTCAAACTGTTTTACACGAGGATGTAGAGCAGTCAGACTGGTTTACAAGAGGATGAAGAGCAGTCAACCTGTTTTACAAGAGGTTGAAGAGCAGTCAAACTGTTTTATAAGAGGATGAAGAGCAGTCAAACTGATTTATAAGAGGATGAAGAGCAGCCAAACTGCTTTATAAAAGGATGAAGAGCAGTCAAACTGTTTTATAAGCAGACGAAGAGCAGTCAAACTGATTTATAATCGGACGAAGAGCAGTCAAACTGATTTATAATCGGACGAAGAGCAGTCAAACGGTTTTATAAGAGGATGAAGAGCAGTCAAATTGATTTATAAGAGGATGAAGAGCAGTCAAACGGTTTTATAAGAGGATGAAGAGCAGTCAAATTGATTTATAAGAGGATGAAAAGCAGTCAAACTGATTTATAATCGGACGAAGAGCAGTCAAACTGATTTATAATCGGACGAAGAGCAGTCAAACGGTTTTATAAGAGGATGAAGAGCAGTCAAATTGATTTATAAGAGTATGAAGAGCAGTCAAACTGATTTATAAGAGGATGAAGAGCAGTCAAACTGCTTTATAAAAGGATGAAGAGCAGTCAAACTGTTTTATAAGCAGACGAAGAGCAGTCAAACTGATTTATAATCGGACGAAGAGCAGTCAAACTGATTTATAAAAGGATGAAGAACAGTCAAACTGTTTTATAAGCGGATGAACCGCAGTCAAACTGATTTATAATAGGACGAAGAGCAGTCAAACTGATTTATAAGAGGATGAAGAGCAGTCAAACTGCTTTATAAGAGGATGAAGAGCAGTCAAACTGTTCTACAGGAGGATGAAGCGCAGTCAAACTGGTTTATATGAGGATGAAGAGCAGTCAAACTGCTTTATAAGAGGATGAAGAGCAGTCAAACTGCTTTATAAAACGATGAAGAGCAGTCAAACTGTTTTATAAGAGGACGAAGAGCAGTCAAACTGATTTATAAGAGGATGAAGAGCAGTCAAACTTTTTTAAAAGAGGATGAAGAGCAGTCAAACTGCTTTATCAAAGGATGAAGAGCAGTCAAACTGATTTATAATCGGATGAACAGCAGTCAATAATCGGACGAAGAGCAGTCAAACTGTTATATAGGAGGACGAAGAGCAGTCAAACTGAATTATAATCGGATGAAGAGCAGTCAAACTGATTTATAAACGGACGAAGAGCAGTCAATAATCGGACGAAGAGCAGCCAAACTGTTCTATAGGAGGATGAAGCGCAGTCAAACTGTTTTACACGAGGATGTAGAGCAGTCAGACTGGTTTACAAGAGGATGAAGAGCAGTCAACCTGTTTTTACAAGAGGTTGAAGAGCAGTCAACCTGTTTTATAAGAGGATGAAGAGCAGTCAAACTGATTTATAAGAGGAAGAAGAGCAGTCAAACTGCTTTATAAGCAGACGAAGAGCAGTCAAACTGATTTATAATCGGACGAAGAGCAGTCAAACTGATTTATAAAAAGATGAAGAGCAGTCAAACTGTTATATAAGCGGACGAAGAGCAGTCAACCTGATTTATTATCGGACGAAGAGCAGTCAAACTGATTTATAAGAGGATGAAGAGCAGTCAAACTGCTTTATAAGAGGATGAAGAGCAGTCAAACTGTTCTATAGGAGGATGAAGAGCAGTCAAACTGCTTTATAAAACGATGAAGAACAGTCAAACTGTTTTATAAGAGGACGAAGAGCAGTCAAACTGTTTTATAAGCGGACGAACAGTAGTCAAACTGATTTATAATCGGACGAAGAGCAGTCAAACTGATTTATAATCGGACGAAGAGCAGTCAAACGGTTTTATAAGAGGATGAAGAGCAGTCAAATTGATTTATAAGAGGATGAAGAGCAGTCAAACGGTTTTATAAGAGGATGAAGAGCAGTCAAATTGATTTATAAGAGGATGAAGAGCAGTCAAACTGATTTATAATCCGACGAAGAGCAGTCAAACTGATTTATAATCGGACGAAGAGCAGTCAAACGGTTTTATAAGAGGATGAAGAGCAGTCAAATTGATTTATAAGAGGATGAAGAGCAGTCAAACTGATTTATAAGAGGATGAAGAGCAGTCAAACTGCTTTATAAAAGGATGAAGAGCAGTCAAACTGTTTTATAAGCAGACGAAGAGCAGTCAAACTGATTTATAATCGGACGAAGAGCAGTCAAACTGATTTATAAAAGGATGAAGAGCAGTCAAACTGTTTTATAAGCGGATGAACCGCAGTCAAACTGATTTATAATAGGACGAAGAGCAGTCAAACTGATTTATAAGAGGATGAAGAGCAGTCAAACTGCTTTATAAGAGGATGAAGAGCAGTCAAACTGTTCTATAGGAGGATGAAGCGCAGTCAAACTTCTTTATAAAACGATGAAGAGCAGTCAAACTGTTTTATAAGAGGACGAAGAGCAGTCAAACTGATTTATAAGAGGATGAAGAGCAGTCAAACTGATTTAAAAGAGGATGAACAGCAGTCAAACTGCTTTATAAAAGGATGAAGAGCAGTCAAACTGATTTATAATCGGATGAACAGCAGTCAATAATCGGACGAAGAGCAGTCAAACTGTTATATAGGAGGACGAAGAGCAGTCAAACTGAATTATAATCGGATGAAGAGCAGTCAAACTGATTTATAAACGGACGAAGAGCAGTCAATAATCGGACGAAGAGCAGCCAAACTGTTCTATAGGAGGATGAAGCGCAGTCAAACTGTTTTACACGAGGATGTAGAGCAGTCAGACTGGTTTACAAGAGGTTGAAGAGCAGTCAAACTGTTTTATAAAAGGATGAAGAGCAGTCAAACTGTTTTATAAGCAGACGAAGAGCAGTCAAACTGATTTATAATCGGACGAAGAGCAGTCAAACTGATTTATAAAAGGATGAAGAGCAGTCAAACTGTTATATAAGCGGACGAAGAGCAGTCAACCTGATTTATTATCGGACGAAGAGCAGTCAAACTGATTTATAAGAGGATGAAGAGCAGTCAAACTGCTTTATAAGAGGATGAAGAGCAGTCAAACTGTTCTATAGGAGGATGAAGGGCAGTCAAACTGCTTTATAAAACGATGAAGAGCAGTCAAACTGTTTTATAAGAGGACGAAGAGCAGTCAAACTGTTTTATAAGCGGACGAACAGCAGTCAAACTGATTTATAATCGGACGAAGAGCAGTCAAACTGATTTATAATCGGACGAAGAGCAGTCAAACGGTTTTATAAGAGGATGAAGAGCAGTCAAATTGATTTATAAGAGGATGAAGAGCAGTCAAACGGTTTTATAAGAGGATGAAGAGCAGTCAAATTGATTTATAAGAGAATGAAGAGCAGTCAAACTGATTTATAATCGGACGAAGAGCAGTCAAACTGATTTATAAAAGGATGAAGAGCAGTCAAACTGTTTTATAAGCAGACGAAGAGCAGTCAAACTGATTTATAATCGGACGAAGAGCAGTCAAACTGATTTATAAAAGGATGAAGAGCAGTCAAACTGTTTTATAAGCGGATGAACCGCAGTCAAACTGATTTATAATAGGACGAAGAGCAGTCAAACTGATTTTTAAGAGGATGAAGAGCAGTCAAACTGCTTTATAAGAGGATGAAGAGCAGTCAAACTGTTCTATAGGAGGATGAAGCGCAGTCACACTGCTTTATAAAACGATGAAGAGCAGTCAAACTGATTTATAATCGGACGAAGAGCAGTCAAACTGATTTATAAGAGGATGAAGAGCAGTCAAACTGATTTAAAAGAGGATGAAGAGCAGTCAAACTGATTTATAATCCGACGAAGAGCAGTCAAACTGATTTATAATCGGACGAAGAGCAGTCAAACGGTTTTATAAGAGGATGAAGAGCAGTCAAATTGATTTATAAGAGGATGAAGAGCAGTCAAACTGATTTATAAGAGGATGAAGAGCAGTCAAACTGCTTTATAAAAGGATGAAGAGCAGTCAAACTGTTTTATAAGCAGACGAAGAGCAGTCAAACTGATTTATAATCGGACGAAGAGCAGTCAAACTGATTTATAAAAGGATGAAGAGCAGTCAAACTGTTTTATAAGCGGATGAACCGCAGTCAAACTGATTTATAATAGGACGAAGAGCAGTCAAACTGATTTATAAGAGGATGAAGAGCAGTCAAACTGCT
Source organism: Lampris incognitus (assembly GCF_029633865.1). Taxonomy (NCBI): domain Eukaryota; kingdom Metazoa; phylum Chordata; class Actinopteri; order Lampriformes; family Lampridae; genus Lampris; species Lampris incognitus. The sequence continues at coordinate 45,315,074 of NC_079222.1, forward strand.
TTATAAGAGGATGAAGAGCAGTCAAACTGTTCTATAGGAGGATGAAGCGCAGTCAAACTTCTTTATAAAACGATGAAGAGCAGTCAAACTGTTTTATAAGAGGACGAAGAGCAGTCAAACTGATTTATAAGAGGATGAAGAGCAGTCAAACTGATTTAAAAGAGGATGAAGAGCAGTCAAACTGCTTTATAAAAGGATGAAGAGCAGTCAAACTGATTTATAATCGGATGAACAGCAGTCAATAATCGGACGAAGAGCAGTCAAACTGTTATATAGGAGGACGAAGAGCAGTCAAACTGAATTATAATCGGATGAAGAGCAGTCAAACTGATTTATAAACGGACGAAGAGCAGTCAATAATCGGACGAAGAGCAGCCAAACTGTTCTATAGGAGGATGAAGCGCAGTCAAACTGTTTTACACGAGGATGTAGAGCAGTCAGACTGGTTTACAAGGGGATGAAGAGCAGTCAACCTGTTTTACAAGAGGTTGAAGAGCAGTCAAACTGTTTTATAAAAGGATGAAGAGCAGTCAAACTGTTTTATAAGCAGATGAAGAGCAGTCAAACTGATTTATAATCGGACGAAGAGCAGTCAAACTGATTTATAAAAGGATGAAGAGCAGTCAAACTGTTATATAAGCGGACGAAGAGCAGTCAACCTGATTTATTATCGGACGAAGAGCAGTCAAACTGATTTATAAGAGGATGAAGAGCAGTCAAACTGCTTTATAAGAGGATGAAGAGCAGTCAAACTGTTCTATAGGAGGATGAAGGGCAGTCAAACTGCTTTATAAAACGATGAAGAGCAGTCAAACTGTTTTATAAGAGGACGAAGAGCAGTCAAACTGTTTTATAAGCGGACGAACAGCAGTCAAACTGATTTATAATCGGACGAAGAGCAGTCAAACTGATTTATAATCGGACGAAGAGCAGTCAAACGGTTTTATAAGAGGATGAAGAGCAGTCAAATTGATTTATAAGAGGATGAAGAGCAGTCAAACGGTTTTATAAGAGGATGAAGAGCAGTCAAATTGATTTATAAGAGAATGAAGAGCAGTCAAACTGATTTATAATCGGACGAAGAGCAGTCAAACTGATTTATAAAAGGATGAAGAGCAGTCAAACTGTTTTATAAGCAGACGAAGAGCAGTCAAACTGATTTATAATCGGACGAAGAGCAGTCAAACTGATTTATAAAAGGATGAAGAGCAGTCAAACTGTTTTATAAGCGGATGAACCGCAGTCAAACTGATTTATAATAGGACGAAGAGCAGTCAAACTGATTTTTAAGAGGATGAAGAGCAGTCAAACTGCTTTATAAGAGGATGAAGAGCAGTCAAACTGTTCTATAGGAGGATGAAGCGCAGTCACACTGCTTTATAAAACGATGAAGAGCAGTCAAACTGATTTATAATCGGACGAAGAGCAGTCAAACTGATTTATAAGAGGATGAAGAGCAGTCAAACTGATTTAAAAGAGGATGAAGAGCAGTCAAACTGCTTTATAAAAGGATGAAGAGCAGTCAAACTGATTTATAATCGGATGAACAGCAGTCAATAATCGGACGAAGAGCAGTCAAACTGTTATATAGGAGGACGAAGAGCAGTCAAACTGAATTATAATCGGATGAAGAGCAGTCAAACTGATTTATAAACGGACGAAGAGCAGTCAATAATCGGACGAAGAGCAGCCAAACTGTTCTATAGGAGGATGAAGCGCAGTCAAACTGTTTTACACGAGGATGTAGAGCAGTCAGACTGGTTTACAAGAGGATGAAGAGCAGTCAACCTGTTTTACAAGAGGTTGAAGAGCAGTCAAACTGTTTTATAAGAGGATGAAGAGCAGTCAAACTGATTTATAAGAGGATGAAGAGCAGTCAAACTGCTTTATAAAAGTATGAAGAGCAGTCAAACTGTTTTATAAGCAGACGAAGAGCAGTCAAACTGATTTATAATCGGACGAAGAGCAGTCAAACTGCTTTATAAAACGATGAAGAGCAGTCAAACTGTTTTATAAGAGGACGAAGAGCAGTCAAACTGTTTTATAAGCGGACGAACAGCAGTCAAACTGATTTATAATTGGACGAAGAGCAGTCAAACTGATTTATAATCGGACGAAGAGCAGTCAAACGGTTTTATAAGAGGATGAAGAGCAGTCAAATTGATTTATAAGAGGATGAAGAGCAGTCAGATTGGTTTACAAGAGTATGAAGAGCAGTCAACCTGTTTTACAAGAGGACGAAGAGCAGTCAAACTGATTTATAAGAGGATGAAGAGCAGTCAAAGTGATTTAAAAGAGGATGAAGAGCAGTCAAACTGCTTTATAAGAGGATGAAGAGCAGTCAAACTGTTCTATAGGAGGATGAAGCGCAGTCAAACTGCTTTATAAAACGATGAAGAGCAGTCAAACTGTTTTATAAGAGGACGAAGAGCAGTCAAACTGATTTATAAGAGGATGAAGAGCAGTCAAACTGATTTTAAAGAGGATGATGAGCAGTCAAACTGCTTTATAAAAGGATGAAGAGCAGTCAAACTGATTTATAATCGGATGAACAGCAGTCAATAATCGGACGAAGAGCAGTCAAACTGTTATATAGGAGGACGAAGAGCAGTCAAACTGAATTATAATCGAATGAAGAGCTGTCAACCTGCTTTATAAAACGATGAAGAGCAGTCAAACTGTTTTATAAGAGGAGGAAGAGCAGACAAACTGTTTTATAAGAGGATGAAGAGCAGTCAAACTGATTTAAAAGAGGATGAAGAGCAGTCAAACTGCTTTATAAGAGGATGAAGAGCAGTCAAACTGATTTATAAGAGGATGAAGAGCAGTCAATAATCGGACGAAGAGCAGCCAAACTGTTCTATAGGAGGATGAAGAGCAGTCAAACTGATTTAAAAGAGGATGAAGAGCAGTCAAATTGATTTATAAGAGGATGAAGAGCAGTCAAACTGATTTATAATCCGACGAAGAGCAGTCAAACTGATTTATAATCGGACGAAGAGCAGTCAAACGGTTTTATAAGAGGATGAAGAGCAGTCAAATTGATTTATAAGAGGATGAAGAGCAGTCAAACTGATTTATAAGAGGATGAAGAGCAGTCAAACTGCTTTATAAAAGGATGAAGAGCAGTCAAACTGTTTTATAAGCAGACGAAGAGCAGTCAAACTGATTTATAATCGGACGAAGAGCAGTCAAACTGATTTATAAAAGGATGAAGAGCAGTCAAACTGTTTTATAAGCGGATGAACCGCAGTCAAACTGATTTATAATAGGACGAAGAGCAGTCAAACTGATTTATAAGAGGATGAAGAGCAGTCAAACTGCTTTATAAGAGGATGAAGAGCAGTCAAACTGTTCTATAGGAGGATGAAGCGCAGTCAAACTTCTTTATAAAACGATGAAGAGCAGTCAAACTGTTTTATAAGAGGACGAAGAGCAGTCAAACTGATTTATAAGAGGATGAAGAGCAGTCAAACTGATTTAAAAGAGGATGAAGAGCAGTCAAACTGCTTTATAAAAGGATGAAGAGCAGTCAAACTGATTTATAATCGGATGAACAGCAGTCAATAATCGGACGAAGAGCAGTCAAACTGTTATATAGGAGGACGAAGAGCAGTCAAACTGAATTATAATCGGATGAAGAGCAGTCAAACTGATTTATAAACGGACGAAGAGCAGTCAATAATCGGACGAAGAGCAGCCAAACTGTTCTATAGGAGGATGAAGCGCAGTCAAACTGTTTTACACGAGGATGTAGAGCAGTCAGACTGGTTTACAAGGGGATGAAGAGCAGTCAACCTGTTTTACAAGAGGTTGAAGAGCAGTCAAACTGTTTTATAAAAGGATGAAGAGCAGTCAAACTGTTTTATAAGCAGACGAAGAGCAGTCAAACTGATTTATAATCGGACGAAGAGCAGTCAAACTGATTTATAAAAGGATGAAGAGCAGTCAAACTGTTATATAAGCGGACGAAGAGCAGTCAACCTGATTTATTATCGGACGAAGAGCAGTCAAACTGATTTATAAGAGGATGAAGAGCAGTCAAACTGCTTTATAAGAGGATGAAGAGCAGTCAAACTGTTCTATAGGAGGATGAAGGGCAGTCAAACTGCTTTATAAAACGATGAAGAGCAGTCAAACTGTTTTATAAGAGGACGAAGAGCAGTCAAACTGTTTTATAAGCGGACGAACAGCAGTCAAACTGATTTATAATCGGACGAAGAGCAGTCAAACTGATTTATAATCGGACGAAGAGCAGTCAAACGGTTTTATAAGAGGATGAAGAGCAGTCAAATTGATTTATAAGAGGATGAAGAGCAGTCAAACGGTTTTATAAGAGGATGAAGAGCAGTCAAATTGATTTATAAGAGAATGAAGAGCAGTCAAACTGATTTATAATCGGACGAAGAGCAGTCAAACTGATTTATAAAAGGATGAAGAGCAGTCAAACTGTTTTATAAGCAGACGAAGAGCAGTCAAACTGATTTATAATCGGACGAAGAGCAGTCAAACTGATTTATAAAAGGATGAAGAGCAGTCAAACTGTTTTATAAGCGGATGAACCGCAGTCAAACTGATTTATAATAGGACGAAGAGCAGTCAAACTGATTTTTAAGAGGATGAAGAGCAGTCAAACTGCTTTATAAGAGGATGAAGAGCAGTCAAACTGTTCTATAGGAGGATGAAGCGCAGTCACACTGCTTTATAAAACGATGAAGAGCAGTCAAACTGATTTATAATCGGACGAAGAGCAGTCAAACTGATTTATAAGAGGATGAAGAGCAGTCAAACTGATTTAAAAGAGGATGAAGAGCAGTCAAACTGATTTATAATCGGATGAACAGCAGTCAATAATCGGACGAAGAGCAGTCAAACTGTTATATAGGAGGACGAAGAGCAGTCAAACTGAATTATAATCGGATGAAGAGCAGTCAAACTGATTTATAAACGGACGAAGAGCAGTCAATAATCGGACGAAGAGCAGCCAAACTGTTCTATAGGAGGATGAAGCGCAGTCAAACTGTTTTACACGAGGATGTAGAGCAGTCAGACTGGTTTACAAGAGGATGAAGAGCAGTCAACCTGTTTTACAAGAGGTTGAAGAGCAGTCAAACTGTTTTATAAGAGGATGAAGAGCAGTCAAACTGATTTATAAGAGGATGAAGAGCAGTCAAACTGCTTTATAAAAGTATGAAGAGCAGTCAAACTGTTTTATAAGCAGACGAAGAGCAGTCAAACTGATTTATAATCGGACGAAGAGCAGTCAAACTGCTTTATAAAACGATGAAGAGCAGTCAAACTGTTTTATAAGAGGACGAAGAGCAGTCAAACTGTTTTATAAGCGGACGAACAGCAGTCAAACTGATTTATAATTGGACGAAGAGCAGTCAAACTGATTTATAATCGGACGAAGAGCAGTCAAACGGTTTTATAAGAGGATGAAGAGCAGTCAAATTGATTTATAAGAGGATGAAGAGCAGTCAGATTGGTTTACAAGAGTATGAAGAGCAGTCAACCTGTTTTACAAGAGGACGAAGAGCAGTCAAACTGATTTATAAGAGGATGAAGAGCAGTCAAACTGTTCTATAGGAGGATGAAGCGCAGTCAAACTGCTTTATAAAACGATGAAGAGCAGTCAAACTGTTTTATAAGAGGACGAAGAGCAGTCAAACTGATTTATAAGAGGATGAAGAACAGTCAAACTGATTTTAAAGAGGATGATGAGCAGTCAAACTGCTTTATAAAAGGATGAAGAGCAGTCAAACTGATTTATAATCGGATGAACAGCAGTCAATAATCGGACGAAGAGCAGTCAAACTGTTATATAGGAGGACGAAGAGCAGTCAAACTGAATTATAATCGAATGAAGAGCTGTCAACCTGCTTTATAAAACGATGAAGAGCAGTCAAACTGTTTTATAAGAGGAGGAAGAGCAGACAAACTGTTTTATAAGAGGATGAAGAGCAGTCAAACTGATTTAAAAGAGGATGAAGAGCAGTCAAACTGCTTTATAAGAGGATGAAGAGCAGTCAAACTGATTTATAAGAGGATGAAGAGCAGTCAATAATCGGACGAAGAGCAGCCAAACTGTTCTATAGGAGGATGAAGCGCAGTCAAACTGTTTTACACGAGGATGTAGAGCAGTCAGATTGGTTTACAAGAGTATGAAGAGCAGTCAACCTGTTTTACAAGAGGTTGAAGAGCAGTCAAACTTTTTTATAAGAGGATGAAGAGCAGTCAAACTGATTTATAAGAGGATGAAGAGCAGTCAAACTGCTTTATAAAAGGATGAAGAGCAGTCAAACAGTTTTATAAGCGGACGAAGAGCAGTCAAACTGATTTATAATCGGACGAAGAGCAGTCAAACTGATTTATAAAAGGATTAAGAGCAGTCAAACTGTTTTATAAGCGGATGAACCGCAGTCAAACTGATTTATAATCGGACGAAGAGCAGTCAAACTGATTTATAAGAGGATGAAGAGCAGTCAAACTGCTTTATAAGAGGATGAAGAGCAGTCAAACTGTTCTATAGGAGGATGAAGCGCAGTCAAACTGGTTTTTATGAGGATGAAGAGCAGTCAATCTGCTTTATAAGAGGATGAAGAGCAGTCAAACTGCTTTATAAAACGATGAAGAGCAGTCAAACTGTTTTATAAGAGGACGAAGAGCAGTCAAACTGATTTATAAAAGGATGAAGAGCAGTCAAACTGATTTATAATCGGATGAACAGCAGTCAATAATCGGACGAAGAGCAGTCAAACTGTTATATAGGAGGACGAAGAGCAGTCAAACTGAATTATAATCGGATGAAGAGCAGTCAAACTGATTTATAAGAGGATGAAGAGCAGTCAAACTGCTTTATAAAAGGATGAAGATTAGTCAAACTGTTTAATAAGAGGACGAAGAGCAGTCAAACTGTTTTATAAGCGGACGAACAGCAGTCAAACTGATTTATAATCGGACGAAGAGCAGTCAAACTGATTTGTAATCGGACGAAGAGCAGTCAAACGGTTTTATAAGAGGATGAAGAGCAGTCAAATTGATTTATAAGAGGATGAAGAGCAGTCAAACTGCATTATAAATGATGAAGACCAGTCAAACTGTTTTATACGAGGATGTAGAGCAGTCAGACTGTTTTACAAGAGGTTGAAGAGCAGTCAACCTGTTTTACAAGAGGATGAAGAGCAGTCAAACCGCTTTATAAAAGGATGAAGAGCAGTCAAACTGTTCTATACGAGGATGAAGCGCAGTCAAACTGGTTTATAGGAGGATGAAGAGCAGTCAAACTATTTTATAAGAGGATGAAGAGCAGTCAAACTGATTTATAATCCGACGAAGAGCAGTCAAACTGTTCTATAGGAGGATGAAGCGCAGTCAAACTGGTTTATAGGAGGATGAAGAGCAGTCAAACTGCTTTATAGGAGGATGAAGAGCAGTCAAACTGCCTTATAAAACGATGAAGAGCAGTCCAACTGTTTTATAAGAGGACGAAGAGCAGTCAAACTGATTTATTAGAGGATGAAGAGCAGTCAAACTGATTTATAAGAGGATGAAGAGCAGTCAAACTGCTTTATAAAAGGCTGAAGAGCAGTCAAACTGATATTTAATCGGACGAAGAGCAGTCAATGATCGGACGAAGAGCAGTCAAACTCTTCTATAGGAGGATGAAGCGCAGTCAAACTGTTTTACACGAGGATGTAGAGCAGTCAGACTGGTTTACAAGAGGATGAAGAGCAGTCAACCTTTTTTACAAGAGGATGAAGAGCAGTCAAACTGTTTTATAAGAGAATGAAGAGCAGTCTAACTGCTTTATAAAAGGATGAAGAGCAGTCAAACTGTATTATAAGAGGACGAAGAGCAGTCAAACTGAATTACAATCGGATGAAGAGCAGTCAAACTGATTTATAAGAGGATGAAGAGCAGTCAAACTGATTTATAAGAGGATGAAGAGCAGTCAAACTGATTTAAAAGAGGATGAAGAGCAGTCAAACTGCTTTATAAAAGGATGAAGAGCAGTCAAACTGATTTATAATCGGATGAACAGCAGTCAATAATCGGACGAAGAGCAGTCAAACTGTTATATAGGAGGACGAAGAGCAGTCAAACTGAATTATAATCGGATGAAGAGCAGTCAAACTGATTTATAAGAGGATAAAGAGCAGTCAAACTTCTTTATAAAAGGATGAAGAGTAGTCAAACTGTTTAATAAGAGGACGAAGAGCAGTCAAACTGTTTTATAAGCGGACGAACAGCAGTCAAACTGATTTATAATCGGACGAAGAGCAGTCAAACTGATTTGTAATCGGACGAAGAGCGGTCAAACGGTTTTATAAGAGGATGAAGAGCAGTCAAATTGATTTATAAGAGGATGAAGAGCAGTCAAACTGCATTATAAATGATGAAGACCAGTCAAACTGTTTTATACGAGGATGTAGAGCAGTCAGACTGTTTTACAAGAGGTTGAAGAGCAGTCAACCTGTTTTACAAGAGGATGAAGAGCAGTCAAACCGCTTTATAAAAGGATGAAGAGCAGTCAAACTGTTCTATACGAGGATGAAGCGCAGTCAAACTGGTTTATAGGAGGATGAAGAGCAGTCAAACTATTTTATAAGAGGATGAAGAGCAGTCAAACTGATTTATAATCCGACGAAGAGCAGTCAAACTGTTCTATAGGAGGATGAAGCGCAGTCAAACTGGTTTATAGGAGGATGAAGAGCAGTCAAACTGCTTTATAGGAGGATGAAGAGCAGTCAAACTGCCTTATGAAACGATGAAGAGCAGTCCAACTGTTTTATAAGAGGACGAAGAGCAGTCAAACTGATTTATAAGAGGATGAAGAGCAGTCAAACTGCTTTATAAAAGGCTGAAGAGCAGTCAAACTGATATTTAATCGGACGAAGAGCAGTCAATGATCGGACGAAGAGCAGTCAAACTCTTCTATAGGAGGATGAAGCGCAGTCAAACTGTTTTACACGAGGATGTAGAGCAGTCAGACTGGTTTACAAGAGGATGAAGAGCAGTCAACCTTTTTTACAAGAGGATGAAGAGCAGTCAAACTGTTTTATAAGAGGACGAAGAGAAGTCAAACTGAATTACAATCGGATGAAGAGCAGTCAAACTGATTTATAAGAGGATGAAGAGCAGTCAAACTGCTTTATAAAAGGATGAAGAGCAGTCAAACTGTTTTATAAGAGGACGAAGAGCAGTCAAACTGTTTTATAAGCGGACGAACAGCAGTCAAACTGATTTATAATCGGACGAAGAGCAGTCAAACTGATTTATAATCGGACGAAGAGCAGTCAAACGGTTTTATAAGAGGATGAAGAGCAGTCAAATTGATTTATAAGAGGATGAAGAGCAGTCAAACTGCTTTATAAAAGGATGAAGAGCAGTCAAACTGTTTTATACGAGATGTAGAGTAGTCAGACTGTTTTACAAGAGGATGAAGAGCAGTCAAACTGTTTTATAAGAGGATGAAGAGCAGTCAAACCGCTTTATAAAAGGATGAAGAGCAGTCTACTGTTTTATAAAAGGACGAAGAGCAGTCAAAATTATTTATAATCGGATGAAGAGCAGTCAAACAGATTTATAAGAGGATGAAGAGCAGTCAAACTGCTTTAGAAAAGGATGAAGAGCAGTCAAACTGTTTTATAAGAGGACGAAGAGCAGTCAAACTGATTTATAATCGGACGAAGAGCAGTCAAACTGATTTATAATCGGACGAAGAGCAGTCAAACGGTTTTATAAGAGGATGAAGAGCAGTCAAATTGATTTATAAGAGGATGAAGAGCAGTCAAACTGCTTTATAAAAGGATGAAGAGCAGTCAAACTGTTTTATAAGAGGACGAAGAGCAGTCAAACTGATTTATAAGAGGATGAAGAGCAGTCAAACTGATTTATAAGAGGATGAAGAGCAGTGAAACTGCTTTATAAAACGATGAAGAGCAGTCAAACTGTTTTATAAGAGGACGAAGTGCAGTCAAACTGATTTGTAAGAGGATGAAGAGCAGTCAAACTGATTTATAAGAGGATGAAGAGCAGTCAAACTGCTTTATAAAAGGATGAAGAGCAGTCAAACTGATTTTTAAACGGACGAAGAGCAGTCAATAATCGGACGAAGAGCAGCCAAACTCTTCTATAGGAGGATGAAGCGCAGTCAAACTGTTTTACACGAGGATGTAGAGCAGTCAGACTGGTTTACAAGAGGATGAAGAGCAGTCAACCTGTTTTACAAGAGGATGAAGAGCAGTCAAACTGTTTTATAAGAGAATGAAGAGCAGTCAAACTGCTTTATAAAAGGATGAAGAGCAGTCAAACGGTTTTATACGAGGATGTAGAGCAGTCAAACCGCTTTATAAAAGGATGAAGAGCAGTCTACTGGTTTATAAGATGATGAAGAGCAGTCAAACTGATTTATGAGAGGATGAAGAGCAGTCAAACTGCTTTATAAAAGGATGAAGAGCAGTCAAACTGATTTATAAGAGGATGAAGAGCAGTCAAACCGCTTTATAAAAGGATGAAGAGCAGTCAAACTGCTTTATAAGAGGATGAAGAGCAGTAAAACTGCTTTATAAGAGGATGAAGAGCAGTCAAACCGCTTTATAAAAGGATGAAGAGCAGTCTACTGTTTTATAAGAGGACGAAGAGCAGTCAAAATGATTTATAATCGGATGAAGAGCAGTCAAACAGATTTATAAGAGGATGAAGAGCAGTCAAACTGCTTTATAAAAGGATGAAGAGCAGTCAAACTGATTTATAATCGGATGAACAGCAGTCAATAATCGGACGAAGAGCAGTCAAACTGTTAAATAGGAGGACGAAGAGCAGTCAAACTGAATTATAATCGGATGAAGAGCAGTCAAACTGATTTATAAGAGGATGAAGAGATGTCAAACTACTTTATAAAAGGATGAAGAGCAGTCAAACTGTTTAATAAGAGGACGAAGAGCAGTCACACTGTTTTATAAGCGGACGAACAGCAGTCAAACTGATTTATAAGAGGATGAAGAGCAGTCAAACTGATTTATAAAAGGATGAAGAACAGTCAAACTGTTTTATAAGCAGACGAAGAGCAGTCAAACTGATTTATAATCGGACGAAGAGCAGTCAAACTGATTTATAAAAGGATGAAGAACAGTCAAACTGTTTTATAAGCAGACGAAGAGCAGTCAAACTGACTTATAAGAGGATGAAGAGCAGTCAAACTGCTTTATAAAAGGATGAAGAGCAGTCAAACTGTTCTATAGGAGGATGAAGCGCAGTCAAACTGGTTTATATGAGGATGAAGAGCAGTCAAACTGCTTTATAAGAGGATGAAGAGCAGTCAAACTGCTTTATAAAACGATGAAGAGCAGTCAAACTGTTTTATAAGAGGACGAAGAGCAGTCAAACTGATTTATAAGAGAATGAAGAGCAGTCAAACTAATTTAAAAGAGGATGAAGAGCAGTCAAACTGCTTTATAAAAGGATGAAGAGCAGTCAAACTGATTTATAATCGGATGAACAGCAGTCAATAATCGGACGAAGAGCAGTCAAACTTATATAGGAGGACGAAGAGCAGTCAAACTGAATTATAATCGGATGAAGAGCAGTCAAACTGATTTATAAGAGGATGAAGAGCAGTCAAACTGCTTTATAAAAGGATGAAGAGTAGTCAAACTGTTTAATAAGAGGACGAAGAGCAGTCAAACTGTTTTATAAGCGCACGAACAGCAGTCAAACTGATTTATAATCGGACGAAGAGCAGTCAAACTGATTTGTAATCGGACGAAGAGCAGTCAAACGGTTTTATAAGAGGATGAAGAGCAGTCAAATTGATTTATAAGAGGATGAAGAGCAGTCAAACTGCTTTATAAAAGGATGAAGACCAGTCAAACTGTTTTATACGAGGATGTAGAGCAGTCAGACTGTTTTACAAGAGGTTGAAGAGCAGTCAACCTGTTTTACAAGAGGATGAAGAGCAGTCAAACCGCTTTATAAAAGGATGAAGAGCAGTCAAACTTTTCTATACGAGGATGAAGCGCAGTCAAACTGGTTTATAGGAGGATGAAGAGCAGTCAAACTATTTTATAAGAGGATGAAGAGCAGTCAAACTGATTTATAATCCGACGAAGAGCAGTCAAACTGTTCTATAGGAGGATGAAGCGCAGTCAAACTGGTTTATAGGAGGATGAAGAGCAGTCAAACTGCTTTATAGGAGGATGAAGAGCAGTCAAACTGCTTTATAAAACGATGAAGAGCAGTCAAACTGTTCTATAAGAGGACGAAGAGCAGTCAAACTGATTTATAAGAGGATGAAGAGCAGTCAAACTGATTTATAAGAGGATGAAGAGCAGTCAAACTGCTTTATAAAAGGCTGAAGAGCAGTCAAACTGATTTATAATCGGACGAAGAGCAGTCAATGATCGGACGAAGAGCAGTCAAACTCTTCTATAGGAGGATGAAGCGCAGTCAAACTGTTTTACACGAGGATGTAGAGCAGTCAGACTGGTTTACAAGAGGATGAAGAGCAGTCAACCTGTTTTACAAGAGGATGAAGAGCAGTCAAACTGTTTTATAAGAGAATGAAGAGCAGTCTAACTGCTTTATAAAAGGATGAAGAGCAGTCAAACTGTATTATAAGAGGACGAAGAGCAGTCAAACTGAATTATAATCGGATGAAGAGCAGTCAAACTGATTTATAAGAGGATGAAGAGCAGTCAAACTGCTTTATAAAAGGATGAAGAGCAGTCAAACTGTTTTATAAGAGGACGAAGAGCAGTCAAACTGTTTTATAAGCGGACGAACAGCAGTCAAACTGATTTATAATCGGACGAAGAGCAGTCAAACTGATTTATAATCGGACGAAGAGCAGTCAAACGGTTTTATAAGAGGATGAAGAGCAGTCAAACGGTTTTATAAGAGGATGAAGAGCAGTCAAACTGCTTTATAAAAGGATGAAGAGCAGTCAAACTGTTTTATACGAGATGTAGATCAGTCAGACTGTTTTACAAGAGAATGAAGAGCAGTCAAACTGTTTTATAAGCGGACGAAGAGCAGTCAACCTGTTTTACAAGAGGATGAAGAGCAGTCAAACTGTTTTATAAGAGGATGAAGAGCAGTCAAACCGCTTTATAAAAGGATGAAGAGCAGTCTACTGTTTTATAAGAAGACGAAGAGCAGTCAAAATTATTTATAATCGGATGAAGAGCAGTCAAACAGATTTATAAGAGGATGAAGAGCAGTCAAACTGCTATAGAAAAGGATGAAGAGCAGTCAAACTGTTTTATAAGAGGACGAAGAGCAGTCAAACTGATTTATAATCGGACGAAGAGCAGTCAAACTGTTCTATACGAGGATGAAGCGCAGTCAAACTGGTTTATAGGAGGATGAAGAGCAGTCAAACTGTTTTATAAGAGGATGAAGAGCAGTCAAACTGATTTATAATCGGACGAAGAGCAGTCAAACTGTTCTATAGGAGGATGAAGCGCAGTCAAACTGGTTTATAGGAGGATGAAGAGCAGTCAAACTGCTTTATAGGAGGATGAAGAGCAGTCAAAATGCTTTATAAAAGGATGAAGAGCAGTCAAACTGATGTATAATCGGACGAAGAGCAGTCAAACGGTTCTATAGGAGGATGAAGCGCAGTCAAACTGTTTTACACGAGGATGTAGAGCAGTCAGACTGGTTTACAAGAGTATGAAGACTAGTCAACCTGTTTTACAAGAGGTTGAAGAGCAGTCAAACTGTTTTATAAGAGGATGAAGAGCAGTCAAACTGATTTATAAGAGGATGAAGAGCAGTCAAACTGCTTTATAAAAGGATGAAGAGCAGTCAAACTGTTTTATAAGCAGACGAAGAGCAGTCAAACTGATTTATAATCGGACGAAGAGCAGTCAAACTGATTTATAAAAGGATGAAGAGCAGTCAAACTGTTTTATAAGCGGATGAACCGCAGTCAAACTGATTTATAATCGGACGAAGAGCAGTCAAACTGATTTATAAGAGGATGAAGAGCAGTCAAACTGCTTTATAAGAGGATGAAGAGCAGTCAAACTGTTATATAGGAGGATGAAGCGCAGTCAAACTGGTTTATATGAGGATGAAGAGCAGTCAAACTGCTTTATAAGAGGATGAAGAGCAGTCAAACTGCTTTATAAAACGATGAAGAGCAGTCAAACTGTTTTATAAGAGGACGAAGAGCAGTCAAACTGATTTATAAGAGGATGAAGAGCAGTCAAACTGATTTAAAAGAGGATGAAGAGCATTCAAACTGCTTTATAAAAGGATGAAGAGCAGTCAAACCGCTTTATAAAAGGATGAAGAGCAGTCTACTGTTTTATAAGAGGACGAAGAGCAGTCAAAATGATTTATAATCGGACGAAGAGCAGTCAAACGGTTTTATAAGAGGATGAAGAGCAGTCAAATTGATTTATAAGAGGATGAAGAGCAGTCAAACTGCTTTATAAAAGGATGAAGAGCAGTCAAACGGTTTTATACGAGGATGTAGAGCAGTCAAACCGCTTTATAAAAGGATGAAGAGCAGTCTACTGTTTTATAAGAGGATGAAGAGCAGTCAAACTGATTTATAAGAGGATGAAGAGCAGTCAAACTGCTTTATAAAAGGATGAAGAGCAGTCAAACTGATTTACAAGAGGATGAAGAGCAGTCAAACCGCTTTATAAAAGGATGAAGAGCAGTCAAACTGCTTTATAAGAGGATGAAGAGCAGTCAAACTGCTTTATAAGAGGATGAAGAGCAGTCAAACCGCTTTATAAAAGGATGAAGAGCAGTCTACTGTTTTATAAGAGGACGAAGAGCAGTCAAAATGATTTATAATCGGATGAAGAGCAGTCAAACAGATTTATAAGAGGATGAGGAGCAGTCAAACTGCTTTATAAAAGGATGAAGAGCAGTCAAACTGTTTTATAAGAGGACGAAGAGCAGTCAAACTGATTTATAATCGGATGAACAGCAGTCAATAATCCGACGAAGAGCAGTCAAACTGTTATATAGGAGGACGAAGAGCAGTCAAACTGAATTATAATCGGATGAAGAGCAGTCAAACTGATTTATAAGAGGATGAAGAGCAGTCAAACTACTTTATAAAAGGATGAAGAGCAGTCAAACTGTTTAATAAGAGGACGAAGAGCAGTCAAACTGTTTTATATGCGGACGAACAGCAGTCAAACTGATTTATAATCGGACGAAGAGCAGTCAAACTGATTTATAATCGGACGAAGAGCAGTCAAACGGTTTTATAAGAGGATGAGGAGCAGTCAAATTGATTTATAAGAGGATGAAGAGCAGTCAAACGGTTTTATAAGAGGATGAAGAGCAGTCAAATTGATTTATAAGAGGATGAAGAGCAGTCAAACTGATTTATAATCGGACGAAGAGCAGTCAAACTGATTTATAATCGGACGAAGAGCAGTCAAACGGTTTTATAAGAGGATGAAGAGCAGTCAAATTGATTTATAAGAGGATGAAGAGCAGTCAAACTGCTTTATAAAAGGATGAAGAGCAGTCAAACTGTTTTATAAGAGGACGAAGAGCAGTCAAACTGATTTATAAGAGGATGAAGAGCAGTCAAACTGATTTATAAGAGGATGAAGAGCAGTGAAGCTGCTTTATAAGAGGATGAAGAGCAGTCAAACCGCTTTATAAAAGGATGAAGAGCAGTCAAACTGCTTTATAAGAGGATGAAGAGCAGTCAAACTGCTTTATAAGAGGATGAAGAGCAGTCAAACCGCTTTATAAAAGGATGAAGAGCAGTCAAACTGCTATAGAAAAGGATGAAGAGCAGTCAAACTGTTTTATAAGAGGACGAAGAGCAGTCAAACTGATTTATAATCGGATGAACAGCAGTCAATAATCCGACGAAGAGCAGTCAAACTGTTATATAGGAGGACGAAGAGCAGTCAAACTGAATTATAATCGGATGAAGAGCAGTCAAACTGATTTATAAGAGGATGAAGAGCAGTCAAACTACTTTATAAAAGGATGAAGAGCAGTCAAACTGTTTAATAAGAGGACGAAGAGCAGTCAAACTGTTTTATATGCGGACGAACAGCAGTCAAACTGATTTATAATCGGACGAAGAGCAGTCAAACTGATTTATAATCGGACGAAGAGCAGTCAAACGGTTTTATAAGAGGATGAGGAGCAGTCAAATTGATTTATAAGAGGATGAAGAGCAGTCAAACGGTTTTATAAAAGGATGAAGAGCAGTCAAATTGATTTATAAGAGGATGAAGAGCAGTCAAACTGATTTATAATCGGACGAAGAGCAGTCAAACTGATTTATAATCGGACGAAGAGCAGTCAAACGGTTTTATAAGAGGATGAAGAGCAGTCAAATTGATTTATAAGAGGATGAAGAGCAGTCAAACTGCTTTATAAAAGGATGAAGAGCAGTCAAACTGTTTTATAAGAGGACGAAGAGCAGTCAAACTGATTTATAAGAGGATGAAGAGCAGTCAAACTGATTTATAAGAGGATGAAGAGCAGTGAAGCTGCTTTATAAAACGATGAAGAGCAGTCAAACTGTTTTATAAGAGGACAAAGTGCAGTCAAACTGATTTGTAAGAGGATGAAGAGCAGTCAAACTGATTTATAAGAGGATGAAGAGCAGTCAAACCGCTTTATAAAAGGATGAAGAGCAGTCAAACTGCTTTATAAGAGGATGAAGAGCAGTCAAACTGCTTTATAAGAGGATGAAGAGCAGTCAAACCGCTTTATAAAAGGATGAAGAGCAGTCAAACTGCTATAGAAAAGGATGAAGAGCAGTCAAACTGTTTTATAAGAGGACGAAGAGCAGTCAAACTGATTTATAATCCGACGAAGAGCAGTCAAACTGTTCTATACGAGGATGAAGCGCAGTCAAACTGGTTTATAGGAGGATGAAGAGCAGGCAAACTGTTTTATAAGAGGATGAAGAGCAGTCAAACTGATTTATAATCGGACGAAGAGCAGTCAAACTGTTCTATAGGAGGATGAAGCGCAGTCAAACTGGTTTATAGGAGGATGAAGAGCAGTCAAACTACTTTATAGGAGGATGAAGAGCAGTCAAAATGCTTTATAAAAGGATGAAGAGCAGTCAAACTGATTTATAATCGGACGAAGAGCAGTCAAACGGTTCTATAGGAGGATGAAGCGCAGTCAAACTGTTTTACACGAGGATGTAGAGCAGTCAGACTGGTTTACAAGAGTATGAAGACTAGTCAACCTGTTTTACAAGAGGTTGAAGAGCAGTCAAACTGTTTTATAAGAGGATGAAGAGCAGTCAAACTGATTTATAAGAGGATGAAGAGCAGTCAAACTGCTTTATAAAAGGATGAAGAGCAGTCAAACTGTTTTATAAGCAGACGAAGAGCAGTCAAACTGATTTATAATCGGACGAAGAGCAGTCAAACTGATTTATAAAAGGATGAAGAGCAGTCAAACTGTTTTATAAGCGGATGAACCGCAGTCAAACTGATTTATAATCGGACGAAGAGCAGTCAAACTGATTTATAAGAGGATGAAGAGCAGTCAAACTGCTTTATAAGAGGATGAAGAGCAGTCAAACTGTTCTATAGGAGGATGAAGCGCAGTCAAACTGGTTTATATGAGGATGAAGAGCAGTCAAACTGCTTTATAAGAGGATGAAGAGCAGTCAAACTGCTTTATAAAACGATGAAGAGCAGTCAAACTGTTTTATAAGAGGACGAAGAGCAGTCAAACTGATTTATAAGAGGATGAAGAGCAGTCAAACTGATTTAAAAGAGGATGAAGAGCAGTCAAACTGCTTTATAAAAGGATGAAGAGCAGTCAAACTGATTTATAATCGGATGAACAGCAGTCAATAATCGGACGAAGAGCAGTCAAACTGTTATATAGGAGGACGAAGAGCAGTCAAACTGAATTATAATCGGATGAAGAGCAGTCAAACTGATTTATAAGAGGATGAAGAGCAGTCAAACTGCTTTATAAAAGGATGAAGAGTAGTCAAACTGTTTAATAAGAGGACGAAGAGCAGTCAAACTGTTTTATAAGCGGACGAACAGCAGTCAAACTGATTTATAATCGGACGAAGAGCAGTCAAACTGATTTGTAATCGGACGAAGAGCAGTCAAACGGTTTTATAAGAGGATGAAGAGCAGTCAAATTGATTTATAAGAGGATGAAGAGCAGTCAAACTGCTTTATACAAGGATGAAGACCAGTCAAACTGTTTTATACGAGGATGTAGAGCAGTCAGACTGTTTTACAAGAGGTTGAAGAGCAGTCAACCTGTTTTACAAGAGGATGAAGAGCAGTCAAACCGCTTTATAAAAGGATGAAGAGCAGTCAAACTGTTCTATACGAGGATGAAGCGCAGTCAAACTGGTTTATAGGAGGATGAAGAGCAGTCAAACTATTTTATAAGAGGATGAAGAGCAGTCAAACTGATTTATAATCTGACGAAGAGCAGTCAAACTGTTCTATAGGAGGATGAAGCGCAGTCAAACTGGTTTATAGGAGGATGAAGAGCAGTCAAACTGCTTTATAGGAGGATGAAGAGCAGTCAAACTGCTTTATAAAACGATGAAGAGCAGTCCAACTGTTTTATAAGAGGACGAAGAGCAGTCAAACTGATTTATAAGAGGATGAAGAGCAGTCAAACTGATTTATAAGAGGATGAAGAGCAGTCAAACTGCTTTATAAAAGGCTGAAGAGCAGTCAATCTGATTTATAATCGGACGAAGAGCAGTCAATGATCGGACGAAGAGCAGTCAAACTCTTCTATAGGAGGATGAAGCGCAGTCAAACTGTTTTACACGAGGATGTAGAGCAGTCAGACTGGTTTACAAGAGGATGAAGAGCAGTCAACCTGTTTTACAAGAGGATGAAGAGCAGTCAAACTGTATTATAAGAGGACGAAGAGCAGTCAAACTGAATTATAATCGGATGAAGAGCAGTCAAACTGTTCTATAAGAGGATGAAGAGCAGTCAAACTGTTTTATAAGAGGACGAAGAGCAGTCAAACTGTTTTATAAGCGGATGAACCGCAGTCAAACTGATTTATAATCGGACGAAGAGCAGTCAAACTGACTTATAAGAGGATGAAGAGCAGTCAAACTGCTTTATAAAAAGGATGAAGAGCAGTCAAACTGTTCTATAGGAGGATGAAGCGCAGTCAAACTGGTTTATATGAGGATGAAGAGCAGTCAAACTGCTTTATAAGAGGATGAAGAGCAGTCAAACTGCTTTATAAAACGATGAAGAGCAGTCAAACTGTTTTATAAGAGGACGAAGAGCAGTCAAACTGATTTATAAGAGAATGAAGAGCAGTCAAACTGATTTAAAAGAGGATGAAGAGCAGTCAAACTGCTTTATAAAAGGATGAAGAGCAGTCAAACTGATTTATAATCGGATGAACAGCAGTCAATAATCGGACGAAGAGCAGTCAAACTTATATAGGAGGACGAAGAGCAGTCAAACTGAATTATAATCGGATGAAGAGCAGTCAAACTGATTTATAAGAGGATGAAGAGCAGTCAAACTGCTTTATAAAAGGATGAAGAGTAGTCAAACTGTTTAATAAGAGGACGAAGAGCAGTCAAACTGTTTTATAAGCGCACGAACAGCAGTCAAACTGATTTATAATCGGACGAAGAGCAGTCAAACTGATTTGTAATCGGACGAAGAGCAGTCAAACGGTTTTATAAGAGGATGAAGAGCAGTCAAATTGATTTATAAGAGGATGAAGAGCAGTCAAACTGCTTTATAAAAGGATGAAGACCAGTCAAACTGTTTTATACGAGGATGTAGAGCAGTCAGACTGTTTTACAAGAGGTTGAAGAGCAGTCAACCTGTTTTACAAGAGGATGAAGAGCAGTCAAACCGCTTTATAAAAGGATGAAGAGCAGTCAAACTTTTCTATACGAGGATGAAGCGCAGTCAAACTGGTTTATAGGAGGATGAAGAGCAGTCAAACTATTTTATAAGAGGATGAAGAGCAGTCAAACTGATTTATAATCTGACGAAGAGCAGTCAAACTGTTCTATAGGAGGATGAAGCGCAGTCAAACTGGTTTATAGGAGGATGAAGAGCAGTCAAACTGCTTTATAGGAGGATGAAGAGCAGTCAAACTGCTTTATAAAACGATGAAGAGCAGTCAAACTGTTCTATAAGAGGACGAAGAGCAGTCAAACTGATTTATAAGAGGATGAAGAGCAGTCAAACTGATTTATAAGAGGATGAAGAGCAGTCAAACTGCTTTATAAAAGGCTGAAGAGCAGTCAAACTGATTTATAATCGGACGAAGAGCAGTCAATGATCGGACGAAGAGCAGTCAAACTCTTCTATAGGAGGATGAAGCGCAGTCAAACTGTTTTACACGAGGATGTAGAGCAGTCAGACTGGTTTACAAGAGGATGAAGAGCAGTCAAACTGTTTTATAAGAGAATGAAGAGCAGTCTAACTGCTTTATAAAAGGATGAAGAGCAGTCAAACTGTATTATAAGAGGACGAAGAGCAGTCAAACTGAATTATAATCGGATGAAGAGCAGTCAAACTGATTTATAAGAGGATGAAGAGCAGTCAAACTGCTTTATAAAAGGATGAAGAGCAGTCAAACTGTTTTATAAGAGGACGAAGAGCAGTCAAACTGTTTTATAAGCGGACGAACAGCAGTCAAACTGATTTATAATCGGACGAAGAGCAGTCAAACTGATTTATAATCGGACGAAGAGCAGTCAAACGGTTTTATAAGAGGATGAAGAGCAGTCAAACGGTTTTATAAGAGGATGAAGAGCAGTCAAACTGCTTTATAAAAGGATGAAGAGCAGTCAAACTGTTTTATACGAGATGTAGATCAGTCAGACTGTTTTACAAGAGAATGAAGAGCAGTCAAACTGTTTTATAAGCGGACGAAGAGCAGTCAACCTGTTTTACAAGAGGATGAAGAGCAGTCAAACTGTTTTATAAGAGGATGAAGAGCAGTCAAACCGCTTTATAAAAGGATGAAGAGCAGTCTACTGTTTTATAAGAAGACGAAGAGCAGTCAAAATTATTTATAATCGGATGAAGAGCAGTCAAACAGATTTATAAGAGGATGAAGAGCAGTCAAACTGCTATAGAAAAGGATGAAGAGCAGTCAAACTGTTTTATAAGAGGACGAAGAGCAGTCAAACTGATTTATAATCGGACGAAGAGCAGTCAAACTGCTCTATACGAGGATGAAGCGCAGTCAAACTGGTTTATAGGAGGATGAAGAGCAGTCAAACTGTTTTATAAGAGGATGAAGAGCAGTCAAACTGATTTATAATCGGACGAACAGCAGTCAAACTGATTTATAATCGGACGAAGAGCAGTCAAACTGATTTATAATCGGACGAAGAGCAGTCAAACGGTTTTATAAGAGGATGAGGAGCAGTCAAATTGATTTATAAGAGGATGAAGAGCAGTCAAACGGTTTTATAAGAGGATGAAGAGCAGTCAAATTGATTTATAAGAGGATGAAGAGCAGTCAAACTGATTTATAATCGGACGAAGAGCAGTCAAACTGATTTATAATCGGACGAAGAGCAGTCAAACGGTTTTATAAGAGGATGAAGAGCAGTCAAATTGATTTATAAGAGGATGAAGAGCAGTCAAACTGCTTTATAAAAGGATGAAGAGCAGTCAAACTGTTTTATAAGAGGACGAAGAGCAGTCAAACTGATTTATAAGAGGATGAAGAGCAGTCAAACTGATTTATAAGAGGATGAAGAGCAGTGAAGCTGCTTTATAAAACGATGAAGAGCAGTCAAACTGTTTTATAAGAGGACAAAGTGCAGTCAAACTGATTTGTAAGAGGATGAAGAGCAGTCAAACTGATTTATAAGAGGATGAAGAGCAGTCAAACCGCTTTATAAAAGGATGAAGAGCAGTCAAACTGCTTTATAAGAGGATGAAGAGCAGTCAAACTGCTTTATAAGAGGATGAAGAGCAGTCAAACCGCTTTATAAAAGGATGAAGAGCAGTCAAACTGCTATAGAAAAGGATGAAGAGCAGTCAAACTGTTTTATAAGAGGACGAAGAGCAGTCAAACTGATTTATAATCCGACGAAGAGCAGTCAAACTGTTCTATACGAGGATGAAGCGCAGTCAAACTGGTTTATAGGAGGATGAAGAGCAGGCAAACTGTTTTATAAGAGGATGAAGAGCAGTCAAACTGATTTATAATCGGACGAAGAGCAGTCAAACTTTTCTATAGGAGGATGAAGCGCAGTCAAACTGGTTTATAGGAGGATGAAGAGCAGTCAAACTACTTTATAGGAGGATGAAGAGCAGTCAAAATGCTTTATAAAAGGATGAAGAGCAGTCAAACTGATTTATAATCGGACGAAGAGCAGTCAAACGGTTCTATAGGAGGATGAAGCGCAGTCAAACTGTTTTACACGAGGATGTAGAGCAGTCAGACTGGTTTACAAGAGTATGAAGACTAGTCAACCTGTTTTACAAGAGGTTGAAGAGCAGTCAAACTGTTTTATAAGAGGATGAAGAGCAGTCAAACTGATTTATAAGAGGATGAAGAGCAGTCAAACTGCTTTATAAAAGGATGAAGAGCAGTCAAACTGTTTTATAAGCAGACGAAGAGCAGTCAAACTGATTTATAATCGGACGAAGAGCAGTCAAACTGATTTATAAAAGGATGAAGAGCAGTCAAACTGTTTTATAAGCGGATGAACCGCAGTCAAACTGATTTATAATCGGACGAAGAGCAGTCAAACTGATTTATAAGAGGATGAAGAGCAGTCAAACTGCTTTATAAGAGGATGAAGAGCAGTCAAACTGTTCTATAGGAGGATGAAGCGCAGTCAAACTGGTTTATATGAGGATGAAGAGCAGTCAAACTGCTTTATAAGAGGATGAAGAGCAGTCAAACTGCTTTATAAAACGATGAAGAGCAGTCAAACTGTTTTATAAGAGGACGAAGAGCAGTCAAACTGATTTATAAGAGGATGAAGAGCAGTCAAACTGATTTAAAAGAGGATGAAGAGCAGTCAAACTGCTTTATAAAAGGATGAAGAGCAGTCAAACTGATTTATAATCGGATGAACAGCAGTCAATAATCGGACGAAGAGCAGTCAAACTGTTATATAGGAGGACGAAGAGCAGTCAAACTGAATTATAATCGGATGAAGAGCAGTCAAACTGATTTATAAGAGGATGAAGAGCAGTCAAACTGCTTTATAAAAGGATGAAGAGTAGTCAAACTGTTTAATAAGAGGACGAAGAGCAGTCAAACTGTTTTATAAGCGGACGAACAGCAGTCAAACTGATTTATAATCGGACGAAGAGCAGTCAAACTGATTTGTAATCGGACGAAGAGCAGTCAAACGGTTTTATAAGAGGATGAAGAGCAGTCAAATTGATTTATAAGAGGATGAAGAGCAGTCAAACTGCTTTATACAAGGATGAAGACCAGTCAAACTGTTTTATACGAGGATGTAGAGCAGTCAGACTGTTTTACAAGAGGTTGAAGAGCAGTCAACCTGTTTTACAAGAGGATGAAGAGCAGTCAAACCGCTTTATAAAAGGATGAAGAGCAGTCAAACTGTTCTATACGAGGATGAAGCGCAGTCAAACTGGTTTATAGGAGGATGAAGAGCAGTCAAACTATTTTATAAGAGGATGAAGAGCAGTCAAACTGATTTATAATCTGACGAAGAGCAGTCAAACTGTTCTATAGGAGGATGAAGCGCAGTCAAACTGGTTTATAGGAGGATGAAGAGCAGTCAAACTGCTTTATAGGAGGATGAAGAGCAGTCAAACTGCTTTATAAAACGATGAAGAGCAGTCCAACTGTTTTATAAGAGGACGAAGAGCAGTCAAACTGATTTATAAGAGGATGAAGAGCAGTCAAACTGATTTATAAGAGGATGAAGAGCAGTCAAACTGCTTTATAAAAGGCTGAAGAGCAGTCAATCTGATTTATAATCGGACGAAGAGCAGTCAATGATCGGACGAAGAGCAGTCAAACTCTTCTATAGGAGGATGAAGCGCAGTCAAACTGTTTTACACGAGGATGTAGAGCAGTCAGACTGGTTTACAAGAGGATGAAGAGCAGTCAACCTGTTTTACAAGAGGATGAAGAGCAGTCAAACTGTTTTATAAGAGAATGAAGAGCAGTCTAACTGCTTTATAAAAGGATGAAGAGCAGTCAAACTGTATTATAAGAGGACGAAGAGCAGTCAAACTGAATTATAATCGGATGAAGAGCAGTCAAACTGATTTATAAGAGGATGAAGAGCAGTCAAACTGCTTTATAAAAGGATGAAGAGCAGTCAAACTGTTTTATAAGAGGACGAAGAGCAGTCAAACTGTTTTATAAGCGGACGAACAGCAGTCAAACTGATTTATAATCGGACGAAGAGCAGTCAAACTGATTTATAATCGTACGAAGAGCAGTCAAACGGTTTTATAAGAGGATGAAGAGCAGTCAAACGGTTTTATAGAGGATGAAGAGCAGTCAAACTGCTTTATAAAAGGATGAAGAGCAGTCAAACTGTTTTATACGAGATGTAGATCAGTCAGACTGTTTTACAAGAGAATGAAGAGCAGTCAAACTGTTTTATAAGCGGACGAAGAGCAGTCAACCTGTTTTACAAGAGGATGAAGAGCTTTCAAACTGTTTTATAAGAGGATGAAGAGCAGTCAAACCGCTTTATAAAAGGATGAAGAGCAGTCTACTGTTTTATAAGAAGACGAAGAGCAGTCAAAATTATTTATAATCGGATGAAGAGCAGTCAAACAGATTTATAAGAGGATGAAGAGCAGTCAAACTGCTATAGAAAAGGATGAAGAGCAGTCAAACTGTTTTATAAGAGGACGAAGAGCAGTCAAACTGATTTATAATCGGACGAAGAGCAGTCAAACTGTTCTATACGAGGATGAAGCGCAGTCAAACTGGTTTATAGGAGGATGAAGAGCAGTCAAACTGTTTTATAAGAGGATGAAGAGCAGTCAAACTGATTTATAATCGGACGAAGAGCAGTCAAACTGTTCTATAGGAGGATGAAGCGCAGTCAAACTGGTTTATAGGAGGATGAAGAGCAGTCAAACTGCTTTATAGGAGGATGAAGAGCAGTCAAAATGCTTTATAAAAGGATGAAGAGCAGTCAAACTGATGTATAATCGGACGAAGAGCAGTCAAACGGTTCTCTAGGAGGATGAAGCACAGTCAAACTGTTTTACACGAGGATGTAGAGCAGTCAGACTGATTTACAAGAGTATGAAGACTAGTCAACCTGTTTTACAAGAGGTTGAAGAGCAGTCAAACTGTTTTATAAGAGGATGAAGAGCAGTCAAACTGATTTATAAGAGGATGAAGAGCAGTCAAACTGCTTTATAAAAGGATGAAGAGCAGTCAAACTGTTTTATAAGCAGACGAAGAGCAGTCAAACTGATTTATAATCGGACGAAGAGCAGTCAAACTGTTTTATAAGCGGATGAACCGCAGTCAAACTGATTTATAATCGGACGAAGAGCAGTCAAACTGATTTATAAGAGGATGAAGAGCAGTCAAACTGCTTTATAAGAGGATGAAGAGCAGTCAAACTGTTCTATAGGAGGATGAAGCGCAGTCAAACTGGTTTATATGAGGATGAAGAGCAGTCAAACTGCTTTATAAGAGGATGAAGAGCAGTCAAACTGCTTTATAAAACGATGAAGAGCAGTCAAACTGTTTTATAAGAGGACGAAGAGCAGTCAAACTGATTTATAAGAGGATGAAGAGCAGTCAAACTGATTTAAAAGAGGATGAAGAGCAGACAAACTGCTTTATAAAAGGATGAAGAGCAGTCAAACTGATTTATAATCGGATGAACAGCAGTCAATAATCGGACGAAGAGCAGTCAAACTGTTATATAGGAGGACGAAGAGCAGTCAAACTGAATTATAATCGGATGAAGAGCAGTCAAACTGATTTATAAGAGGATGAAGAGCAGTCAAACTGCTTTATAAAAGGATGAAGAGTAGTCAAACTGTTTAATAAGAGGACGAAGAGCAGTCAAACTGTTTTATAAGCGGACGAACAGCAGTCAAACTGATTTATAATCGGACGAAGAGCAGTCAAACTGATTTGTAATCGGACGAAGAGCAGTCAAACGGTTTTATAAGAGGATGAAGAGCAGTCAAATTGATTTATAAGAGGATGAAGAGCAGTCAAACTGCTTTATACAAGGATGAAGACCAGTCAAACTGTTTTATACGAGGATGTAGAGCAGTCAGACTGTTTTACAAGAGGTTGAAGAGCAGTCAACCTGTTTTACAAGAGGATGAAGAGCAGTCAAACCGCTTTATAAAAGGATGAAGAGCAGTCAAACTGTTCTATACGAGGATGAAGCGCAGTCAAACTGGTTTATAGGAGGATGAAGAGCAGTCAAACTATTTTATAAGAGGATGAAGAGCAGTCAAACTGATTTATAATCTGACGAAGAGCAGTCAAACTGTTCTATAGGAGGATGAAGCGCAGTCAAACTGGTTTATAGGAGGATGAAGAGCAGTCAAACTGCTTTATAGGAGGATGAAGAGCAGTCAAACTGCTTTATAAAACGATGAAGAGCAGTCCAACTGTTTTATAAGAGGACGAAGAGCAGTCAAACTGATTTATAAGAGGATGAAGAGCAGTCAAACTGATTTATAAGAGGATGAAGAGCAGTCAAACTGCTTTATAAAAGGCTGAAGAGCAGTCAATCTGATTTATAATCGGACGAAGAGCAGTCAATGATCGGACGAAGAGCAGTCAAACTCTTCTATAGGAGGATGAAGCGCAGTCAAACTGTTTTACACGAGGATGTAGAGCAGTCAGACTGGTTTACAAGAGGATGAAGAGCAGTCAACCTGTTTTACAAGAGGATGAAGAGCAGTCAAACTGTTTTATAAGAGAATGAAGAGCAGTCTAACTGCTTTATAAAAGGATGAAGAGCAGTCAAACTGTATTATAAGAGGACGAAGAGCAGTCAAACTGAATTATAATCGGATGAAGAGCAGTCAAACTGATTTATAAGAGGATGAAGAGCAGTCAAACTGCTTTATAAAAGGATGAAGAGCAGTCAAACTGTTTTATAAGAGGACGAAGAGCAGTCAAACTGTTTTATAAGCGGACGAACAGCAGTCAAACTGATTTATAATCGGACGAAGAGCAGTCAAACTGATTTATAATCGTACGAAGAGCAGTCAAACGGTTTTATAAGAGGATGAAGAGCAGTCAAACGGTTTTATAGAGGATGAAGAGCAGTCAAACTGCTTTATAAAAGGATGAAGAGCAGTCAAACTGTTTTATACGAGATGTAGATCAGTCAGACTGTTTTACAAGAGAATGAAGAGCAGTCAAACTGTTTTATAAGCGGACGAAGAGCAGTCAACCTGTTTTACAAGAGGATGAAGAGCTTTCAAACTGTTTTATAAGAGGATGAAGAGCAGTCAAACCGCTTTATAAAAGGATGAAGAGCAGTCTACTGTTTTATAAGAAGACGAAGAGCAGTCAAAATTATTTATAATCGGATGAAGAGCAGTCAAACAGATTTATAAGAGGATGAAGAGCAGTCAAACTGCTATAGAAAAGGATGAAGAGCAGTCAAACTGTTTTATAAGAGGACGAAGAGCAGTCAAACTGATTTATAATCGGACGAAGAGCAGTCAAACTGTTCTATACGAGGATGAAGCGCAGTCAAACTGGTTTATAGGAGGATGAAGAGCAGTCAAACTGTTTTATAAGAGGATGAAGAGCAGTCAAACTGATTTATAATCGGACGAAGAGCAGTCAAACTGTTCTATAGGAGGATGAAGCGCAGTCAAACTGGTTTATAGGAGGATGAAGAGCAGTCAAACTGCTTTATAGGAGGATGAAGAGCAGTCAAAATGCTTTATAAAAGGATGAAGAGCAGTCAAACTGATGTATAATCGGACGAAGAGCAGTCAAACGGTTCTCTAGGAGGATGAAGCACAGTCAAACTGTTTTACACGAGGATGTAGAGCAGTCAGACTGATTTACAAGAGTATGAAGACTAGTCAACCTGTTTTACAAGAGGTTGAAGAGCAGTCAAACTGTTTTATAAGAGGATGAAGAGCAGTCAAACTGATTTATAAGAGGATGAAGAGCAGTCAAACTGCTTTATAAAAGGATGAAGAGCAGTCAAACTGTTTTATAAGCAGACGAAGAGCAGTCAAACTGATTTATAATCGGACGAAGAGCAGTCAAACTGATTTATAAAAGGATGAAGAGCAGTCAAACTGTTTTATAAGCGGATGAACCGCAGTCAAACTGATTTATAATCGGACGAAGAGCAGTCAAACTGATTTATAAGAGGATGAAGAGCAGTCAAACTGCTTTATAAGAGGATGAAGAGCAGTCAAACTGTTATATAGGAGGATGAAGCGCAGTCAAACTGGTTTATATGAGGATGAAGAGCAGTCAAACTGCTTTATAAGAGGATGAAGAGCAGTCAAACTGCTTTATAAAACGATGAAGAGCAGTCAAACTGTTTTATAAGAGGACGAAGAGCAGTCAAACTGATTTATAAGAGGATGAAGAGCAGTCAAACTGATTTAAAAGAGGATGAAGAGCAGTCAAACTTATAAAAGGCTGAAGAGCAGTCAATCTGATTTATAATCGGACGAAGAGCAGTCAATGATCGGACGAAGAGCAGTCAAACTCTTCTATAGGAGGATGAAGCGCAGTCAAACTGTTTTACACGAGGATGTAGAGCAGTCAGACTGGTTTACAAGAGGATGAAGAGCAGTCAACCTGTTTTACAAGAGGATGAAGAGCAGTCAAACTGTTTTATAAGAGAATGAAGAGCAGTCTAACTGCTTTATAAAAGGATGAAGAGCAGTCAAACTGTATTATAAGAGGACGAAGAGCAGTCAAACTGAATTATAATCGGATGAAGAGCAGTCAAACTGATTTATAAGAGGATGAAGAGCAGTCAAACTGCTTTATAAAAGGATGAAGAGCAGTCAAACTGTTTTATAAGAGGACGAAGAGCAGTCAAACTGTTTTATAAGCGGACGAACAGCAGTCAAACTGATTTATAATCGGACGAAGAGCAGTCAAACTGATTTATAATCGTACGAAGAGCAGTCAAACGGTTTTATAAGAGGATGAAGAGCAGTCAAACGGTTTTATAGAGGATGAAGAGCAGTCAAACTGCTTTATAAAAGGATGAAGAGCAGTCAAACTGTTTTATACGAGATGTAGATCAGTCAGACTGTTTTACAAGAGAATGAAGAGCAGTCAAACTGTTTTATAAGCGGACGAAGAGCAGTCAACCTGTTTTACAAGAGGATGAAGAGCTTTCAAACTGTTTTATAAGAGGATGAAGAGCAGTCAAACCGCTTTATAAAAGGATGAAGAGCAGTCTACTGTTTTATAAGAAGACGAAGAGCAGTCAAAATTATTTATAATCGGATGAAGAGCAGTCAAACAGATTTATAAGAGGATGAAGAGCAGTCAAACTGCTATAGAAAAGGATGAAGAGCAGTCAAACTGTTTTATAAGAGGACGAAGAGCAGTCAAACTGATTTATAATCGGACGAAGAGCAGTCAAACTGTTCTATACGAGGATGAAGCGCAGTCAAACTGGTTTATAGGAGGATGAAGAGCAGTCAAACTGTTTTATAAGAGGATGAAGAGCAGTCAAACTGATTTATAATCGGACGAAGAGCAGTCAAACTGTTCTATAGGAGGATGAAGCGCAGTCAAACTGGTTTATAGGAGGATGAAGAGCAGTCAAACTGCTTTATAGGAGGATGAAGAGCAGTCAAAATGCTTTATAAAAGGATGAAGAGCAGTCAAACTGATGTATAATCGGACGAAGAGCAGTCAAACGGTTCTCTAGGAGGATGAAGCACAGTCAAACTGTTTTACACGAGGATGTAGAGCAGTCAGACTGATTTACAAGAGTATGAAGACTAGTCAACCTGTTTTACAAGAGGTTGAAGAGCAGTCAAACTGTTTTATAAGAGGATGAAGAGCAGTCAAACTGATTTATAAGAGGATGAAGAGCAGTCAAACTGCTTTATAAAAGGATGAAGAGCAGTCAAACTGTTTTATAAGCAGACGAAGAGCAGTCAAACTGATTTATAATCGGACGAAGAGCAGTCAAACTGATTTATAAAAGGATGAAGAGCAGTCAAACTGTTTTATAAGCGGATGAACCGCAGTCAAACTGATTTATAATCGGACGAAGAGCAGTCAAACTGATTTATAAGAGGATGAAGAGCAGTCAAACTGCTTTATAAGAGGATGAAGAGCAGTCAAACTGTTATATAGGAGGATGAAGCGCAGTCAAACTGGTTTATATGAGGATGAAGAGCAGTCAAACTGCTTTATAAGAGGATGAAGAGCAGTCAAACTGCTTTATAAAACGATGAAGAGCAGTCAAACTGTTTTATAAGAGGACGAAGAGCAGTCAAACTGATTTATAAGAGGATGAAGAGCAGTCAAACTGATTTAAAAGAGGATGAAGAGCAGTCAAACTGATTTAAAAGAGGATGAAGAGCATTCAAACTGCTTTATAAAAGGATGAAGAGCAGTCAAACCGCTTTATAAAAGGATGAAGAGCAGTCTACTGTTTTATAAGAGGACGAAGAGCAGTCAAAATGATTTATAATCGGACGAAGAGCAGTCAAACGGTTTTATAAGAGGATGAAGAGCAGTCAAATTGATTTATAAGAGGATGAAGAGCAGTCAAACTGCTTTATAAAAGGATGAAGAGCAGTCAAACGGTTTTATACGAGGATGTAGAGCAGTCAAACCGCTTTATAAAAGGATGAAGAGCAGTCTACTGTTTTATAAGAGGATGAAGAGCAGTCAAACTGATTTATAAGAGGATGAAGAGCAGTCAAACTGCTTTATAAAAGGATGAAGAGCAGTCAAACTGATTTACAAGAGGATGAAGAGCAGTCAAACCGCTTTATAAAAGGATGAAGAGCAGTCAAACTGCTTTATAAGAGGATGAAGAGCAGTCAAACTGCTTTATAAGAGGATGAACAGCAGTCAAACTGATTTATAAGAGGATGAAGAGCAGTCAAACTGCTTTATAAAAGGATGAAGAGCAGTCAAACTGTTTTATAAGCAGACGAAGAGCAGTCAAACTGATTTATAATCGGACGAAGAGCAGTCAAACTGATTTATAAAAGGATGAAGAGCAGTCAAACTGTTTTATAAGCGGATGAACCGCAGTCAAACTGATTTATAATCGGACGAAGAGCAGTCAAACTGATTTATAAGAGGATGAAGAGCAGTCAAACTGCTTTATAAGAGGATGAAGAGCAGTCAAACTGTTATATAGGAGGATGAAGCGCAGTCAAACTGGTTTATATGAGGATGAAGAGCAGTCAAACTGCTTTATAAGAGGATGAAGAGCAATCAAACTGCTTTATAAAACGATGAAGAGCAGTCAAACTGTTTTATAAGAGGACGAAGAGCAGTCAAACTGATTTATAAGAGGATGAAGAGCAGTCAAACTGATTTAAAAGAGGATGAAGAGCATTCAAACTGCTTTATAAAAGGATGAAGAGCAGTCAAACCGCTTTATAAAAGGATGAAGAGCAGTCTACTGTTTTATAAGAGGACGAAGAGCAGTCAAAATGATTTATAATCGGACGAAGAGCAGTCAAACGGTTTTATAAGAGGATGAAGAGCAGTCAAATTGATTTATAAGAGGATGAAGAGCAGTCAAACTGCTTTATAAAAGGATGAAGAGCAGTCAAACGGTTTTATACGAGGATGTAGAGCAGTCAAACCGCTTTATAAAAGGATGAAGAGCAGTCTACTGTTTTATAAGAGGATGAAGAGCAGTCAAACTGATTTATAAGAGGATGAAGAGCAGTCAAACTGCTTTATAAAAGGATGAAGAGCAGTCAAACTGATTTACAAGAGGATGAAGAGCAGTCAAACCGCTTTATAAAAGGATGAAGAGCAGTCAAACTGCTTTATAAGAGGATGAAGAGCAGTCAAACTGCTTTATAAGAGGATGAAGAGCAGTCAAACCGCTTTATAAAAGGATGAAGAGCAGTCTACTGTTTTATAAGAGGACGAAGAGCAGTCAAAATGATTTATAATCGGATGAAGAGCAGTCAAACAGATTTATAAGAGGATGAAGAGCAGTCAAACTGCTTTATAAAAGGATGAAGAGCAGTCAAACTGTTTTATAAGAGGACGAAGAGCAGTCAAACTGATTTATAATCGGATGAACAGCAGTCAATAATCCGACGAAGAGCAGTCAAACTGTTATATAGGAGGACGAAGAGCAGTCAAACTGAATTATAATCGGATGAAGAGCAGTCAAACTGATTTATAAGAGGATGAAGAGCAGTCAAACTACTTTATAAAAGGATGAAGAGCAGTCAAACTGTTTAATAAGAGGACGAAGAGCAGTCAACTGTTTTGTATGCGGACGAACAGCAGTCAAACTGATTTATAATCGGACGAAGAGCAGTCAAACTGATTTATAATCGGACGAAGAGCAGTCAAACGGTTTTATAAGAGGATGAGGAGCAGTCAAATTGATTTATAAGAGGATGAAGAGCAGTCAAACGGTTTTATAAGAGGATGAAGAGCAGTCAAATTGATTTATAAGAGGATGAAGAGCAGTCAAACTGATTTATAATCGGACGAAGAGCAGTCAAACTGATTTATAAGAGGATGAAGAGCAGTCAAACTGCTTTATAAGAGGATGAAGAGAAGTCAAACTGTTATATAGGAGGATGAAGCGCAGTCAAACTGGTTTATATGAGGATGAAGAGCAGTCAAACTGCTTTATAAGAGGATGAAGAGCAGTCAAACTGCTTTATAAAACGATGAAGAGCAGTCAAACTGTTTTATAAGAGGACGAAGAGCAGTCAAACTGATTTATAAGAGGATGAAGAGCAGTCAAACTGATTTAAAAGAGGATGAAGAGCATTCAAACTGCTTTATAAAAGGATGAAGAGCAGTCAAACCGCTTTATAAAAGGATGAAGAGCAGTCAAACTGTTATATAGGAGGATGAAGCGCAGTCAAACTGGTTTATATGAGGATGAAGAGCAGTCAAACTGCTTTATAAGAGGATGAAGAGCAATCAAACTGCTTTATAAAACGATGAAGAGCAGTCAAACTGTTTTATAAGAGGACGAAGAGCAGTCAAACTGATTTATAAGAGGATGAAGAGCAGTCAAACTGATTTAAAAGAGGATGAAGAGCATTCAAACTGCTTTATAAAAGGATGAAGAGCAGTCAAACCGCTTTATAAAAGGATGAAGAGCAGTCTACTGTTTTATAAGAGGACGAAGAGCAGTCAAAATGATTTATAATCGGACGAAGAGCAGTCAAACGGTTTTATAAGAGGATGAAGAGCAGTCAAATTGATTTATAAGAGGATGAAGAGCAGTCAAACTGCTTTATAAAAGGATGAAGAGCAGTCAAACGGTTTTATACGAGGATGTAGAGCAGTCAAACCGCTTTATAAAAGGATGAAGAGCAGTCTACTGTTTTATAAGAGGATGAAGAGCAGTCAAACTGATTTATAAGAGGATGAAGAGCAGTCAAACTGCTTTATAAAAGGATGAAGAGCAGTCAAACTGATTTACAAGAGGATGAAGAGCAGTCAAACCGCTTTATAAAAGGATGAAGAGCAGTCAAACTGCTTTATAAGAGGATGAAGAGCAGTCAAACTGCTTTATAAGAGGATGAAGAGCAGTCAAACCGCTTTATAAAAGGATGAAGAGCAGTCTACTGTTTTATAAGAGGACGAAGAGCAGTCAAAATGATTTATAATCGGATGAAGAGCAGTCAAACAGATTTATAAGAGGATGAAGAGCAGTCAAACTGCTTTATAAAAGGATGAAGAGCAGTCAAACTGTTTTATAAGAGGACGAAGAGCAGTCAAACTGATTTATAATCGGATGAACAGCAGTCAATAATCCGACGAAGAGCAGTCAAACTGTTATATAGGAGGACGAAGAGCAGTCAAACTGAATTATAATCGGATGAAGAGCAGTCAAACTGATTTATAAGAGGATGAAGAGCAGTCAAACTACTTTATAAAAGGATGAAGAGCAGTCAAACTGTTTAATAAGAGGACGAAGAGCAGTCAACTGTTTTATATGCGGACGAACAGCAGTCAAACTGATTTATAATCGGACGAAGAGCAGTCAAACTGATTTATAATCGGACGAAGAGCAGTCAAACGGTTTTATAAGAGGATGAGGAGCAGTCAAATTGATTTATAAGAGGATGAAGAGCAGTCAAACGGTTTTATAAGAGGATGAAGAGCAGTCAAATTGATTTATAAGAGGATGAAGAGCAGTCAAACTGATTTATAATCGGACGAAGAGCAGTCAAACTGATTTATAAGAGGATGAAGAGCAGTCAAACTGCTTTATAAGAGGATGAAGAGAAGTCAAACTGTTATATAGGAGGATGAAGCGCAGTCAAACTGGTTTATATGAGGATGAAGAGCAGTCAAACTGCTTTATAAGAGGATGAAGAGCAGTCAAACTGCTTTATAAAACGATGAAGAGCAGTCAAACTGTTTTATAAGAGGACGAAGAGCAGTCAAACTGATTTATAAGAGGATGAAGAGCAGTCAAACTGATTTAAAAGAGGATGAAGAGCATTCAAACTGCTTTATAAAAGGATGAAGAGCAGTCAAACCGCTTTATAAAAGGATGAAGAGCAGTCTACTGTTTTATAAGAGGACGAAGAGCAGTCAAAATGATTTATAATCGGACGAAGAGCAGTCAAACGGTTTTATAAGAGGATGAAGAGCAGTCAAATTGATTTATAAGAGGATGAAGAGCAGTCAAACTGCTTTATAAAAGGATGAAGAGCAGTCAAACGGTTTTATACGAGGATGTAGAGCAGTCAAACCGCTTTATAAAAGGATGAAGAGCAGTCTACTGTTTTATAAGAGGATGAAGAGCAGTCAAACTGATTTATAAGAGGATGAAGAGCAGTCAAACTGCTTTATAAAAGGATGAAGAGCAGTCAAACTGATTTACAAGAGGATGAAGAGCAGTCAAAACGCTTTATAAAAGGATGAAGAGCAGTCAAACTGCTTTATAAGAGGATGAAGAGCAGTCAAACTGCTTTATAAGAGGATGAAGAGCAGTCAAACCGCTTTATAAAAGGATGAAGAGCAGTCTACTGTTTTATAAGAGGACGAAGAGCAGTCAAAATGATTTATAATCGGATGAAGAGCAGTCAAACAGATTTATAAGAGGATGAAGAGCAGTCAAACTGCTTTATAAAAGGATGAAGAGCAGTCAAACTGTTTTATAAGAGGACGAAGAGCAGTCAAACTGATTTATAATCGGATGAACAGCAGTCAATAATCCGACGAAGAGCAGTCAAACAGTTATATAGGAGGACGAAGAGCAGTCAAACTGAATTATAATCGGATGAAGAGCAGTCAAACTGATTTATAAGAGGATGAAGAGCAGTCAAACTACTTTATAAAAGGATGAAGAGCAGTCAAACTGTTTAATAAGAGGACGAAGAGCAGTCAAACTGTTTTATATGCGGACGAACAGCAGTCAAACTGATTTATAATCGGACGAAGAGCAGTCAAACTGATTTATAATCGGACGAAGAGCAGTCAAACGGTTTTATAAGAGGATGAGGAGCAGTCAAATTGATTTATAAGAGGATGAAGAGCAGTCAAACGGTTTTATAAGAGGATGAAGAGCAGTCAAATTGATTTATAAGAGGATGAAGAGCAGTCAAACTGATTTATAATCGGACGAAGAGCAGTCAAACTGATTTATAATCGGACGAAGAGCAGTCAAACGGTTTTATAAGAGGATGAAGAGCAGTCAAATTGATTTATAAGAGGATGAAGAGCAGTCAAACTGCTTTATAAAAGGATGAAGAGCAGTCAAACTGTTTTATAAGAGGACGAAGAGCAGTCAAACTGATTTATAAGAGGATGAAGAGCAGTCAAACTGATTTATAAGAGGATGAAGAGCAGTGAAGCTGCTTTATAAAACGATGAAGAGCAGTCAAACTGTTTTATAAGAGGACAAAGTGCAGTCAAACTGATTTGTAAGAGGATGAAGAGCAGTCAAACTGATTTATAAGAGGATGAAGAGCAGTCAAACCGCTTTATAAAAGGATGAAGAGCAGTCAAACTGCTTTATAAGAGGATGAAGAGCAGTCAAACTGCTTTATAAGAGGATGAAGAGCAGTCAAACCGCTTTATAAAAGGATGAAGAGCAGTCAAACTGCTATAGAAAAGGATGAAGAGCAGTCAAACTGTTTTATAAGAGGACGAAGAGCAGTCAAACTGATTTATAATCGGATGAACAGCAGTCAATAATCCGACGAAGAGCAGTCAAACTGTTATATAGGAGGACGAAGAGCAGTCAAACTGAATTATAATCGGATGAAGAGCAGTCAAACTGATTTATAAGAGGATGAAGAGCAGTCAAACTACTTTATAAAAGGATGAAGAGCAGTCAAACTGTTTAATAAGAGGACGAAGAGCAGTCAAACTGTTTTATATGCGGACGAACAGCAGTCAAACTGATTTATAATCGGACGAAGAGCAGTCAAACTGATTTATAATCGGACGAAGAGCAGTCAAACGGTTTTATAAGAGGATGAGGAGCAGTCAAATTGATTTATAAGAGGATGAAGAGCAGTCAAACGGTTTTATAAGAGGACGAACAGCAGTCAAACTGATTTATAATCGGACGAAGAGCAGTCAAACTGATTTGTAATCGGACGAAGAGCAGTCAAACGGTTTTATAAGAGGATGAAGAGCAGTCAAATTGATTTATAAGAGGATGAAGAGCAGTCAAACTGCTTTATACAAGGATGAAGACCAGTCAAACTGTTTTATACGAGGATGTAGAGCAGTCAGACTGTTTTACAAGAGGTTGAAGAGCAGTCAACCTGTTTTACAAGAGGATGAAGAGCAGTCAAACCGCTTTATAAAAGGATGAAGAGCAGTCAAACTGTTCTATACGAGGATGAAGCGCAGTCAAACTGGTTTATAGGAGGATGAAGAGCAGTCAAACTATTTTATAAGAGGATGAAGAGCAGTCAAACTGATTTATAATCTGACGAAGAGCAGTCAAACTGTTCTATAGGAGGATGAAGCGCAGTCAAACTGGTTTATAGGAGGATGAAGAGCAGTCAAACTGCTTTATAGGAGGATGAAGAGCAGTCAAACTGCTTTATAAAACGATGAAGAGCAGTCCAACTGTTTTATAAGAGGACGAAGAGCAGTCAAACTGATTTATAAGAGGATGAAGAGCAGTCAAACTGATTTATAAGAGGATGAAGAGCAGTCAAACTGCTTTATAAAAGGCTGAAGAGCAGTCAATCTGATTTATAATCGGACGAAGAGCAGTCAATGATCGGACGAAGAGCAGTCAAACTCTTCTATAGGAGGATGAAGCGCAGTCAAACTGTTTTACACGAGGATGTAGAGCAGTCAGACTGGTTTACAAGAGGATGAAGAGCAGTCAACCTGTTTTACAAGAGGATGAAGAGCAGTCAAACTGTATTATAAGAGGACGAAGAGCAGTCAAACTGAATTATAATCGGATGAAGAGCAGTCAAACTGTTCTATAAGAGGATGAAGAGCAGTCAAACTGTTTTATAAGAGGACGAAGAGCAGTCAAACTGTTTTATAAGCGGATGAACCGCAGTCAAACTGATTTATAATCGGACGAAGAGCAGTCAAACTGACTTATAAGAGGATGAAGAGCAGTCAAACTGCTTTATAAAAAGGATGAAGAGCAGTCAAACTGTTCTATAGGAGGATGAAGCGCAGTCAAACTGGTTTATATGAGGATGAAGAGCAGTCAAACTGCTTTATAAGAGGATGAAGAGCAGTCAAACTGCTTTATAAAACGATGAAGAGCAGTCAAACTGTTTTATAAGAGGACGAAGAGCAGTCAAACTGATTTATAAGAGAATGAAGAGCAGTCAAACTGATTTAAAAGAGGATGAAGAGCAGTCAAACTGCTTTATAAAAGGATGAAGAGCAGTCAAACTGATTTATAATCGGATGAACAGCAGTCAATAATCGGACGAAGAGCAGTCAAACTTATATAGGAGGACGAAGAGCAGTCAAACTGAATTATAATCGGATGAAGAGCAGTCAAACTGATTTATAAGAGGATGAAGAGCAGTCAAACTGCTTTATAAAAGGATGAAGAGTAGTAAAACTGTTTAATAAGAGGACGAAGAGCAGTCAAACTGTTTTATAAACGCACGAACAGCAGTCAAACTGATTTATAATCGGACGAAGAGCAGTCAAACTGATTTGTAATCGGACGAAGAGCAGTCAAACGGTTTTATAAGAGGATGAAGAGCAGTCAAATTGATTTATAAGAGGATGAAGAGCAGTCAAACTGCTTTATAAAAGGATGAAGACCAGTCAAACTGTTTTATACGAGGATGTAGAGCAGTCAGACTGTTTTACAAGAGGTTGAAGAGCAGTCAACCTGTTTTACAAGAGGATGAAGAGCAGTCAAACCGCTTTATAAAAGGATGAAGAGCAGTCAAACTTTTCTATACGAGGATGAAGCGCAGTCAAACTGGTTTATAGGAGGATGAAGAGCAGTCAAACTATTTTATAAGAGGATGAAGAGCAGTCAAACTGATTTATAATCTGACGAAGAGCAGTCAAACTGTTCTATAGGAGGATGAAGCGCAGTCAAACTGGTTTATAGGAGGATGAAGAGCAGTCAAACTGCTTTATAGGAGGATGAAGAGCAGTCAAACTGCTTTATAAAACGATGAAGAGCAGTCAAACTGTTCTATAAGAGGACGAAGAGCAGTCAAACTGATTTATAAGAGGATGAAGAGCAGTCAAACTGATTTATAAGAGGATGAAGAGCAGTCAAACTGCTTTATAAAAGGCTGAAGAGCAGTCAAACTGATTTATAATCGGACGAAGAGCAGTCAATGATCGGACGAAGAGCAGTCAAACTCTTCTATAGGAGGATGAAGCGCAGTCAAACTGTTTTACACGAGGATGTAGAGCAGTCAGACTGGTTTACAAGAGGATGAAGAGCAGTCAAACTGTTTTATAAGAGAATGAAGAGCAGTCTAACTGCTTTATAAAAGGATGAAGAGCAGTCAAACTGTATTATAAGAGGACGAAGAGCAGTCAAACTGAATTATAATCGGATGAAGAGCAGTCAAACTGATTTATAAGAGGATGAAGAGCAGTCAAACTGCTTTATAAAAGGATGAAGAGCAGTCAAACTGTTTTATAAGAGGACGAAGAGCAGTCAAACTGTTTTATAAGCGGACGAACAGCAGTCAAACTGATTTATAATCGGACGAAGAGCAGTCAAACTGATTTATAATCGGACGAAGAGCAGTCAAACGGTTTTATAAGAGGATGAAGAGCAGTCAAACGGTTTTATAAGAGGATGAAGAGCAGTCAAACTGCTTTATAAAAGGATGAAGAGCAGTCAAACTGTTTTATACGAGATGTAGATCAGTCAGACTGTTTTACAAGAGAATGAAGAGCAGTCAAACTGTTTTATAAGCGGACGAAGAGCAGTCAACCTGTTTTACAAGAGGATGAAGAGCAGTCAAACTGTTTTATAAGAGGATGAAGAGCAGTCAAACCGCTTTATAAAAGGATGAAGAGCAGTCTACTGTTTTATAAGAAGACGAAGAGCAGTCAAAATTATTTATAATCGGATGAAGAGCAGTCAAACAGATTTATAAGAGGATGAAGAGCAGTCAAACTGCTATAGAAAAGGATGAAGAGCAGTCAAACTGTTTTATAAGAGGACGAAGAGCAGTCAAACTGATTTATAATCGGACGAAGAGCAGTCAAACTGCTCTATACGAGGATGAAGCGCAGTCAAACTGGTTTATAGGAGGATGAAGAGCAGTCAAACTGTTTTATAAGAGGATGAAGAGCAGTCAAACTGATTTATAATCGGACGAACAGCAGTCAAACTGATTTATAATCGGACGAAGAGCAGTCAAACTGATTTATAATCGGACGAAGAGCAGTCAAACGGTTTTATAAGAGGATGAGGAGCAGTCAAATTGATTTATAAGAGGATGAAGAGCAGTCAAACGGTTTTATAAGAGGATGAAGAGCAGTCAAATTGATTTATAAGAGGATGAAGAGCAGTCAAACTGATTTATAATCGGACGAAGAGCAGTCAAACTGATTTATAA
This sequence comes from Lampris incognitus, assembly GCF_029633865.1. Taxonomy (NCBI): domain Eukaryota; kingdom Metazoa; phylum Chordata; class Actinopteri; order Lampriformes; family Lampridae; genus Lampris; species Lampris incognitus. Next base: position 45,355,210 of record NC_079222.1, read on the forward strand.
TCGGACGAAGAGCAGTCAAACGGTTTTATAAGAGGATGAAGAGCAGTCAAATTGATTTATAAGAGGATGAAGAGCAGTCAAACTGCTTTATAAAAGGATGAAGAGCAGTCAAACTGTTTTATAAGAGGACGAAGAGCAGTCAAACTGATTTATAAGAGGATGAAGAGCAGTCAAACTGATTTATAAGAGGATGAAGAGCAGTGAAGCTGCTTTATAAAACGATGAAGAGCAGTCAAACTGTTTTATAAGAGGACAAAGTGCAGTCAAACTGATTTGTAAGAGGATGAAGAGCAGTCAAACTGATTTATAAGAGGATGAAGAGCAGTCAAACCGCTTTATAAAAGGATGAAGAGCAGTCAAACTGCTTTATAAGAGGATGAAGAGCAGTCAAACTGCTTTATAAGAGGATGAAGAGCAGTCAAACCGCTTTATAAAAGGATGAAGAGCAGTCAAACTGCTATAGAAAAGGATGAAGAGCAGTCAAACTGTTTTATAAGAGGACGAAGAGCAGTCAAACTGATTTATAATCCGACGAAGAGCAGTCAAACTGTTCTATACGAGGATGAAGCGCAGTCAAACTGGTTTATAGGAGGATGAAGAGCAGGCAAACTGTTTTATAAGAGGATGAAGAGCAGTCAAACTGATTTATAATCGGACGAAGAGCAGTCAAACTGTTCTATAGGAGGATGAAGCGCAGTCAAACTGGTTTATAGGAGGATGAAGAGCAGTCAAACTACTTTATAGGAGGATGAAGAGCAGTCAAAATGCTTTATAAAAGGATGAAGAGCAGTCAAACTGATTTATAATCGGACGAAGAGCAGTCAAACGGTTCTATAGGAGGATGAAGCGCAGTCAAACTGTTTTACACGAGGATGTAGAGCAGTCAGACTGGTTTACAAGAGTATGAAGACTAGTCAACCTGTTTTACAAGAGGTTGAAGAGCAGTCAAACTGTTTTATAAGAGGATGAAGAGCAGTCAAACTGATTTATAAGAGGATGAAGAGCAGTCAAACTGCTTTATAAAAGGATGAAGAGCAGTCAAACTGTTTTATAAGCAGACGAAGAGCAGTCAAACTGATTTATAATCGGACGAAGAGCAGTCAAACTGATTTATAAAAGGATGAAGAGCAGTCAAACTGTTTTATAAGCGGATGAACCGCAGTCAAACTGATTTATAATCGGACGAAGAGCAGTCAAACTGATTTATAAGAGGATGAAGAGCAGTCAAACTGCTTTATAAGAGGATGAAGAGCAGTCAAACTGTTCTATAGGAGGATGAAGCGCAGTCAAACTGGTTTATATGAGGATGAAGAGCAGTCAAACTGCTTTATAAGAGGATGAAGAGCAGTCAAACTGCTTTATAAAACGATGAAGAGCAGTCAAACTGTTTTATAAGAGGACGAAGAGCAGTCAAACTGATTTATAAGAGGATGAAGAGCAGTCAAACTGATTTAAAAGAGGATGAAGAGCAGTCAAACTGCTTTATAAAAGGATGAAGAGCAGTCAAACTGATTTATAATCGGATGAACAGCAGTCAATAATCGGACGAAGAGCAGTCAAACTGTTATATAGGAGGACGAAGAGCAGTCAAACTGAATTATAATCGGATGAAGAGCAGTCAAACTGATTTATAAGAGGATGAAGAGCAGTCAAACTGCTTTATAAAAGGATGAAGAGTAGTCAAACTGTTTAATAAGAGGACGAAGAGCAGTCAAACTGTTTTATAAGCGGACGAACAGCAGTCAAACTGATTTATAATCGGACGAAGAGCAGTCAAACTGATTTGTAATCGGACGAAGAGCAGTCAAACGGTTTTATAAGAGGATGAAGAGCAGTCAAATTGATTTATAAGAGGATGAAGAGCAGTCAAACTGCTTTATACAAGGATGAAGACCAGTCAAACTGTTTTATACGAGGATGTAGAGCAGTCAGACTGTTTTACAAGAGGTTGAAGAGCAGTCAACCTGTTTTACAAGAGGATGAAGAGCAGTCAAACCGCTTTATAAAAGGATGAAGAGCAGTCAAACTGTTCTATACGAGGATGAAGCGCAGTCAAACTGGTTTATAGGAGGATGAAGAGCAGTCAAACTATTTTATAAGAGGATGAAGAGCAGTCAAACTGATTTATAATCTGACGAAGAGCAGTCAAACTGTTCTATAGGAGGATGAAGCGCAGTCAAACTGGTTTATAGGAGGATGAAGAGCAGTCAAACTGCTTTATAGGAGGATGAAGAGCAGTCAAACTGCTTTATAAAACGATGAAGAGCAGTCCAACTGTTTTATAAGAGGACGAAGGGCAGTCAAACTGATTTATAAGAGGATGAAGAGCAGTCAAACTGATTTATAAGAGGATGAAGAGCAGTCAAACTGCTTTATAAAAGGCTGAAGAGCAGTCAATCTGATTTATAATCGGACGAAGAGCAGTCAATGATCGGACGAAGAGCAGTCAAACTCTTCTATAGGAGGATGAAGCGCAGTCAAACTGTTTTACACGAGGATGTAGAGCAGTCAGACTGGTTTACAAGAGGATGAAGAGCAGTCAACCTGTTTTACAAGAGGATGAAGAGCAGTCAAACTGTTTTATAAGAGAATGAAGAGCAGTCTAACTGCTTTATAAAAGGATGAAGAGCAGTCAAACTGTATTATAAGAGGACGAAGAGCAGTCAAACTGAATTATAATCGGATGAAGAGCAGTCAAACTGATTTATAAGAGGATGAAGAGCAGTCAAACTGCTTTATAAAAGGATGAAGAGCAGTCAAACTGTTTTATAAGAGGACGAAGAGCAGTCAAACTGTTTTATAAGCGGACGAACAGCAGTCAAACTGATTTATAATCGGACGAAGAGCAGTCAAACTGATTTATAATCGTACGAAGAGCAGTCAAACGGTTTTATAAGAGGATGAAGAGCAGTCAAACGGTTTTATAGAGGATGAAGAGCAGTCAAACTGCTTTATAAAAGGATGAAGAGCAGTCAAACTGTTTTATACGAGATGTAGATCAGTCAGACTGTTTTACAAGAGAATGAAGAGCAGTCAAACTGTTTTATAAGCGGACGAAGAGCAGTCAACCTGTTTTACAAGAGGATGAAGAGCTTTCAAACTGTTTTATAAGAGGATGAAGAGCAGTCAAACCGCTTTATAAAAGGATGAAGAGCAGTCTACTGTTTTATAAGAAGACGAAGAGCAGTCAAAATTATTTATAATCGGATGAAGAGCAGTCAAACAGATTTATAAGAGGATGAAGAGCAGTCAAACTGCTATAGAAAAGGATGAAGAGCAGTCAAACTGTTTTATAAGAGGACGAAGAGCAGTCAAACTGATTTATAATCGGACGAAGAGCAGTCAAACTGTTCTATACGAGGATGAAGCGCAGTCAAACTGGTTTATAGGAGGATGAAGAGCAGTCAAACTGTTTTATAAGAGGATGAAGAGCAGTCAAACTGATTTATAATCGGACGAAGAGCAGTCAAACTGTTCTATAGGAGGATGAAGCGCAGTCAAACTGGTTTATAGGAGGATGAAGAGCAGTCAAACTGCTTTATAGGAGGATGAAGAGCAGTCAAAATGCTTTATAAAAGGATGAAGAGCAGTCAAACTGATGTATAATCGGACGAAGAGCAGTCAAACGGTTCTCTAGGAGGATGAAGCACAGTCAAACTGTTTTACACGAGGATGTAGAGCAGTCAGACTGATTTACAAGAGTATGAAGACTAGTCAACCTGTTTTACAAGAGGTTGAAGAGCAGTCAAACTGTTTTATAAGAGGATGAAGAGCAGTCAAACTGATTTATAAGAGGATGAAGAGCAGTCAAACTGCTTTATAAAAGGATGAAGAGCAGTCAAACTGTTTTATAAGCAGACGAAGAGCAGTCAAACTGATTTATAATCGGACGAAGAGCAGTCAAACTGATTTATAAAAGGATGAAGAGCAGTCAAACTGTTTTATAAGCGGATGAACCGCAGTCAAACTGATTTATAATCGGACGAAGAGCAGTCAAACTGATTTATAAGAGGATGAAGAGCAGTCAAACTGCTTTATAAGAGGATGAAGAGCAGTCAAACTGTTATATAGGAGGATGAAGCGCAGTCAAACTGGTTTATATGAGGATGAAGAGCAGTCAAACTGCTTTATAAGAGGATGAAGAGCAGTCAAACTGCTTTATAAAACGATGAAGAGCAGTCAAACTGTTTTATAAGAGGACGAAGAGCAGTCAAACTGATTTATAAGAGGATGAAGAGCAGTCAAACTGATTTAAAAGAGGATGAAGAGCATTCAAACTGCTTTATAAAAGGATGAAGAGCAGTCAAACTGTTTTATAAGAGGACGAAGAGCAGTCTACTGTTTTATAAGAGGATGAAGAGCAGTCAAACTGATTTATAAGAGGATGAAGAGCAGTCAAACTGCTTTATAAAAGGCTGAAGAGCAGTCAATCTGATTTATAATCGGACGAAGAGCAGTCAATGATCGGACGAAGAGCAGTCAAACTCTTCTATAGGAGGATGAAGCGCAGTCAAACTGTTTTACACGAGGATGTAGAGCAGTCAGACTGGTTTACAAGAGGATGAAGAGCAGTCAACCTGTTTTACAAGAGGATGAAGAGCAGTCAAACTGTTTTATAAGAGAATGAAGAGCAGTCTAACTGCTTTATAAAAGGATGAAGAGCAGTCAAACTGTATTATAAGAGGACGAAGAGCAGTCAAACTGAATTATAATCGGATGAAGAGCAGTCAAACTGATTTATAAGAGGATGAAGAGCAGTCAAACTGCTTTATAAAAGGATGAAGAGCAGTCAAACTGTTTTATAAGAGGACGAAGAGCAGTCAAACTGTTTTATAAGCGGACGAACAGCAGTCAAACTGATTTATAATCGGACGAAGAGCAGTCAAACGGTTTTATAAGAGGATGAAGAGCAGTCAAACGGTTTTATAGAGGATGAAGAGCAGTCAAACTGCTTTATAAAAGGATGAAGAGCAGTCAAACTGTTTTATACGAGATGTAGATCAGTCAGACTGTTTTACAAGAGAATGAAGAGCAGTCAAACTGTTTTATAAGCGGACGAAGAGCAGTCAACCTGTTTTACAAGAGGATGAAGAGCTTTCAAACTGTTTTATAAGAGGATGAAGAGCAGTCAAACCGCTTTATAAAAGGATGAAGAGCAGTCTACTGTTTTATAAGAAGACGAAGAGCAGTCAAAATTATTTATAATCGGATGAAGAGCAGTCAAACAGATTTATAAGAGGATGAAGAGCAGTCAAACTGCTATAGAAAAGGATGAAGAGCAGTCAAACTGTTTTATAAGAGGACGAAGAGCAGTCAAACTGATTTATAATCGGACGAAGAGCAGTCAAACTGTTCTATACGAGGATGAAGCGCAGTCAAACTGGTTTATAGGAGGATGAAGAGCAGTCAAACTGTTTTATAAGAGGATGAAGAGCAGTCAAACTGATTTATAATCGGACGAAGAGCAGTCAAACTGTTCTATAGGAGGATGAAGCGCAGTCAAACTGGTTTATAGGAGGATGAAGAGCAGTCAAACTGCTTTATAGGAGGATGAAGAGCAGTCAAAATGCTTTATAAAAGGATGAAGAGCAGTCAAACTGATGTATAATCGGACGAAGAGCAGTCAAACGGTTCTCTAGGAGGATGAAGCACAGTCAAACTGTTTTACACGAGGATGTAGAGCAGTCAGACTGATTTACAAGAGTATGAAGACTAGTCAACCTGTTTTACAAGAGGTTGAAGAGCAGTCAAACTGTTTTATAAGAGGATGAAGAGCAGTCAAACTGATTTATAAGAGGATGAAGAGCAGTCAAACTGCTTTATAAAAGGATGAAGAGCAGTCAAACTGTTTTATAAGCAGACGAAGAGCAGTCAAACTGATTTATAATCGGACGAAGAGCAGTCAAACTGATTTATAAAAGGATGAAGAGCAGTCAAACTGTTTTATAAGCGGATGAACCGCAGTCAAACTGATTTATAATCGGACGAAGAGCAGTCAAACTGATTTATAAGAGGATGAAGAGCAGTCAAACTGCTTTATAAGAGGATGAAGAGCAGTCAAACTGTTATATAGGAGGATGAAGCGCAGTCAAACTGGTTTATATGAGGATGAAGAGCAGTCAAACTGCTTTATAAGAGGATGAAGAGCAGTCAAACTGCTTTATAAAACGATGAAGAGCAGTCAAACTGTTTTATAAGAGGACGAAGAGCAGTCAAACTGATTTATAAGAGGATGAAGAGCAGTCAAACTGATTTAAAAGAGGATGAAGAGCAGTCAAACTGATTTAAAAGAGGATGAAGAGCATTCAAACTGCTTTATAAAAGGATGAAGAGCAGTCAAACCGCTTTATAAAAGGATGAAGAGCAGTCTACTGTTTTATAAGAGGACGAAGAGCAGTCAAAATGATTTATAATCGGACGAAGAGCAGTCAAACGGTTTTATAAGAGGATGAAGAGCAGTCAAATTGATTTATAAGAGGATGAAGAGCAGTCAAACTGCTTTATAAAAGGATGAAGAGCAGTCAAACGGTTTTATACGAGGATGTAGAGCAGTCAAACCGCTTTATAAAAGGATGAAGAGCAGTCTACTGTTTTATAAGAGGATGAAGAGCAGTCAAACTGATTTATAAGAGGATGAAGAGCAGTCAAACTGCTTTATAAAAGGATGAAGAGCAGTCAAACTGATTTACAAGAGGATGAAGAGCAGTCAAACCGCTTTATAAAAGGATGAAGAGCAGTCAAACTGCTTTATAAGAGGATGAAGAGCAGTCAAACTGCTTTATAAGAGGATGAAGAGCAGTCAAACTGATTTATAAGAGGATGAAGAGCAGTCAAACTGCTTTATAAAAGGATGAAGAGCAGTCAAACTGTTTTATAAGCAGACGAAGAGCAGTCAAACTGATTTATAATCGGACGAAGAGCAGTCAAACTGATTTATAAAAGGATGAAGAGCAGTCAAACTGTTTTATAAGCGGATGAACCGCAGTCAAACTGATTTATAATCGGACGAAGAGCAGTCAAACTGATTTATAAGAGGATGAAGAGCAGTCAAACTGCTTTATAAGAGGATGAAGAGCAGTCAAACTGTTATATAGGAGGATGAAGCGCAGTCAAACTGGTTTATATGAGGATGAAGAGCAGTCAAACTGCTTTATAAGAGGATGAAGAGCAATCAAACTGCTTTATAAAACGATGAAGAGCAGTCAAACTGTTTTATAAGAGGACGAAGAGCAGTCAAACTGATTTATAAGAGGATGAAGAGCAGTCAAACTGATTTAAAAGAGGATGAAGAGCATTCAAACTGCTTTATAAAAGGATGAAGAGCAGTCAAACCGCTTTATAAAAGGATGAAGAGCAGTCTACTGTTTTATAAGAGGACGAAGAGCAGTCAAAATGATTTATAATCGGACGAAGAGCAGTCAAACGGTTTTATAAGAGGATGAAGAGCAGTCAAATTGATTTATAAGAGGATGAAGAGCAGTCAAACTGCTTTATAAAAGGATGAAGAGCAGTCAAACGGTTTTATACGAGGATGTAGAGCAGTCAAACCGCTTTATAAAAGGATGAAGAGCAGTCTACTGTTTTATAAGAGGATGAAGAGCAGTCAAACTGATTTATAAGAGGATGAAGAGCAGTCAAACTGCTTTATAAAAGGATGAAGAGCAGTCAAACTGATTTACAAGAGGATGAAGAGCAGTCAAACCGCTTTATAAAAGGATGAAGAGCAGTCAAACTGCTTTATAAGAGGACGAAGAGCAGTCAAACTGCTTTATAAGAGGATGAAGAGCAGTCAAACCGCTTTATAAAAGGATGAAGAGCAGTCTACTGTTTTATAAGAGGACGAAGAGCAGTCAAAATGATTTATAATCGGATGAAGAGCAGTCAAACAGATTTATAAGAGGATGAAGAGCAGTCAAACTGCTTTATAAAAGGATGAAGAGCAGTCAAACTGTTTTATAAGAGGACGAAGAGCAGTCAAACTGATTTATAATCGGATGAACAGCAGTCAATAATCCGACGAAGAGCAGTCAAACTGTTATATAGGAGGACGAAGAGCAGTCAAACTGAATTATAATCGGATGAAGAGCAGTCAAACTGATTTATAAGAGGATGAAGAGCAGTCAAACTACTTTATAAAAGGATGAAGAGCAGTCAAACTGTTTAATAAGAGGACGAAGAGCAGTCAACTGTTTTATATGCGGACGAACAGCAGTCAAACTGATTTATAATCGGACGAAGAGCAGTCAAACTGATTTATAATCGGACGAAGAGCAGTCAAACGGTTTTATAAGAGGATGAGGAGCAGTCAAATTGATTTATAAGAGGATGAAGAGCAGTCAAACGGTTTTATAAGAGGATGAAGAGCAGTCAAATTGATTTATAAGAGGATGAAGAGCAGTCAAACTGATTTATAATCGGACGAAGAGCAGTCAAACTGATTTATAAGAGGATGAAGAGCAGTCAAACTGCTTTATAAGAGGATGAAGAGAAGTCAAACTGTTATATAGGAGGATGAAGCGCAGTCAAACTGGTTTATATGAGGATGAAGAGCAGTCAAACTGCTTTATAAGAGGATGAAGAGCAGTCAAACTGCTTTATAAAACGATGAAGAGCAGTCAAACTGTTTTATAAGAGGACGAAGAGCAGTCAAACTGATTTATAAGAGGATGAAGAGCAGTCAAACTGATTTAAAAGAGGATGAAGAGCATTCAAACTGCTTTATAAAAGGATGAAGAGCAGTCAAACCGCTTTATAAAAGGATGAAGAGCAGTCTACTGTTTTATAAGAGGACGAAGAGCAGTCAAAATGATTTATAATCGGACGAAGAGCAGTCAAACGGTTTTATAAGAGGATGAAGAGCAGTCAAATTTATTTATAAGAGGATGAAGAGCAGTCAAACTGCTTTATAAAAGGATGAAGAGCAGTCAAACGGTTTTATACGAGGATGTAGAGCAGTCAAACCGCTTTATAAAAGGATGAAGAGCAGTCTACTGTTTTATAAGAGGATGAAGAGCAGTCAAACTGATTTATAAGAGGATGAAGAGCAGTCAAACTGCTTTATAAAAGGATGAAGAGCAGTCAAACTGATTTACAAGAGGATGAAGAGCAGTCAAACCGCTTTATAAAAGGATGAAGAGCAGTCAAACTGCTTTATAAGAGGATGAAGAGCAGTCAAACTGCTTTATAAGAGGATGAAGAGCAGTCAAACCGCTTTATAAAAGGATGAAGAGCAGTCTACTGTTTTATAAGAGGACGAAGAGCAGTCAAAATGATTTATAATCGGATGAAGAGCAGTCAAACAGATTTATAAGAGGATGAAGAGCAGTCAAACTGCTTTATAAAAGGATGAAGAGCAGTCAAACTGTTTTATAAGAGGACGAAGAGCAGTCAAACTGATTTATAATCGGATGAACAGCAGTCAATAATCCGACGAAGAGCAGTCAAACTGTTATATAGGAGGACGAAGAGCAGTCAAACTGAATTATAATCGGATGAAGAGCAGTCAAACTGATTTATAAGAGGATGAAGAGCAGTCAAACTACTTTATAAAAGGATGAAGAGCAGTCAAACTGTTTAATAAGAGGACGAAGAGCAGTCAAACTGTTTTATATGCGGACGAACAGCAGTCAAACTGATTTATAATCGGACGAAGAGCAGTCAAACTGATTTATAATCGGACGAAGAGCAGTCAAACGGTTTTATAAGAGGATGAGGAGCAGTCAAATTGATTTATAAGAGGATGAAGAGCAGTCAAACGGTTTTATAAGAGGATGAAGAGCAGTCAAATTGATTTATAAGAGGATGAAGAGCAGTCAAACTGATTTATAATCGGACGAAGAGCAGTCAAACTGATTTATAATCGGACGAAGAGCAGTCAAACGGTTTTATAAGAGGATGAAGAGCAGTCAAATTGATTTATAAGAGGATGAAGAGCAGTCAAACTGCTTTATAAAAGGATGAAGAGCAGTCAAACTGTTTTATAAGAGGACGAAGAGCAGTCAAACTGATTTATAAGAGGATGAAGAGCAGTCAAACTGATTTATAAGAGGATGAAGAGCAGTGAAGCTGCTTTATAAAACGATGAAGAGCAGTCAAACTGTTTTATAAGAGGACAAAGTGCAGTCAAACTGATTTGTAAGAGGATGAAGAGCAGTCAAACTGATTTATAAGAGGATGAAGAGCAGTCAAACCGCTTTATAAAAGGATGAAGAGCAGTCAAACTGCTTTATAAGAGGATGAAGAGCAGTCAAACTGCTTTATAAGAGGATGAAGAGCAGTCAAACCGCTTTATAAAAGGATGAAGAGCAGTCAAACTGCTATAGAAAAGGATGAAGAGCAGTCAAACTGTTTTATAAGAGGACGAAGAGCAGTCAAACTGATTTATAATCGGATGAACAGCAGTCAATAATCCGACGAAGAGCAGTCAAACTGTTATATAGGAGGACGAAGAGCAGTCAAACTGAATTATAATCGGATGAAGAGCAGTCAAACTGATTTATAAGAGGATGAAGAGCAGTCAAACTACTTTATAAAAGGATGAAGAGCAGTCAAACTGTTTAATAAGAGGACGAAGAGCAGTCAAACTGTTTTATATGCGGACGAACAGCAGTCAAACTGATTTATAATCGGACGAAGAGCAGTCAAACTGATTTATAATCGGACGAAGAGCAGTCAAACGGTTTTATAAGAGGATGAGGAGCAGTCAAATTGATTTATAAGAGGATGAAGAGCAGTCAAACGGTTTTATAAGAGGATGAAGAGCAGTCAAATTGATTTATAAGAGGATGAAGAGCAGTCAAACTGATTTATAATCGGACGAAGAGCAGTCAAACTGATTTATAATCGGACGAAGAGCAGTCAAACGGTTTTATAAGAGGATGAAGAGCAGTCAAATTGATTTATAAGAGGATGAAGAGCAGTCAAACTGCTTTATAAAAGGATGAAGAGCAGTCAAACTGTTTTATAAGAGGACGAAGAGCAGTCAAACTGATTTATAAGAGGATGAAGAGCAGTCAAACTGATTTATAAGAGGATGAAGAGCAGTGAAGCTGCTTTATAAAACGATGAAGAGCAGTCAAACTCTTTTATAAGAGGACAAAGTGCAGTCAAACTGATTTGTAAGAGGATGAAGAGCAGTCAAACTGATTTATAAGAGGATGAAGAGCAGTCAAACCGCTTTATAAAAGGATGAAGAGCAGTCAAACTGCTTTATAAGAGGATGAAGAGCAGTCAAACTGCTTTATAAGAGGATGAAGAGCAGTCAAACCGCTTTATAAAAGGATGAAGAGCAGTCAAACTGCTATAGAAAAGGATGAAGAGCAGTCAAACTGTTTTATAAGAGGACGAAGAGCAGTCAAACTGATTTATAATCCGACGAAGAGCAGTCAAACTGTTCTATACGAGGATGAAGCGCAGTCAAACTGGTTTATAGGAGGATGAAGAGCAGGCAAACTGTTTTATAAGAGGATGAAGAGCAGTCAAACTGATTTATAATCGGACGAAGAGCAGTCAAACTGTTCTATAGGAGGATGAAGCGCAGTCAAACTGGTTTATAGGAGGATGGAGAGCAGTCAAACTACTTTATAGGAGGATGAAGAGCAGTCAAAATGCTTTATAAAAGGATGAAGAGCAGTCAAACTGATTTATAATTGGACGAAGAGCAGTCAAACGGTTCTATAGGAGGATGAAGCGCAGTCAAACTGTTTTACACGAGGATGTAGAGCAGTCAGACTGGTTTACAAGAGTATGAAGACTAGTCAACCTGTTTTACAAGAGGTTGAAGAGCAGTCAAACTGTTTTATAAGAGGATGAAGAGCAGTCAAACTGATTTATAAGAGGATGAAGAGCAGTCAAACTGCTTTATAAAAGGATGAAGAGCAGTCAAACTGTTTTATAAGCAGACGAAGAGCAGTCAAACTGATTTATAATCGGACGAAGAGCAGTCAAACTGATTTATAAAAGGATGAAGAGCAGTCAAACTGTTTTATAAGCGGATGAACCGCAGTCAAACTGATTTATAATCGGACGAAGAGCAGTCAAAATGATTTATAAGAGGATGAAGAGCAGTCAAACTGCTTTATAAGAGGATGAAGAGCAGTCAAACTGTTCTATAGGAGGATGAAGCGCAGTCAAACTGGTTTATATGAGGATGAAGAGCAGTCAAACTGCTTTATAAGAGGATGAAGAGCAGTCAAACTGCTTTATAAAACGATGAAGAGCAGTCAAACTGTTTTATAAGAGGACGAAGAGCAGTCAAACTGATTTATAAGAGGATGAAGAGCAGTCAAACTGATTTAAAAGAGGATGAAGAGCAGTCAAACTGCTTTATAAAAGGATGAAGAGCAGTCAAACTGATTTATAATCGGATGAACAGCAGTCAATAATCGGACGAAGAGCAGTCAAACTGTTATATAGGAGGACGAAGAGCAGTCAAACTGAATTATAATCGGATGAAGAGCAGTCAAACTGATTTATAAGAGGATGAAGAGCAGTCAAACTGCTTTATAAAAGGATGAAGAGTAGTCAAACTGTTTAATAAGAGGACGAAGAGCAGTCAAACTGTTTTATAAGCGGACGAACAGCAGTCAAACTGATTTATAATCGGACGAAGAGCAGTCAAACTGATTTGTAATCGGACGAAGAGCAGTCAAACGGTTTTATAAGAGGATGAAGAGCAGTCAAATTGATTTATAAGAGGATGAAGAGCAGTCAAACTGCTTTATACAAGGATGAAGACCAGTCAAACTGTTTTATACGAGGATGTAGAGCAGTCAGACTGTTTTACAAGAGGTTGAAGAGCAGTCAACCTGTTTTACAAGAGGATGAAGAGCAGTCAAACCGCTTTATAAAAGGATGAAGAGCAGTCAAACTGTTCTATACGAGGATGAAGCGCAGTCAAACTGGTTTATAGGAGGATGAAGAGCAGTCAAACTATTTTATAAGAGGATGAAGAGCAGTCAAACTGATTTATAATCTGACGAAGAGCAGTCAAACTGTTCTATAGGAGGATGAAGCGCAGTCAAACTGGTTTATAGGAGGATGAAGAGCAGTCAAACTGCTTTATAGGAGGATGAAGAGCAGTCAAACTGCTTTATAAAACGATGAAGAGCAGTCCAACTGTTTTATAAGAGGACGAAGAGCAGTCAAACTGATTTATAAGAGGATGAAGAGCAGTCAAACTGATTTATAAGAGGATGAAGAGCAGTCAAACTGCTTTATAAAAGGCTGAAGAGCAGTCAATCTGATTTATAATCGGACGAAGAGCAGTCAATGATCGGACGAAGAGCAGTCAAACTCTTCTATAGGAGGATGAAGCGCAGTCAAACTGTTTTACACGAGGATGTAGAGCAGTCAGACTGGTTTACAAGAGGATGAAGAGCAGTCAACCTGTTTTACAAGAGGATGAAGAGCAGTCAAACTGTATTATAAGAGGACGAAGAGCAGTCAAACTGAATTATAATCGGATGAAGAGCAGTCAAACTGTTCTATAAGAGGATGAAGAGCAGTCAAACTGTTTTATAAGAGGACGAAGAGCAGTCAAACTGTTTTATAAGCGGACGAACAGCATTCAAACTGATTTATAAGAGGACGAAGAGCAGTCAAACTGATTTATAATCGGACGAAGAGCAGTCAAACGGTTTTATAAGAGGATGAAGAGCAGTCAAATTGATTTATAAGAGAATGAAGAGCAGTCAAACTGTTTTATAAGCGGACGAAGAGCAGTCAAACTGATTTATAAGAGGATGAAGAGCAGTCAAACTGATTTATAATCGGACGAAGAGCAGTCAACATGTTTTACAAGAGGATGAAGAGCAGTCAAACTGTTTTATAAGAGGATGAAGAGCAGTCAAACCGCTTTATAAAAGGATGAAGAGCAGTCTACTGTTTTATAAGAGGACGAAGAGCAGTCAAAATTATTTATAATCGGATGAAGAGCAGTCAAACAGATTTATAAGAGGATGAAGAGCAGTCAAACTGCTTTAGAAAAGGATGAAGAGCAGTCAAACTGTATTATAAGAGGACGAAGAGCAGTCAAACTGATTTATAATCGGACGAAGAGCAGTGAACCTGTTTTACAAGAGGATGAAGCGCAGTCAAACTGTTTTATAAGCGGACGAACAGCAGTCAAACTGATTTATAATCGGACGAAGAGCAGTCAAACTGATTTGTAATCGGACGAAGAGCAGTCAAACGGTTTTATAAGAGGATGAAGAGCAGTCAAATTGATTTATAAGAGGATGAAGAGCAGTCAAACTGCTTTATACAAGGATGAAGACCAGTCAAACTGTTTTATACGAGGATGTAGAGCAGTCAGACTGTTTTACAAGAGGTTGAAGAGCAGTCAACCTGTTTTACAAGAGGATGAAGAGCAGTCAAACCGCTTTATAAAAGGATGAAGAGCAGTCAAACTGTTCTATACGAGGATGAAGCGCAGTCAAACTGGTTTATAGGAGGATGAAGAGCAGTCAAACTATTTTATAAGAGGATGAAGAGCAGTCAAACTGATTTATAATCTGACGAAGAGCAGTCAAACTGTTCTATAGGAGGATGAAGCGCAGTCAAACTGGTTTATAGGAGGATGAAGAGCAGTCAAACTGCTTTATAGGAGGATGAAAAGCAGTCAAACTGCTTTATAAAACGATGAAGAGCAGTCCAACTGTTTTATAAGAGGACGAAGAGCAGTCAAACTGATTTATAAGAGGATGAAGAGCAGTCAAACTGATTTATAAGAGGATGAAGAGCAGTCAAACTGCTTTATAAAAGGCTGAAGAGCAGTCAATCTGATTTATAATCGGACGAAGAGCAGTCAATGATCGGACGAAGAGCAGTCAAACTCTTCTATAGGAGGATGAAGCGCAGTCAAACTGTTTTACACGAGGATGTAGAGCAGTCAGACTGGTTTACAAGAGGATGAAGAGCAGTCAACCTGTTTTACAAGAGGATGAAGAGCAGTCAAACTGTATTATAAGAGGACGAAGAGCAGTCAAACTGAATTATAATCGGATGAAGAGCAGTCAAACTGTTCTATAAGAGGATGAAGAGCAGTCAAACTGTTTTATAAGAGGACGAAGAGCAGTCAAACTGTTTTATAAGCGGACGAACAGCATTCAAACTGATTTATAAGAGGACGAAGAGCAGTCAAACTGATTTATAATCGGACGAAGAGCAGTCAAACGGTTTTATAAGAGGATGAAGAGCAGTCAAATTGATTTATAAGAGAATGAAGAGCAGTCAAACTGTTTTATAAGCGGACGAAGAGCAGTCAAACTGATTTATAAGAGGATGAAGAGCAGTCAAACTGATTTATAATCGGACGAAGAGCAGTCAAACTGTTCTATAGGAGGATGAAGCGCAGTCAAACTGCTTTATAGGAGGATGAAGAGCAGTCAAACTGCTTTATAGGAGGATGAAGAGCAGTCAAAATGCTTTATAAAAGGATGAAGAGCAGTCAAACTGATTTATAATCGGACGAAGAGCAGTCAACCTGTTTTACAAGAGGATGAAGAGCAGTCAAACTGTTTTATAAGAGGATGAAGAGCAGTCAAATTGATTTATAAGAGAATGAAGAGCAGTCAAACTGTTTTATAAGCGGACGAAGAGCAGTCAAACTGATTTATAAGAGGATGAAGAGCAGTCAAACTGATTTATAATCGGACGAAGAGCAGTCAAACTGTTCTATAGGAGGATGAAGCGCAGTCAAACTGCTTTATAGGAGGATGAAGAGCAGTCAAACTGCTTTATAGGAGGATGAAGAGCAGTCAAAATGCTTTATAAAAGGATGAAGAGCAGTCAAACTGATTTATAATCGGACGAAGAGCAGTCAACCTGTTTTACAAGAGGATGAAGAGCAGTCAAACTGTTTTATAAGAGGATGAAGAGCAGTCAAACCGCTTTATAAAAGGATGAAGAGCAGTCTACTGTTTTATAAGAGGACGAAGAGCAGTCAAAATTATTTATAATCGGATGAAGAGCAGTCAAACAGATTTATAAGAGGATGAAGAGCAGTCAAACTGCTTTAGAAAAGGATGAAGAGCAGTCAAACTGTATTATAAGAGGACGAAGAGCAGTCAAACTGATTTATAATCGGACGAAGAGCAGTGAACCTGTTTTACAAGAGGATGAAGCGCAGTCAAACTGGTTTATAGGAGGATGAAGAGCAGTCAAACTGTTTTATAAGAGGATGAAGAGCAGTCAAACTGATTTATAATCGGACGAAGAGCAGTCAAACTGTTCTATAGGAGGATGAAGCGCAGTCAAACTGCTTTATAGGAGGATGAAGAGCAGTCAAACTGCTTTATAGGAGGATGAAGAGCAGTCAAAATGCTTTATAAAAGGATGAAGAGCAGTCAAACTGATTTATAATCGGACGAAGAGCAGTCAAACGGTTTTATAAGAGGATGAAGAGCAGTCAAATTGATTTATAAGAGAATGAAGAGCAGTCAAACTGCTTTATAAAAGGATGAAGAGCAGTCAACCTGTTTTACAAGAGGATGAAGAGCAGTCAAACTGTTTTATAAGAGGATGAAGAGCAGTCAAACTGTTTTATAAGCGGACGAAGAGCAGTCAAACTGATTTATAAGAGGATGAAGAGCAGTCAAACTGATTTATAAGAGGATGAAGAGCAGTCAAACTGATTTATAGGAGGATGAAGAGCAGTCAAACTGTTTTATAAGCGGACGAACAGCAGTCAAACTGATTTATAATCGGACGAAGAGCAGTCAAACTGATTTATAATCGGACGAAGAGCAGTCAAACTGTTTTATAAGAGGATGAAGAGCAGTCAAACCGCTTTATAAAAGGATGAAGAGCAGTCTACTGTTTTATAAGAGGACGAAGAGCAGTCAAAATTATTTATAATCGGATGAAGAGCAGTCAAACAGATTTATAAGAGGATGAAGAGCAGTCAAACTGCTTTAGAAAAGGGTGAAGAGCAGTCAAACTGTTTTATAAGAGGACGAAGAGCAGTCAAACTGATTTATAATCGGACGAAGAGCAGTCAAACTGTTCTATACGAGGATGAAGCGCAGTCAAACTGGTTTATAGGAGGATGAAGAGCAGTCAAACTGTTTTATAAGAGGATGAAGAGCAGTCAAACTGATTTATAATCGGACGAAGAGCAGTCAAACTGTTCTATAGGAGGATGAAGCGCAGTCAAACTGCTTTATAGGAGGATGAAGAGCAGTCAAACTGCTTTATAGGAGGATGAAGAGCAGTCAAAATGCTTTATAAAAGGATGAAGAGCAGTCAAACTGATTTATAATCGGACGAAGAGCAGTCAAACGGTTTTATAAGAGGATGAAGAGCAGTCAAATTGATTTATAAGAGAATGAAGAGCAGTCAAACTGCTTTATAAAAGGATGAAGAGCAGTCAACCTGTTTTACAAGAGGATGAAGAGCAGTCAAACTGTTTTATAAGAGGATGAAGAGCAGTCAAACTGTTTTATAAGCGGACGAAGAGCAGTCAAACTGATTTATAAGAGGATGAAGAGCAGTCAAACTGATTTATAAGAGGATGAAGAGCAGTCAAACTGATTTATAGGAGGATGAAGAGCAGTCAAACAGTTTTATAAGCGGACGAACAGCAGTCAAACTGATTTATAATCGGACGAAGAGCAGTCAAACTGATTTATAATCGGACGAAGAGCAGTCAAACTGTTTTATAAGAGGATGAAGAGCAGTCAAACCGCTTTATAAAAGGATGAAGAGCAGTCTACTGTTTTATAAGAGGACGAAGAGCAGTCAAAATTATTTATAATCGGATGAAGAGCAGTCAAACAGATTTATAAGAGGATGAAGAGCAGTCAAACTGCTTTAGAAAAGGGTGAAGAGCAGTCAAACTGTTTTATAAGAGGACGAAGAGCAGTCAAACTGATTTATAATCGGACGAAGAGCAGTCAAACTGTTCTATACGAGGATGAAGCGCAGTCAAACTGGTTTATAGGAGGATGAAGAGCAGTCAAACTGTTTTATAAGAGGATGAAGAGCAGTCAAACTGATTTATAATCGGACGAAGAGCAGTCAAACTGTTCTATAGGAGGATGAAGCGCAGTCAAACTGGTTTATAGGAGGATGAAGAGCAGTCAAACTGCTTTATAGGAGGATGAAGAGCAGTCAAAATGCTTTATAAAAGGATGAAGAGCAGTCAAACTGATTTATAATCGGACGAAGAGCAGTCAAACGGTTTTATAAGAGGATGAAGAGCAGTCAAATTGATTTATAAGAGAATGAAGAGCAGTCAAACTGCTTTATAAAAGGATGAAGAGCAGTCAACCTGTTTTACAGGAGGATGAAGAGCAGTCAAACTGTTTTATAAGAGGATGAAGAGCAGTCAAACTGTTTTATAAGCGGACGAAGAGCAGTCAAACTGATTTATAAGAGGATGAAGAGCAGTCAAACTGATTTATAAGAGGATGAAGAGCAGTCAAACTGATTTATAGGAGGATGAAGAGCAGTCAAACTGCTTTATAAAAGGATGAAGAGCAGTCAAACTGTTTTATAAGCGTATGAAGAGCAGTCAAACTGATTTATAATCGGACAAAGAGCAGTCAAACTGATTTATAATCGGACGAAGAGCAGTCAAACGGTTTTATAAGAGGATGAAGAGCAGTCAAATTGATTTATAAGAGAATGAAGAGCAGTCAAACTATTTTATAAAAGGATGAAGAGCAGTCAAACGGTTTTATAAAAGGATGAAGAGCAGTCAAACTGTTTTATACGAGATGTAGAGCAGTCAGACTGTTTTACAAGAGAATGAAGAGCAGTCAAACTGTTTTATAAGCGGACGAAGAGCAGTCAAACTGATTTATAAGAGGATGAAGAGCAGTCAAACTGATTTATAATCGGACGAAGAGCAGTCAACCTGTTTTACAAGAGGATGAAGAGCAGTCAAACTGTTTTATAAGAGGATGAAGAGCAGTCAAACCGCTTTATAAAAGGATGAAGAGCAGTCTACTGTTTTATAAGAGGACGAAGAGCAGTCAAAATTATTTATAATCGGACGAAGAGCAGTCAAACTGTTCTATAGGAGGATGAAGCGCAGTCAAACTGGTTTATAGGAGGATGAAGAGCAGTCAAACTGCTTTATAGGAGGATGAAGAGCAGTCAAACTGTATTATAAGAGGACGAAGAGCAGTCAAACTGAATTATAATCGGATGAAGAGCAGTCAAACTGATTTATAAGAGGATGAAGAGCAGTCAAACTGCTTTATAAAAGGATGAAGAGCAGTCAAACTGTTTTATAAGAGGACGAAGAGCAGTCAAACTGTTTTATAAGCGGACGAACAGCAGTCAAACTGATTTATAATCGGACGAAGAGCAGTCAAACTGATTTATAATCGGACGAAGAGCAGTCAAACGGTTTTATAAGAGGACGAAGAGCAGTCAAACGGTTTTATAAGAGGATGAAGAGCAGTCAAACTGCTTTATAAAAGGATGAAGAGCAGTCAAACTGTTTTATACGAGATGTAGATCAGTCAGACTGTTTTACAAGAGAATGAAGAGCAGTCAAACTGTTTTATAAGCGGACGAAGAGCAGTCAACCTGTTTTACAAGAGGATGAAGAGCAGTCAAACTGTTTTATAAGAGGATGAAGAGCAGTCAAACCGCTTTATAAAAGGATGAAGAGCAGTCTACTGTTTTATAAGAGGATGAAGAGCAGTCAAAATTATTTATAATCGGATGAAGAGCAGTCAAACAGATTTATAAGAGGATGAAGAGCAGTCAACTGCTTTAGAAAAGGATGAAGAGCAGTCAAACTGTTTTATAAGAGGACGAAGAGCAGTCAAACTGATTTATAATCGGACGAAGAGCAGTCAACCTGTTTTACAAGAGGATGAAGCGCAGTCAAACTGGTTTATAGGAGGATGAAGAGCAGTCAAACTGCTTTATAAAAGGATGAAGAGCAGTCAACCTGTTTTACAAGAGGATGAAGAGCAGTCAAACTGTTTTATAAGAGGATGAAGAGCAGTCAAACTGATTATTAAGAGGGTGAAGAGCAGTCAAACTGCTTTATAGGAGGATGAAGAGCAGTCAAACTGTTCTATAGGAGGATGAAGCGCAGTCAAACTGGTTTATAGGAGGATGAAGAGCAGTCAAACTGCTTTATAGGAGGATGAAGAGCAGTCAAAATGCTTTATAAAAGGATGAAGAGCAGTCAAACTGATTTATAATCGGACGAAGAGCAGTCAAACGGTTTTATAAGAGGATGAAGAGCAGTCAAATTGATTTATAAGAGAATGAAGAGCAGTCAAACTGCTTTATAAAAGGATGAAGAGCAGTCAACCTGTTTTACAAGAGGATGAAGAGCAGTCAAACTGTTTTATAAGAGGATGAAGAGCAGTCAAACTGTTTTATAAGCGGACGAAGAGCAGTCAAACTGATTTATAAGAGGATGAAGAGCAGTCAAACTGATTTATAAGAGGATGAAGAGCAGTCAAACTGATTTATAGGAGGATGAAGAGCAGTCAAACTGCTTTATAAAAGGATGAAGAGCAGTCAAACTGATTTATAATCGGACGAAGAGCAGTCAAACGGTTTTATAAGAGGATGAAGAGCAGTCAAATTGATTTATAAGAGAATGAAGAGCAGTCAAACTATTTTATAAAAGGATGAAGAGCAGTCAAACTGCTTTATAAAAGGATGAAGAGCAGTCAAACTGTTTTATACGAGATGTAGAGCAGTCAGACTGTTTTACAAGAGAATGAAGAGCAGTCAAACTGTTTTATAAGCGGACGAAGAGCAGTCAAACTGGTTTATAAGAGGATGAAGAGCAGTCAAACTGATTTATAATCGGACGAAGAGCAGTCAAACCGCTTTATAAAAGGATGAAGAGCAGTCTACTGTTTTATAAGAGGACGAAGAGCAGTCAAAATTATTTATAATCGGATGAAGAGCAGTCAAACAGATTTATAAGAGGATGAAGAGCAGTCAAACTGCTTTAGAAAAAGATGAAGAGCAGTCAAACTGTTTTATAAGAAGACGAAGAGCAGTCAAACTGATTTATAATCGGACGAAGAGCAGTCAAACTGTTCTATACGAGGATGAAGCGCAGTCAAACTGGTTTATAGGAGGATGAAGAGCAGTCAAATTGTTTAATAAGAGGATGAAGAGCAGTCAAACTTTTTTATAATCGGACGAAGAGCAGTCAAACTGTTCTATAGGAGGATGAAGCGCAGTCAAACTGGTTTATAGGAGGATGAAGAGCCGTCAAACTGCTTTATAGGAGGATGAAGAGCAGACAAAATGCTTTATAAAAGGATGAAGAGCAGTCAAACTGACTTATAATCGGACGAAGAGCAGTCAAACTGTATTATAAGAGGATGAAGAGCAGTCAAATTGATTTATAAGAGAATGAAGAGCAGTCAAACTGCTTTATAAAAGGATGAAGAGCAGTCAACCTGTTTTACAAGAGGATGAAGAGCAGTCAAACTGTTTTATAAGAGGATGAAGAGCGGTCAAACTCTTTTATAAGCGGACGAAGAGCAGTCAAAATGATTTATAAGAGGATTAAGAGCAGTCAAACTGATTTATAAGAGGATGAAGAGCAGTCAAACTGATTTATAGGAGGATGAAGAGCAGTCAAACTGCTTTATAAGAGGATGAGGAGCAGTCAAACTGCTTTATAAAAGGATGAAGAGCAGTCAAACTGTTTTATAAGCGTATGAAGAGCAGTCAAACTGATTTATAATCGGACGAAGAGCAGTCAAACTGATTTATAATCGGACGAAGAGCAGTCAAACGGTTTTATAAGAGGATGAAGAGCAGTCAAATTGATTTATAAGAGAATGAAGAGCAGTCAAACTGCTTTATAAAAGGATGAAGAGCAGTCAACCTGTTTTACAAGAGGATGAAGAGCAGTCAAACTGATTTATAATCGGACGAAGAGCAGTCAAACTGTTTTATAATCGGACGAAGAGCAGTCAAAAGGTTTTATAAGACAATGAAGAGCAGTCAAATTGATTTATAAGAGGATGAAGAGCAGTCAAACCGCTTTATAAAAGGATGAAGAGCAGTCAAACTGTTTTATACGAGGATGTAGAGCAGTCAGATTGTTTTAAAAGAGGATGAAGAGCAGTCAACCTGTTTTACAAGAGGATGAAGAGCAGTCAAACTGTTTTATCAGAGGATGAAGAGCAGTGAAACCGCTTTATAAAAGGATGAAGAGCAGTCAAACTGTTTTATAAGAGGACGAAGAGCAGTCAAAATGATTTATAATCGGATGAAGAGCAGTCAAACTGATTTATAAGAGGATGAAGAGCAGTCAAACTGCTTTATAAAAGGATGAAGAGCAGTCAAACTGATTTATAATCCGACGAAGAGCAGTCAAACTGTTCTATAGGAGGATGAAGCGCAGTCAAAGTGGTTTATAGGTGGATGAAGAGCAGTCAACCTGCTTTATAAGAGGATGAAGAGCAGTCAAACTGATTTATAATAAGACGAAGAGCAGTCAAACTGTTCTATAGGACGATGAAGCGCAGTCAAACTGGTTTATAGGAGGATGAAGAGCAGTCAAACTGCTTTATAGGAGGATGAAGAGCAGTCAAACTGCTTTACAAAAGGATGAAGAGCAGTCAAACTGATTATAATCGGATGAAGAGCAGTCAATAATCGGACGAAGAGCAGTCAAACTGTTATAAAGGAGGATGAAGCGCAGTCAAACTGTTTTACACGAGGATATAGAGCAGTCAGACTGGTTTACAAGAGGATGAATAGCAGTCAACCTGTTTTACAAGAGGTTGAAGAGCAGTCAAACTGTTTTATAAGAGGATGAAGAGCAGTCAAACTGATTTATAAGAGGATGAAGAGCAGTCAAACTGCTTTATAAAAGGATGAAGAGCAGTCAAACTGTTTTATAAGCGGACGAAGAGCAGTCAAACAGTTTTATAAGAGGACGAAGAGCAGTCAAAATGATTTATAATCGGATGAAGAGCAGTCAAACAGATTTATAAGAGGATGAAGAGCAGTCAAACTGTTCTATAGGAGGATGAAGCGCAGTCAAACTGGTTTATAGGAGGATGAAGAGCAGTCAAACTGCTTTATAGGAGGATGAAGAGCAGTCAAAATGCTTTATAAAAGGATGAAGAGCAGTCAAACTGACTTATAATCGGACGAAGAGCAGTCAAACTGTATTATAAGAGGATGAAGAGCAGTCAAATTGATTTATAAGAGAATGAAGAGCAGTCAAACTGCTTTATAAAAGGATGAAGAGCAGTCAACCTGTTTTACAAGAGGATGAAGAGCAGTCAAACTGTTTTATAAGAGGATGAAGAGCGGTCAAACTCTTTTATAAGCGGACGAAGAGCAGTCAAAATGATTTATAAGAGGATTAAGAGCAGTCAAACTGATTTATAAGAGGATGAAGAGCAGTCAAACTGATTTATAGGAGGATGAAGAGCAGTCAAACTGCTTTATAAGAGGATGAGGAGCAGTCAAACTGCTTTATAAAAGGATGAAGAGCAGTCAAACTGTTTTATAAGCGTATGAAGAGCAGTCAAACTGATTTATAATCGGATGAAGAGCAGTCAAACTGATTTATAATCGGACGAAGAGCAGTCAAACGGTTTTATAAGAGGATGAAGAGCAGTCAAATTGATTTATAAGAGAATGAAGAGCAGTCAAACTGCTTTATAAAAGGATGAAGAGCAGTCAACCTGTTTTACAAGAGGATGAAGAGCAGTCAAACTGATTTATAATCGGACGAAGAGCAGTCAAACTGTTTTATAATCGGACGAAGAGCAGTCAAAAGGTTTTATAAGACAATGAAGAGCAGTCAAATTGATTTATAAGAGGATGAAGAGCAGTCAAACCGCTTTATAAAAGGATGAAGAGCAGTCAAACTGTTTTATACGAGGATGTAGAGCAGTCAGATTGTTTTAAAAGAGGATGAAGAGCAGTCAACCTGTTTTACAAGAGGATGAAGAGCAGTCAAACTGTTTTATAAGAGGATGAAGAGCAGTGAAACCGCTTTATAAAAGGATGAAGAGCAGTCAAACTGTTTTATAAGAGGACGAAGAGCAGTCAAAATGATTTATAATCGGATGAAGAGCAGTCAAACTGATTTATAAGAGGATGAAGAGCAGTCAAACTGCTTTATAAAAGGATGAAGAGCAGTCAAACTGATTTATAATCCGACGAAGAGCAGTCAAACTGTTCTATAGGAGGATGAAGCGCAGTCAAAGTGGTTTATAGGTGGATGAAGAGCAGTCAACCTGCTTTATAAGAGGATGAAGAGCAGTCAAACTGATTTATAATAGGACGAAGAGAAGTCAAACTGTTCTATAGGACGATGAAGCGCAGTCAAACTGGTTTATAGGAGGATGAAGAGCAGTCAAACTGCTTTATAGGAGGATGAAGAGCAGTCAAACTGCTTTACAAAAGGATGAAGAGCAGTCAAACTGATTTATAATCGGATGAAGAGCAGTCAATAATCGGACGAAGAGCAGTCAAACTGTTATAAAGGAGGATGAAGCGCAGTCAAACTGTTTTACACGAGGATATAGAGCAGTCAGACTGGTTTACAAGAGGATGAATAGCAGTCAACCTGTTTTACAAGAGGTTGAAGAGCAGTCAAACTGTTTTATAAGAGGATGAAGAGCAGTCAAACTGATTTATAAGAGGATGAAGAGCAGTCAAACTGCTTTATAAAAGGATGAAGAGCAGTCAAACTGTTTTATAAGCGGACGAAGAGCAGTCAAACAGTTTTATAAGAGGACGAAGAGCAGTCAAAATGATTTATAATCGGATGAAGAGCAGTCAAACAGATTTATAAGAGGATGAAGAGCAGTCAAACTGCTTTATAAAAGGATGAAGAGCAGTCAAACTGTTTTATAAGAGGACGAAGAGCAGTCAAACTGATTTATAATCGGATGAACAGCAGTCAATAATCGGACGAAGAGCAGTCAAACTGTTATATAGGAGGTCGAAGAGCAGTCAAACTGAATTATAATCGGATGAAGAGCAGTCAAACTGATTTATAAGAGGATGAATAGCAGTCAAACTGCTTTATAAAAGGATGAAGAGCAGTCAAACTGTTTATTAAGCGGACGAACAGCAGTCAAACTGATTTATAATCGGACGAAGAGCAGTCAAACTGATTTATAATCGGACGAAGAGCAGTCAAACGGTTTTATGATAGGATGAAGAGCAGTCAAATTGATTTATAAGAGGATGAAGAGCAGTCAAACGGTTTTTTTAAGAGGATGAAGAGCAGTCAAATTGATTTATAAGAGGATGAAGAGCAGTCAAACTGATTTATAATCGGACGAAGAGCAGTCAAACTGATTTATAATAGGACGAAGAGCAGTCAAACGGTTTTATAAGAGGATGAAGAGCAGTCAAATTGATTTATAAGAGGATGAAGAGCAGTCAAACTGCTTTATAAAAGGATGAAGAGCAGTCAAACTGTTTTATAAGAGGACGAAGAGCAGTCAAACTGATTTATAAGAGGATGAAGAGCAGTCAAACTGATTTATAAGAGGATGAAGAGCAGTCAAACTGTTTTATAAGCGGATGAACCGCAGTCAAACTGATTTATAATCGGACGAAGAGCAGTCAAACTGATTTATAAGAGGATGAAGAGCAGTCAAACTGCTTTATAAGAGGATGAAGAGCAGTCAAACTGTTCTATAGAAGGATGAAGCGCAGTCAAACTGGTTTATATGAGGATGAAGAGCAGTCAAACTGCTTTATAAGAAGATGAAGAGCAGTCAAACTGCTTTATAAAACGATGAAGAGCAGTCAAACTGTTTTATAAGAGGACGAAGAGCAGTCAAACTGATTTATAAGAGGATGAAGAGCAGTCAAACTGATTTAAAAGAGGATGAAGAGCAGTCAAACTGCTTTATAAAAGGATGAAGAGCAGTCAAACTGATTTATAATCGGATGAACAGCAGTCAATAATCGGACGAAGAGCAGTCAAACTGTTATATAGGAGGACGAAGAGCAGTCAAACTGAATTATAATCGGATGAAGAGCAGTCAAACTGATTTATAAGAGGATGAAGAGCAGTCAAACTGCTTTATAAAAGGATGAAGAGTAGTCAAACTGTTTAATAAAAGACGAAGAGCAGTCAAACTGTTTTATAAGCGGACGAACAGCAGTCAAACTGATTTATAATCGGACGAAGAGCAGTCAAACTGATTTGTAATCGGACGAAGAGCAGTCAAACGGTTTTATAAGTGGATGAGGAGCAGTCAAATTGATTTATAAGAGGATGAAGAGCAGTCAAACTGCTTTATAAAAGGATGAAGACCAGTCAAACTGTTTTATACGAGGATGTAGAGCAGTCAGACTGTTTTACAAGAGGTTGAAGAGCAGTCAACCTGTTTTACAAGAGGATGAAGAGCAGTCAAAATGCTTTATAAAAGGATGAAGAGCAGTCAAACTGATTTATAATCGGACGAAGAGCAGTCAAACGGTTTTATAAGAGGATGAAGAGCAGTCAAATTGATTTATAAGAGAATGAAGAGCAGTCAAACTGCTTTATAAAAGGATGAAGAGCAGTCAACCTGTTTTACAAGAGGATGAAGAGCAGTCAAACTGTTTTATAAGAGGATGAAGAGCAGTCAAACTGTTTTATAAGCGGACGAAGAGCAGTCAAACTGATTTATAAGAGGATGAAGAGCAGTCAAACTGATTTATAAGAGGATGAAGAGCAGTCAAACTGATTTATAGGAGGATGAAGAGCAGTCAAACTGTTTTATAAGCGGACGAACAGCAGTCAAACTGATTTATAATCCGACGAAGAGCAGTCAAACTGATTTATAATCGTACGAAGAGCAGTCAAACGGTTTTATAAGAGGATGAAGAGCAGTCAAATTGATTTAAAAGAGGATGAAGAGCAGTCAAACTGCTTTATAAAAGGATGAAGAGCAGTCAAACTGTTTTATACGAGATGTAGATCAGTCAAACTGTTTTACAAGAGAATGAAGAGCAGTCAAACTGTTTTATAAGCGGACGAAGAGCAGTCAAACTGATTTATAAGAGGATGAAGAGCAGTCAAACTGATTTATAATCGGACGAAGAGCAGTCAACCTGTTTTACAAGAGGATGAAGAGCAGTCAAACTGTTTTATAAGAGGATGAAGAGCAGTCAAACCGCTTTATAAAAGGATGAAGAGCAGTCTACTGTTTTATAAGAGGACGAAGAGCAGTCAAAATTATTTATAATCGGATGAAGAGCAGTCAAACAGATTTATAAGAGGATGAAGAGCAGTCAAACTGCTTTAGAAAAGTATGAAGAGCAGTCAAACTGTTTTATAAGAGGACGAAGAGCAGTCAAACTGATTTATAATCGGACGAAGAGCAGTCAAACTGTTCTATACGAGGATGAAGCGCAGTCAAACTGGTTTATAGGAGGATGAAGAGCAGTCAAACTGTTTTATAAGAGGATGAAGAGCAGTCAAACTGATTTATAATCGGACGAAGAGCAGTCAAACTGTTCTATAGGAGGATGAAGCGCAGTCAAACTGGTTTATAGGAGGATGAAGAGCAGTCAAACTGCTTTATAGGAGGATGAAGAGCAGTCAAAATGCTTTATAAAAGGATGAAGAGCAGTCAAACTGATTTATAATCGGACGAAGAGCAGTCAAACGGTTTTATAAGAGGATGAAGAGCAGTCAAATTGATTTATAAGAGAATGAAGAGCAGTCAAACTGCTTTATAGGAGGATGAAGAGCAGTCAAACTGTTTTATAAGCGGACGAAGAGCAGTCAAACTGATTTATAAGAGGATGAAGAGCAGTCAAACTGATTTATAAGAGGATGAAGAGCAGTCAAACTGATTTATAGGAGGATGAAGAGCAGTCAAACTGCTTTATAAAAGGATGAAGAGCAGTCAAACTGTTTTATAAGCGTATGAAGAGCAGTCAAACTGATTTATAATCGGACAAAGAGCAGTCAAACTGATTTATAATCGGACGAAGAGCAGTCAAACGGTTTTATAAGAGGATGAAGAGCAGTCAAATTGATTTATAAGAGAATGAAGAGCAGTCAAACTATTTTATAAAAGGATGAAGAGCAGTCAAACTGCTTTATAAAAGGATGAAGAGCAGTCAAACTGTTTTATACGAGATGTAGAGCAGTCAGACTGTTTTACAAGAGAATGAAGAGCAGTCAAACTGTTTTATAAGCGGACGAAGAGCAGTCAAACTGATTTATAATCGGATGAACAGCAGTCAATAATCGGACGAAGAGCAGTCAAACTGTTATATAGGAGGTCGAAGAGCAGTCAAACTGAATTATAATCGGATGAAGAGCAGTCAAACTGATTTATAAGAGGATGAAGAGCAGTCAAACTGCTTTATAAAAGGATGAAGAGCAGTCAAACTGTTTATTAAGCGGACGAACAGCAGTCAAACTGATTTATAATCGGACGAAGAGCAGTCAAACTGATTTATAATCGGACGAAGAGCAGTCAAACGGTTTTATGATAGGATGAAGAGCAGTCAAATTGATTTATAAGAGGATGAAGAGCAGTCAAACGGTTTTTTTAAGAGGATGAAGAGCAGTCAAATTGATTTATAAGAGGATGAAGAGCAGTCAAACTGATTTATAATCGGACGAAGAGCAGTCAAACTGATTTATAATAGGACGAAGAGCAGTCAAACGGTTTTATAAGAGGATGAAGAGCAGTCAAATTGATTTATAAGAGGATGAAGAGCAGTCAAACTGCTTTATAAAAGGATGAAGAGCAGTCAAACTGTTTTATAAGAGGACGAAGAGCAGTCAAACTGATTTATAAGAGGATGAAGAGCAGTCAAACTGATTTATAAGAGGATGAAGAGCAGTCAAACTGTTTTATAAGCGGATGAACCGCAGTCAAACTGATTTATAATCGGACGAAGAGCAGTCAAACTGATTTATAAGAGGATGAAGAGCAGTCAAACTGCTTTATAAGAGGATGAAGAGCAGTCAAACTGTTCTATAGGAGGATGAAGCGCAGTCAAACTGGTTTATATGAGGATGAAGAGCAGTCAAACTGCTTTATAAGAAGATGAAGAGCAGTCAAACTGCTTTATAAAACGATGAAGAGCAGTCAAACTGTTTTATAAGAGGACGAAGAGCAGTCAAACTGATTTATAAGAGGATGAAGAGCAGTCAAACTGATTTAAAAGAGGATGAAGAGCAGTCAAACTGCTTTATAAAAGGATGAAGAGCAGTCAAACTGATTTATAATCGGATGAACAGCAGTCAATAATCGGACGAAGAGCAGTCAAACTGTTATATAGGAGGACGAAGAGCAGTCAAACTGAATTATAATCGGATGAAGAGCAGTCAAACTGATTTATAAGAGGATGAAGAGCAGTCAAACTGCTTTATAAAAGGATGAAGAGTAGTCAAACTGTTTAATAAAAGACGAAGAGCAGTCAAACTGTTTTATAAGCGGACGAACAGCAGTCAAACTGATTTATAATCGGACGAAGAGCAGTCAAACTGATTTGTAATCGGACGAAGAGCATTCAAACGGTTTTATAAGAGGATGAAGAGCAGTCAAATTGATTTACAAGAGGATGAAGAGCAGTCAAACTGCTTTATAAAAGGATGAAGACCAGTCAAACTGTTTTATACGAGGATGTAGAGCAGTCAGACTGTTTTACAAGAGGTTGAAGAGCAGTCAACCTGTTTTACAAGAGGATGAAGAGCAGTCAAAATGCTTTATAAAAGGATGAAGAGCAGTCAAACTGATTTATAATCGGACGAAGAGCAGTCAAACGGTTTTATAAGAGGATGAAGAGCAGTCAAATTGATTTATAAGAGAATGAAGAGCAGTCAAACTGCTTTATAAAAGGATGAAGAGCAGTCAACCTGTTTTACAAGAGGATGAAGAGCAGTCAAACTGTTTTATAAGAGGATGAAGAGCAGTCAAACTGTTTTATAAGCGGACGAAGAGCAGTCAAACTGTTTTATAAGAGGATGAAGAGCAGTCAAACTGATTTATAAGAGGATGAAGAGCAGTCAAACTGATTTATAGGAGGATGAAGAGCAGTCAAACTGTTTTATAAGCGGACGAACAGCAGTCAAACTGATTTATAATCGGACGAAGAGCAGTCAAACTGATTTATAATCGGACGAAGAGCAGTCAAACGGTTTTATAAGAGGATGAAGAGCAGTCAAATTGATTTAAAAGAGGATGAAGAGCAGTCAAACTGCTTTATAAAAGGATGAAGAGCAGTCAAACTGTTTTATACGAGATGTAGATCAGTCAAACTGTTTTACAAGAGAATGAAGAGCAGTCAAACTGTTTTATAAGCGGACGAAGAGCAGTCAAACTGATTTATAAGAGGATGAAGAGCAGTCAAACTGATTTATAATCGGACGAAGAGCAGTCAACCTGTTTTACAAGAGGATGAAGAGCAGTCAAACTGTTTTATAAGAGGATGAAGAGCAGTCAAACCGCTTTATAAAAGGATGAAGAGCAGTCTACTGTTTTATAAGAGGACGAAGAGCAGTCAAAATTATTTATAATCGGATGAAGAGCAGTCAAACAGATTTATAAGAGGATGAAGAGCAGTCAAACTGCTTTAGAAAAGGATGAAGAGCAGTCAAACTGTTTTATAAGAGGATGAAGAGCAGTCAAACTGTTTTATAAGCGGACGAAGAGCAGTCAAACTGATTTATAAGAGGATGAAGAGCAGTCAAACTGATTTATAAGAGGATGAAGAGCAGTCAAACTGATTTATAGGAGGATGAAGAGCAGTCAAACTGCTTTATAAAAGGATGAAGAGCAGTCAAACTGTTTTATAAGCGTATGAAGAGCAGTCAAACTGATTTATAATCGGACAAAGAGCAGTCAAACTGATTTATAATCGGACGAAGAGCAGTCAAACGGTTTTATAAGAGGATGAGGAGCAGTCAAATTGATTTATAAGAGAATGAAGAGCAGTCAATCTATTTTATAAAAGGATGAAGAGCAGTCAAACTGCTTTATAAAAGGATGAAGAGCAGTCAAACTGTTTTATACGAGATGTAGAGCAGTCAGACTGTTTTACAAGAGAATGAAGAGCAGTCAAACTGTTTTATAAGCGGACGAAGAGCAGTCAAACTGATTTATAAGAGGATGAAGAGCAGTCAAACTGATTTATAATCGGACGAAGAGCAGTCAACCTGTTTTACAAGAGGATGAAGAGCAGTCAAACTGTTTTATAAGAGGATGAAGAGCAGTCAAACCGCTTTATAAAAGGATGAAGAGCAGTCTACTGTTTTATAAGAGGACGAAGAGCAGTCAAAATTATTTATAATCGGATGAAGAGCAGTCAAACAGATTTATAAGAGGATGAAGAGCAGTCAAACTGCTTTAGAAAAAGATGAAGAGCAGTCAAACTGTTTTATAAGAAGACGAAGAGCAGTCAAACTGATTTATAATCGGACGAAGAGCAGTCAAACTGTTCTATACGAGGATGAAGCGCAGTCAAACTGGTTTATAGGAGGATGAAGAGCAGTCAAATTGTTTTATAAGAGGATGAAGAGCAGTCAAACTGATTTATAATCGGACGAAGAGCAGTCAAACTGTTTTATAGGAGGATGAAGCGCAGTCAAACTGGTTTATAGGAGGATGAAGAGCAGTCAAACTGCTTTATAGGAGGATGAAGAGCAGTCAAACTGTATTATAAGAGGACGAAGAGCAGTCAAACTTAATTATAATCGGATGAAGAGCAGTCAAACTGATTTATAAGAGGATGAAGAGCAGTCAAACTGCTTTATAAAAGGATGAAGAGCAGTCAAACTGTTTTATAAGAGGACGAAGAGCAGTCAAACTGTTTTATAAGCGGACGAACAGCAGTCAAACTGATTTATAATCGGACGAACAGCAGTCAAACTGATTTATAATCGGACGAAGAGCAGTCAAACGGTTTTATAAGAGGATGAAGAGCAGTCAAACGGTTTTATAAGAGGATGAAGAGCAGTCAAACTGCTTTATAAAAGGAAGAAGAGCAGTCAAACTGTTTTATACGAGATGTAGATCAGTCAGACAGTTTTACAAGAGAATGAAGAGCAGTCAAACTGTTTTATAAGCGGACGAAGAGCAGTCAACCTGTTTTACAAGAGGATGAAGAGCAGTCAAACTGTTTTACAAGAGGATGAAGAGCAGTCAAACCGCTTTATAAAAGGATGAAGAGCAGTCTACTGTTTTATAAGAGGACGAAGAGCAGTCAAAATTATTTATAATCGGATGAAGAGCAGTCAAACAGATTTATAAGAGGATGAAGAGCAGTCAAACTGCTTTAGAAAATGATGAAGAGCAGTCAAACTGTTTTATAAGAGGACGAAGAGCAGTCAAACTGATTTATAATCGGACGAAGAGCAGTCAACCTGTTTTACAAGAGGATGAAGCGCAGTCAAACTGGTTTATAGGAGGATGAAGAGCAGTCAAACTGCTTTATAAAAGGATGAAGAGCAGTCAACCTGTTTTACAAGAGGATGAAGAGCAGTCAAACTGTTTTATAAGAGGATGAAGAGCAGTCAAACTGTTTTATAAGCGGACGAAGAGCAGTCAAACTGATTTATAAGAGGATGAAGAGCAGTCAAACTGATTTATAAGAGGATGAAGAGCAGTCAAACTGATTTATAGGAGGATGAAGAGCAGTCAAACTGTTTTATAAGCGGACGAACAGCAGTCAAACTGATTTATAATCGGACGAAGAGCAGTCAAACTGATTTATAATCGGACGAAGAGCAGTCAAACGGTTTTATAAGAGGATGAAGAGCAGTCAAACTGTTTTATAAGCGGACGAACAGCAGTCAAACTGATTTATAATCGGACGAAGAGCAGTCAAACTGATTTATAATCGGACGAAGAGCAGTCAAACTGCTTTATAAAAGGATGAAGAGCAGTCAAACTGTTTTATACGAGATGTAGATCAGTCAAACTGTTTTACAAGAGAATGAAGAGCAGTCAAACTGTTTTATAAGCGGACGAAGAGCAGTCAACCTGTTTTACAAGAGGATGAAGAGCAGTCAAACTGTTTTACAAGAGGATGAAGAGCAGTCAAACCGCTTTATAAAAGGATGAAGAGCAGTCTACTGTTTTATAAGAGGACGAAGAGCAGTCAAAATTATTTATAATCGGATGAAGAGCAGTCAAACAGATTTATAAGAGGATGAAGAGCAGTCAAACTGCTTTAGAAAAGGATGAAGAGCAGTCAAACTGTTTTATAAGAGGACGAAGAGCAGTCAAACTGATTTATAATCGGACGAAGAGCAGTCAACCTGTTTTACAAGAGGATGAAGCGCAGTCAAACTGGTTTATAGGAGGATGAAGAGCAGTCAAACTGCTTTATAAAAGGATGAAGAGCAGTCAACCTGTTTTACAAGAGGATGAAGAGCAGTCAAACTGTTTTATAAGAGGATGAAGAGCAGTCAAACTGTTTTATAAGCGGACGAAGAGCAGTCAAACTGATTTATAAGAGGATGAAGAGCAGTCAAACTGATTTATAAGAGGATGAAGAGCAGTCAAACTGATTTATAGGAGGATGAAGAGCAGTCAAACTGTTTTATAAGCGGACGAACAGCAGTCAAACTGATTTATAATCGGACGAAGAGCAGTCAAACAGATTTATAATCGGACGAAGAGCAGTCAAACGGTTTTATAAGAGGATGAAGAGCAGTCAAACTGTTTTATAAGCGGACGAACAGCAATCAAACTGATTTATAATCGGACGAAGAGCAGTCAAACTGATTTATAATCGGACGAAGAGCAGTCAAACTGCTTTATAAAAGGATGAAGAGCAGTCAAACTGTTTTATACGAGATGTAGATCAGTCAAACTGTTTTACAAGAGAATGAAGAGCAGTCAAACTGTTTTATAAGCGGACGAAGAGCAGTCAAACTGATTTATAAGAGGATGAAGAGCAGTCAAACTGATTTATAATCGGACGAAGAGCAGTCAACCTGTTTTACAAGAGGATGAAGAGCAGTCAAACTGTTTTATAAGAGGATGAAGAGCAGTCAAACCGCTTTATAAAAGGATGAATAGCAGTCTACTGTTTTATAAGAGGACGAAGAGCAGTCAAAATTATTTATAATAGGATGAAGAGCAGTCAAACAGATTTATAAGAGGATGAAGAGCAGTCAAACTGCTTTAGAAAAGGATGAAGAGCAGTCAAACTGTTTTATAAGAGGACGAAGAGCAGTCAAACTGATTTATAATCGGACGAAGAGCAGTCAAACTGTTCTATACGAGGATGAAGCGCAGTCAAACTGGTTTATAGGAGGATGAAGAGCAGTCAAACTGTTTTATAAGAGGATGAAGAGCAGTCAAACTGATTTATAATCGGACGAAGAGCAGTCAAACTGTTCTATAGGAGGATGAAGCGCAGTCAAACTGGTTTATAGGAGGATGAAGAGCAGTCAAACTGCTTTATAGGAGGATGAAGAGCAGTCAAAATGCTTTATAAAAGGATGAAGAGCAGTCAAACTGATTTATAATCGGACGAAGAGCAGTCAAACGGTTTTATAAGAGGACGAAGAGCAGTCAAATTGATTTATAAGAGAATGAAGAGCAGTCAAACTGCTTTATAAAAGGATGAAGAGCAGTCAACCTGTTTTACAAGAGGATGAAGAGCAGTCAAACTGTTTTATAAGAGGATGAAGAGCAGTCAAACTGTTTTATAAGCGGACGAAGAGCAGTCAAACTGATTTATAAGAGGATGAAGAGCAGTCAAACTGATTTATAAGAGGATGAAGAGCAGTCAAACTGATTTATAGGAGGATGAAGAGCAGTCAAACTGCTTTATAAAAGGATGAAGAGCAGTCAAACTGATTTATAATCGGACGAAGAGCAGTCAAACGGTTTTATAAGAGGATGAAGAGCAGTCAAATTGATTTATAAGAGAATGAAGAGCAGTCAAACTATTTTATAAAAGGATGAAGAGCAGTCAAACTGCTTTATAAAAGGATGAAGAGCAGTCAAACTGTTTTATACGAGATGTAGAGCAGTCAGACTGTTTTACAAGAGAATGAAGAGCAGTCAAACTGTTTTATAAGCGGACGAAGAGCAGTCAAACTGGTTTATAAGAGGATGAAGAGCAGTCAAACTGATTTATAATCGGACGAAGAGCAGTCAACCTGTTTTACAAGAGGATGAAGAGCAGTCAAACTGTTTTATAAGAGGATGAAGAGCAGTCAAACCGCTTTATAAAAGGATGAAGAGCAGTCTACTGTTTTATAAGAGGACGAAGAGCAGTCAAAATTATTTATAATCGGATGAAGAGCAGTCAAACAGATTTATAAGAGGATGAAGAGCAGTCAAACTGCTTTAGAAAAAGATGAAGAGCAGTCAAACTGTTTTATAAGAAGACGAAGAGCAGTCAAACTGATTTATAATCGGACGAAGAGCAGTCAAACTGTTCTATACGAGGATGAAGCGCAGTCAAACTGGTTTATAGGAGGATGAAGAGCAGTCAAATTGTTTTATAAGAGGATGAAGAGCAGTCAAACTGATTTATAATCGGACGAAGAGCAGTCAAACTGTTCTATAGGAGGATGAAGCGCAGTCAAACTGGTTTATAGGAGGATGAAGAGCAGTCAATATGCTTTATAAAAGGATGAAGAGCAGTCAAACTGACTTATAATCGGACGAAGAGCAGTCAAACTGTATTATAAGAGGATGAAGAGCAGTCAAATTGATTTATAAGAGAATGAAGAGCAGTCAAACTGCTTTATAAAAGGATGAAGAGCAGTCAACCTGTTTTACAAGAGGATGAAGAGCAGTCAAACTGTTTTATAAGAGGATGAAGAGCAGTAAAACTATTTTATAAGCGGACGAAGAGCAGTCAAAATGATTTATAAGAGGATTAAGAGCAGTCAAAATGATTTATAAGAGGATGAAGAGCAGTCAAACTGATTTATAGGAGGATGAAGAGCAGTCAAACTGCTTTATAAGAGGATGAGGAGCAGTCAAACTGCTTTATAAAAGGATGAAGAGCAGTCAAACTGTTTTATAAGCGTATGAAGAGCAGTCAAACTGATTTATAATCGGACGAAGAGCAGTCAAACTGATTTATAATCGGACGAAGAGCAGTCAAACGGTTTTATAAGAGGATGAAGAGCAGTCAAATTGATTTATAAGAGAATGAAGAGCAGTCAAACTGCTTTATAAAAGGATGAAGAGCAGTCAACCTGTTTTACAAGAGGATGAAGAGCAGTCAAACTGATTTATAATCGGACGAAGAGCAGTCAAACTGTTTTATAATCGGACGAAGAGCAGTCAAAAGGTTTTATAAGACAATGAAGAGCAGTCAAACCGCTTTATAAAAGGATGAAGAGCAGTCAAACTGTTTTATACGAGGATGTAGAGCAGTCAGATTGTTTTAAAAGAGGATGAAGAGCAGTCAACCTGTTTTACAAGAGGATGAAGAGCAGTCAAACTGTTTTATCAGAGGATGAAGAGCAGTGAAACCGCTTTATAAAAGGATGAAGAGCAGTCAAAATGATTTATAATCGGATGAAGAGCAGTCAAACTGATTTATAAGAGGATGAAGAGCAGTCAAACTGCTTTATAAAAGGATGAAGAGCAGTCAAACTGATTTATAATCCGACGAAGAGCAGTCAAACTGTTCAATAGGAGGATGAAGCGCAGTCAAAGTGGTTTATAGGTGGATGAAGAGCAGTCAACCTGCTTTATAAGAGGATGAAGAGCAGTCAAACTGATTTATAATAGGACGAAGAGCAGTCAAACTGTTCTATAGGACGATGAAGCGCAGTCAAACTGGTTTATAGGAGGATGAAGAGCAGTCAAACTGCTTTATAGGAGGATGAAGAGCAGTCAAACTGCTTTACAAAAGGATGAAGAGCAGTCAAACTGATTTATAATCGGATGAAGAGCAGTCAATAATCGGACGAAGAGCAGTCAAACTGTTATAAAGGAGGATGAAGCGCAGTCAAACTGTTTTACACGAGGGTATAGAGCAGTCAGACTGGTTTACAAGAGGATGAATAGCAGTCAACCTGTTTTACAAGAGGTTGAAGAGCAGTCAAACTGTTTTATAAGAGGATGAAGAGCAGTCAAACTGATTTATAAGAGGATGAAGAGCAGTCAAACTGCTTTATAAAAGGATGAAGAGCAGTCAAACTGTTTTATAAGCGGACGAAGAGCAGTCAAACAGTTTTATAAGAGGACGAAGAGCAGTCAAAATGATTTATAATCGGATGAAGAGCAGTCAAACAGATTTATAAGAGGATGAAGAGCAGTCAAACTGCTTTATAAAAGGATGAAGAGCAGTCAAACTGTTTTATAAGAGGACGAAGAGCAGTCAAACTGATTTATAATCGGATGAACAGCAGTCAATAATCGGACGAAGAGCAGTCAAACTGTTATATAGGAGGTCGAAGAGCAGTCAAACTGAATTATAATCGGATGAAGAGCAGTCAAACTGATTTATAAGAGGATGAAGAGCAGTCAAACTGCTTTATAAAAGGATGAAGAGCAGTCAAACTGTTTATTAAGCGGACGAACAGCAGTCAAACTGATTTATAATCGGACGAAGAGCAGTCAAACTGATTTATAATCGGACGAAGAGCAGTCAAACGGTTTTATGATAGGATGAAGAGCAGTCAAATTGATTTATAAGAGGATGAAGAGCAGTCAAACGGTTTTTTTAAGAGGATGAAGAGCAGTCAAATTGATTTATAAGAGGATGAAGAGCAGTCAAACTGATTTATAATCGGACGAAGAGCAGTCAAACTGATTTATAATAGGACGAAGAGCAGTCAAACGGTTTTATAAGAGGATGAAGAGCAGTCAAATTGATTTATAAGAGGATGAAGAGCAGTCAAACTGCTTTATAAAAGGATGAAGAGCAGTCAAACTGTTTTATAAGAGGACGAAGAGCAGTCAAACTGATTTATAAGAGGATGAAGAGCAGTCAAACTGATTTATAATCGGACGAAGAGCAGTCAAACTGATTTATAATCGGACGAAGAGCAGTCAAACGGTTTTATAAGAGGATGAAGAGCAGTCAAATTGATTTATAAGAGAATGAAGAGCAGTCAAACTGCTTTATAAAAGGATGAAGAGCAGTCAACCTGTTTTACAAGAGGATGAAGAGCAGTCAAACTGATTTATAATCGGACGAAGAGCAGTCAAACTGTTTTATAATCGGACGAAGAGCAGTCAAAAGGTTTTATAAGACAATGAAGAGCAGTCAAACCGCTTTATAAAAGGATGAAGAGCAGTCAAACTGTTTTATACGAGGATGTAGAGCAGTCAGATTGTTTTAAAAGAGGATGAAGAGCAGTCAACCTGTTTTACAAGAGGATGAAGAGCAGTCAAACTGTTTTATCAGAGGATGAAGAGCAGTGAAACCGCTTTATAAAAGGATGAAGAGCAGTCAAAATGATTTATAATCGGATGAAGAGCAGTCAAACTGATTTATAAGAGGATGAAGAGCAGTCAAACTGCTTTATAAAAGGATGAAGAGCAGTCAAACTGATTTATAATCCGACGAAGAGCAGTCAAACTGTTCAATAGGAGGATGAAGCGCAGTCAAAGTGGTTTATAGGTGGATGAAGAGCAGTCAACCTGCTTTATAAGAGGATGAAGAGCAGTCAAACTGATTTATAATAGGACGAAGAGCAGTCAAACTGTTCTATAGGACGATGAAGCGCAGTCAAACTGGTTTATAGGAGGATGAAGAGCAGTCAAACTGCTTTATAGGAGGATGAAGAGCAGTCAAACTGCTTTACAAAAGGATGAAGAGCAGTCAAACTGATTTATAATCGGATGAAGAGCAGTCAATAATCGGACGAAGAGCAGTCAAACTGTTATAAAGGAGGATGAAGCGCAGTCAAACTGTTTTACACGAGGGTATAGAGCAGTCAGACTGGTTTACAAGAGGATGAATAGCAGTCAACCTGTTTTACAAGAGGTTGAAGAGCAGTCAAACTGTTTTATAAGAGGATGAAGAGCAGTCAAACTGATTTATAAGAGGATGAAGAGCAGTCAAACTGCTTTATAAAAGGATGAAGAGCAGTCAAACTGTTTTATAAGCGGACGAAGAGCAGTCAAACAGTTTTATAAGAGGACGAAGAGCAGTCAAAATGATTTATAATCGGATGAAGAGCAGTCAAACAGATTTATAAGAGGATGAAGAGCAGTCAAACTGCTTTATAAAAGGATGAAGAGCAGTCAAACTGTTTTATAAGAGGACGAAGAGCAGTCAAACTGATTTATAATCGGATGAACAGCAGTCAATAATCGGACGAAGAGCAGTCAAACTGTTATATAGGAGGTCGAAGAGCAGTCAAACTGAATTATAATCGGATGAAGAGCAGTCAAACTGATTTATAAGAGGATGAAGAGCAGTCAAACTGCTTTATAAAAGGATGAAGAGCAGTCAAACTGTTTATTAAGCGGACGAACAGCAGTCAAACTGATTTATAATCGGACGAAGAGCAGTCAAACTGATTTATAATCGGACGAAGAGCAGTCAAACGGTTTTATGATAGGATGAAGAGCAGTCAAATTGATTTATAAGAGGATGAAGAGCAGTCAAACGGTTTTTTAAGAGGATGAAGAGCAGTCAAATTGATTTATAAGAGGATGAAGAGCAGTCAAACTGATTTATAATCGGACGAAGAGCAGTCAAACTGATTTATAATAGGACGAAGAGCAGTCAAACGGTTTTATAAGAGGATGAAGAGCAGTCAAATTGATTTATAAGAGGATGAAGAGCAGTCAAACTGCTTTATAAAAGGATGAAGAGCAGTCAAACTGTTTTATAAGAGGACGAAGAGCAGTCAAACTGATTTATAAGAGGATGAAGAGCAGTCAAACTGATTTATAAGAGGATGAAGAGCAGTCAAACTGTTTTATAAGCGGATGAACCGCAGTCAAACTGATTTATAATCGGACGAAGAGCAGTCAAACTGATTTATAAGAGGATGAAGAGCAGTCAAACTGCTTTGTAAGAGGATGAAGAGCAGTCAAACTGTTCTATAGGAGGATGAAGCGCAGTCAAACTGGTTTATATGAGGATGAAGAGCAGTCAAACTGCTTTATAAGAAGATGAAGAGCAGTCAAACTGCTTTATAAAACGATGAAGAGCAGTCAAACTGTTTTTTAAGAGGACGAAGAGCAGTCAAACTGATTTATAAGAGGATGAAGAGCAGTCAAACTGATTTAAAAGAGGATGAAGAGCAGTCAAACTGCTTTATAAAAGGATGAAGAGCAGTCAAACTGATTTATAATCGGATGAACAGCAGTAAATAATCGGACGAAGAGCAGTCAAACTGTTATATAGGAGGACGAAGAGCAGTCAAACTGAATTATAATCGGATGAAGAGCAGTCAAACTGATTTATAAGAGGATGAAGAGCAGTCAAACTGCTTTATAAAAGGATGAAGAGTAGTCAAACTGTTTAATAAAAGACGAAGAGCAGTCAAACTGTTTTATAAGCGGACGAACAGCAGTCAAACTGATTTATAATCGGACGAAGAGCAGTCAAACTGATTTGTAATCGGACGAAGAGCAGTCAAACGGTTTTATAAGAGGATGAAGAGCAGTCAAATTGATTTATAAGAGGATGAAGAGCAGTCAAACTGCTTTATAAAAGGATGAAGACCAGTCAAACTGTTTTATACGAGGATGTAGAGCAGTCAGACTGTTTTACAAGAGGTTGAAGAGCAGTCAACCTGTTTTACAAGAGGATGAAGAGCAGTCAAAATGCTTTATAAAAGGATGAAGAGCAGTCAAACTGATTTATAATCGGACGAAGAGCAGTCAAACGGTTTTATAAGAGGATGAAGAGCAGTCAAATTGATTTATAAGAGAATGAAGAGCAGTCAAACTGCTTTATAAAAGGATGAAGAGCAGTCAACCTGTTTTACAAGAGGATGAAGAGCAGTCAAACTGTTTTATAAGAGGATGAAGAGCAGTCAAACTGTTTTATAAGCGGACGAAGAGCAGTCAAACTGATTTATAAGAGGATGAAGAGCAGTCAAACTGATTTATAAGAGGATGAAGAGCAGTCAAACTGATTTATAGGAGGATGAAGAGCAGTCAAACTGTTTTATAAGCGGACGAACAGCAGTCAAACTGATTTATAATCGGACGAAGAGCAGTCAAACTGATTTATAATCGGACGAAGAGCAGTCAAACGGTTTTATAAGAGGATGAAGAGCAGTCAAATTGATTTAAAAGAGGATGAAGAGCAGTCAAACTGCTTTATAAAAGGATGAAGAGCGGTCAAACTGTTTTATACGAGATGTAGATCAGTCAAACTGTTTTACAAGAGAATGAAGAGCAGTCAAACTGTTTTATAAGCGGACGAAGAGCAGTCAAACTGATTTATAAGAGGATGAAGAGCAGTCAAACTGATTTATAATCGGACGAAGAGCAGTCAACCTGTTTTACAAGAGGATGAAGAGCAGTCAAACTGTTTTATAAGAGGATGAAGAGCAGTCAAACCGCTTTATAAAAGGATGAAGAGCAGTCAAACTGCTTTATAAAAGGATGAAGAGCAGTCAAACTGTTTTATACGAGATGTAGATCAGTCAAACTGTTTTACAAGAGAATGAAGAGCAGTCAAACTGTTTTATAAGCGGACGAAGAGCAGTCAAACTGATTTATAAGAGGATGAAGAGCAGTCAAACTGATTTATAATCGGACGAAGAGCAGTCAACCTGTTTTACAAGAGGATGAAGAGCAGTCAAACTGTTTTATAAGAGGATGAAGAGCAGTCAAACCGCTTTATAAAAGGTGAATAGCAGTCTACTGTTTTATAAGAGGACGAAGAGCAGTCAAAATTATTTATAATAGGATGAAGAGCAGTCAAACAGATTTATAAGAGGATGAAGAGCAGTCAAACTGCTTTAGAAAAGGATGAAGAGCAGTCAAACTGTTTTATAAGAGGACGAAGAGCAGTCAAACTGATTTATAATCGGACGAAGAGCAGTCAAACTGTTCTATACGAGGATGAAGCGCAGTCAAACTGGTTTATAGGAGGATGAAGAGCAGTCAAACTGTTTTATAAGAGGATGAAGAGCAGTCAAACTGATTTATAATCGGACGAAGAGCAGTCAAACTGTTCTATAGGAGGATGAAGCGCAGTCAAACTGGTTTATAGGAGGATGAAGAGCAGTCAAACTGCTTTATAGGAGGATGAAGAGCAGTCAAAATGCTTTATAAAAGGATGAAGAGCAGTCAAACTGATTTATAATCGGACGAAGAGCAGTCAAACGGTTTTATAAGAGGATGAAGAGCAGTCAAATTGATTTATAAGAGAATGAAGAGCAGTCAAACTGCTTTATAAAAGGATGAAGAGCAGTCAACCTGTTTTACAAGAGGATGAAGAGCAGTCAAAATGTTTTATAAGAGGATGAAGAGCAGTCAAACTGTTTTATAAGCGGACGAAGAGCAGTCAAACTGATTTATAAGAGGATGAAGAGCAGTCAAACTGATTTATAAGAGGATGAAGAGCAGTCAAACTGATTTTTAGGAGGATGAAGAGCAGTCAAACTGCTTTATAAAAGGATGAAGAGCAGTCAAACTGATTTATAATCGGACGAAGAGCAGTCAAACGGTTTTATAAGAGGATGAAGAGCAGTCAAATTGATTTATAAGAGAATGAAGAGCAGTCAAACTATTTTATAAAAGGATGAAGAGCAGTCAAACTGCTTTATAAAAGGATGAAGAGCAGTCAAACTGTTTTATACGAGATGTAGAGCAGTCAGACTGTTTTACAAGAGAATGAAGAGCAGTCAAACTGTTTTATAAGCGGACGAAGAGCAGTCAAACTGGTTTATAAGAGGATGAAGAGCAGTCAAACTGATTTATAATCGGACGAAGAGCAGTCAACCTGTTTTACAAGAGGATGAAGAGCAGTCAAACTGTTTTATAAGAGGATGAAGAGCAGTCAAACCGCTTTATAAAAGGATGAAGAGCAGTCTACTGTTTTATAAGAGGACGAAGAGCAGTCAA
Source organism: Lampris incognitus (assembly GCF_029633865.1). NCBI lineage: Eukaryota > Metazoa > Chordata > Actinopteri > Lampriformes > Lampridae > Lampris > Lampris incognitus. Next base: position 45,398,121 of record NC_079222.1, read on the forward strand.
AATTATTTATAATCGGATGAAGAGCAGTCAAACAGATTTATAAGAGGATGAAGAGCAGTCAAACTGCTTTAGAAAAAGATGAAGAGCAGTCAAACTGTTTTATAAGAAGACGAAGAGCAGTCAAACTGATTTATAATCGGACGAAGAGCAGTCAAACTGTTCTATACGAGGATGAAGCGCAGTCAAACTGGTTTATAGGAGGATGAAGAGCAGTCAAATTGTTTTATAAGAGGATGAAGAGCAGTCAAACTGATTTATAATCGGACGAAGAGCAGTCAAACTGTTCTATAGGAGGATGAAGCGCAGTCAAACTGGTTTATAGGAGGATGAAGAGCAGTCAATATGCTTTATAAAAGGATGAAGAGCAGTCAAACTGACTTATAATCGGACGAAGAGCAGTCAAACTGTATTATAAGAGGATGAAGAGCAGTCAAATTGATTTATAAGAGAATGAAGAGCAGTCAAACTGCTTTATAAAAGGATGAAGAGCAGTCAACCTGTTTTACAAGAGGATGAAGAGCAGTCAAACTGTTTTATAAGAGGATGAAGAGCAGTCAAACTCTTTTATAAGCGGACGAAGAGCAGTCAAAATGATTTATAAGAGGATTAAGAGCAGTCAAAATGATTTATAAGAGGATGAAGAGCAGTCAAACTGATTTATAGGAGGATGAAGAGCAGTCAAACTGCTTTATAAGAGGATGAGGAGCAGTCAAACTGCTTTATAAAAGGATGAAGAGCAGTCAAACTGTTTTATAAGCGTATGAAGAGCAGTCAAACTGATTTATAATCGGACGAAGAGCAGTCAAACTGATTTATAATCGGACGAAGAGCAGTCAAACGGTTTTATAAGAGGATGAAGAGCAGTCAAATTGATTTATAAGAGAATGAAGAGCAGTCAAACTGCTTTATAAAAGGATGAAGAGCAGTCAACCTGTTTTACAAGAGGATGAAGAGCAGTCAAACTGATTTATAATCGGACGAAGAGCAGTCAAACTGTTTTATAATCGGACGAAGAGCAGTCAAAAGGTTTTATAAGACAATGAAGAGCAGTCAAACCGCTTTATAAAAGGATGAAGAGCAGTCAAACTGTTTTATACGAGGATGTAGAGCAGTCAGATTGTTTTAAAAGAGGATGAAGAGCAGTCAACCTGTTTTACAAGAGGATGAAGAGCAGTCAAACTGTTTTATCAGAGGATGAAGAGCAGTGAAACCGCTTTATAAAAGGATGAAGAGCAGTCAAACTGTTTTATAAGAGGACGAAGAGCAGTCAAAATGATTTATAATCGGATGAAGAGCAGTCAAACTGATTTATAAGAGGATGAAGAGCAGTCAAACTGCTTTATAAAAGGATGAAGAGCAGTCAAACTGATTTATAATCCGACGAAGAGCAGTCAAACTGTTCAATAGGAGGATGAAGCGCAGTCAAAGTGGTTTATAGGTGGATGAAGAGCAGTCAACCTGCTTTATAAGAGGATGAAGAGCAGTCAAACTGATTTATAATAGGACGAAGAGCAGTCAAACTGTTCTATAGGACGATGAAGCGCAGTCAAACTGGTTTATAGGAGGATGAAGAGCAGTCAAACTGCTTTATAGGAGGATGAAGAGCAGTCAAACTGCTTTACAAAAGGATGAAGAGCAGTCAAACTGATTTATAATCGGATGAAGAGCAGTCAATAATCGGACGAAGAGCAGTCAAACTGTTATAAAGGAGGATGAAGCGCAGTCAAACTGTTTTACACGAGGGTATAGAGCAGTCAGACTGGTTTACAAGAGGATGAATAGCAGTCAACCTGTTTTACAAGAGGTTGAAGAGCAGTCAAACTGTTTTATAAGAGGATGAAGAGCAGTCAAACTGATTTATAAGAGGATGAAGAGCAGTCAAACTGCTTTATAAAAGGATGAAGAGCAGTCAAACTGTTTTATAAGCGGACGAAGAGCAGTCAAACAGTTTTATAAGAGGACGAAGAGCAGTCAAAATGATTTATAATCGGATGAAGAGCAGTCAAACAGATTTATAAGAGGATGAAGAGCAGTCAAACTGCTTTATAAAAGGATGAAGAGCAGTCAAACTGTTTTATAAGAGGACGAAGAGCAGTCAAACTGATTTATAATCGGATGAACAGCAGTCAATAATCGGACGAAGAGCAGTCAAACTGTTATATAGGAGGTCGAAGAGCAGTCAAACTGAATTATAATCGGATGAAGAGCAGTCAAACTGATTTATAAGAGGATGAAGAGCAGTCAAACTGCTTTATAAAAGGATGAAGAGCAGTCAAACTGTTTATTAAGCGGACGAACAGCAGTCAAACTGATTTATAATCGGACGAAGAGCAGTCAAACTGATTTATAATCGGACGAAGAGCAGTCAAACGGTTTTATGATAGGATGAAGAGCAGTCAAATTGATTTATAAGAGGATGAAGAGCAGTCAAACGGTTTTTTAAGAGGATGAAGAGCAGTCAAATTGATTTATAAGAGGATGAAGAGCAGTCAAACTGATTTATAATCGGACGAAGAGCAGTCAAACTGATTTATAATAGGACGAAGAGCAGTCAAACGGTTTTATAAGAGGATGAAGAGCAGTCAAATTGATTTATAAGAGGATGAAGAGCAGTCAAACTGCTTTATAAAAGGATGAAGAGCAGTCAAACTGTTTTATAAGAGGACGAAGAGCAGTCAAACTGATTTATAAGAGGATGAAGAGCAGTCAAACTGATTTATAAGAGGATGAAGAGCAGTCAAACTGTTTTATAAGCGGATGAACCGCAGTCAAACTGATTTATAATCGGACGAAGAGCAGTCAAACTGATTTATAAGAGGATGAAGAGCAGTCAAACTGCTTTGTAAGAGGATGAAGAGCAGTCAAACTGTTCTATAGGAGGATGAAGCGCAGTCAAACTGGTTTATATGAGGATGAAGAGCAGTCAAACTTCTTTATAAGAAGATGAAGAGCAGTCAAACTGCTTTATAAAACGATGAAGAGCAGTCAAACTGTTTTTTAAGAGGATGAAGAGCAGTCAAACTGATTTAAAAGAGGATGAAGAGCAGTCAAACTGATTTAAAAGAGGATGAAGAGCAGTCAAACTGCTTTATAAAAGGATGAAGAGCAGTCAAACTGATTTATAATCGGATGAACAGCAGTAAATAATCGGACGAAGAGCAGTCAAACTGTTATATAGGAGGACGAAGAGCAGTCAAACTGAATTATAATCGGATGAAGAGCAGTCAAACTGATTTATAAGAGGATGAAGAGCAGTCAAACTGCTTTATAAAAGGATGAAGAGTAGTCAAACTGTTTAATAAAAGACGAAGAGCAGTCAAACTGTTTTATAAGCGGACGAACAGCAGTCAAACTGATTTATAATCGGACGAAGAGCAGTCAAACTGATTTGTAATCGGACGAAGAGCAGTCAAACGGTTTTATAAGAGGATGAAGAGCAGTCAAATTGATTTATAAGAGGATGAAGAGCAGTCAAACTGCTTTATAAAAGGATGAAGACCAGTCAAACTGTTTTATACGAGGATGTAGAGCAGTCAGACTGTTTTACAAGAGGTTGAAGAGCAGTCAACCTGTTTTACAAGAGGATGAAGAGCAGTCAAAATGCTTTATAAAAGGATGAAGAGCAGTCAAACTGATTTATAATCGGACGAAGAGCAGTCAAACGGTTTTATAAGAGGATGAAGAGCAGTCAAATTGATTTATAAGAGAATGAAGAGCAGTCAAACTGCTTTATAAAAGGATGAAGAGCAGTCAACCTGTTTTACAAGAGGATGAAGAGCAGTCAAACTGTTTTATAAGAGGATGAAGAGCAGTCAAACTGTTTTATAAGCGGACGAAGAGCAGTCAAACTGATTTATAAGAGGATGAAGAGCAGTCAAACTGATTTATAAGAGGATGAAGAGCAGTCAAACTGATTTATAGGAGGATGAAGAGCAGTCAAACTGTTTTATAAGCGGACGAACAGCAGTCAAACTGATTTATAATCGGACGAAGAGCAGTCAAACTGATTTATAATCGGACGAAGAGCAGTCAAACGGTTTTATAAGAGGATGAAGAGCAGTCAAATTGATTTAAAAGAGGATGAAGAGCAGTCAAACTGCTTTATAAAAGGATGAAGAGCGGTCAAACTGTTTTATACGAGATGTAGATCAGTCAAACTGTTTTACAAGAGAATGAAGAGCAGTCAAACTGTTTTATAAGCGGACGAAGAGCAGTCAAACTGATTTATAAGAGGATGAAGAGCAGTCAAACTGATTTATAATCGGACGAAGAGCAGTCAACCTGTTTTACAAGAGGATGAAGAGCAGTCAAACTGTTTTATAAGAGGATGAAGAGCAGTCAAACCGCTTTATAAAAGGATGAAGAGCAGTCTACTGTTTTATAAGAGGACGAAGAGCAGTCAAAATTATTTATAATCGGATGAAGAGCAGTCAAACAGATTTATAAGAGGATGAAGAGCAGTCAAACTGCTTTAGAAAAGTATGAAGAGCAGTCAAACTGTTTTATAAGAGGACGAAGAGCAGTCAAACTGATTTATAATCGGACGAAGAGCAGTCAAACTGTTCTATACGAGGATGAAGCGCAGTCAAACTGGTTTATAGGAGGATGAAGAGCAGTCAAACTGTTTTATAAGAGGATGAAGAGCAGTCAAACTGATTTATAATCGGACGAAGAGCAGTCAAACTGTTCTATAGGAGGATGAAGCGCAGTCAAACTGGTTTATAGGAAGATGAAGAGCAGTCAAACTGCTTTATAGGAGGATGAAGAGCAGTCAAAATGCTTTATAAAAGGATGAAGAGCAGTCAAACTAATTTATAATCGGACGAAGAGCAGTCAAACGGTTTTATAAGAGGATGAAGAGCAGTCAAATTGATTTATAAGAGAATGAAGAGCAGTCAAACTGCTTTATAAAAGGATGAAGAGCAGTCAACCTGTTTTACAAGACGATGAAGAGCAGTCAAACTGTTTTATAAGAGGATGAAGAGCAGTCAAACTGTTTTATAAGCGGACGAAGAGCAGTCAAACTGATTTATAAGAGGATGAAGAGCAGTCAAACTGATTTATAAGAGGATGAAGAGCAGTCAAACTGATTTATAGGAGGATGAAGAGCAGTCAAACTGCTTTATAAAAGGATGAAGAGCAGTCAAACTGTTTTATAAGCGTATGAAGAGCAGTCAAACTGATTTATAATCGGACAAAGAGCAGTCAAACTGATTTATAATCGGACGAAGAGCAGTCAAACGGTTTTATAAGAGGATGAAGAGCAGTCAAATTGATTTATAAGAGAATGAAGAGCAGTCAAACTATTTTATAAAAGGATGAAGAGCAGTCAAACTGCTTTATAAAAGGATGAAGAGCAGTCAAACTGTTTTATACGAGATGTAGAGCAGTCAGACTGTTTTACAAGAGAATGAAGAGCAGTCAAACTGTTTTATAAGCGGACGAAGAGCAGTCAAACTGATTTATAAGAGGATGAAGAGCAGTCAAACTGATTTATAATCGGACGAAGAGCAGTCAACCTGTTTTACAAGAGGATGAAGAGCAGTCAAACTGTTTTATAAGAGGATGAAGAGCAGTCAAACCGCTTTATAAAAGGATGAAGAGCAGTCTACTGTTTTATAAGAGGACGAAGAGCAGTCAAAATTATTTATAATCGGATGAAGAGCAGTCAAACAGATTTATAAGAGGATGAAGAGCAGTCAAACTGCTTTAGAAAAAGATGAAGAGCAGTCAAACTGTTTTATAAGAGGACGAAGGGCAGTCAAACTGATTTATAATCGGACGAAGAGCAGTCAAACTGGTCTATACGAGGATGAAGCGCAGTCAAACTGGTTTATAGGAGGATGAAGAGCAGTCAAACTGTTTTATAAGAGGATGAAGAGCAGTCAAACTGATTTATAATCGGACGAAGAGCAGTCAAACTGTTCTATAGGAGGATGAAGCGCAGTCAAACTGGTTTATAGGAGGATGAAGAGCAGTCAAACTGCTTTATAGGAGGATGAAGAGCAGTCAAAATGCTTTATAAAAGGATGAAGAGCAGTCAAACTGACTTATAATCGGACGAAGAGCAGTCAAACTGTATTATAAGAGGATGAAGAGCAGTCAAATTGATTTATAAGAGAATGAAGAGCAGTCAAACTGCTTTATAAAAGGATGAAGAGCAGTCAACCTGTTTTACAAGAGGATGAAGAGCAGTCAAACTGTTTTATAAGAGGATGAAGAGCAGTCAAACTCTTTTATAAGCGGACGAAGAGCAGTCAAACTGATTTATAAGAGGATGAAGAGCAGTCAAACTAATTTATAAGAGGATGAAGAGCAGTCAAACTGCTTTATAAAAGGATGAAGAGCAGTCAACCTGTTTTACAAGACGATGAAGAGCAGTCAAACTGTTTTATAAGAGGATGAAGAGCAGTCAAACTGTTTTATAAGCGGACGAAGAGCAGTCAAACTGATTTATAAGAGGATGAAGAGCAGTCAAACTGATTTATAAGAGGATGAAGAGCAGTCAAACTGATTTATAGGAGGATGAAGAGCAGTCAAACTGCTTTATAAAAGGATGAAGAGCAGTCAAACTGTTTTATAAGCGTATGAAGAGCAGTCAAACTGATTTATAATCGGACAAAGAGCAGTCAAACTGATTTATAATCGGACGAAGAGCAGTCAAACGGTTTTATAAGAGGATGAAGAGCAGTCAAATTGATTTATAAGAGAATGAAGAGCAGTCAAACTATTTTATAAAAGGATGAAGAGCAGTCAAACTGCTTTATAAAAGGATGAAGAGCAGTCAAACTGTTTTATACGAGATGTAGAGCAGTCAGACTGTTTTACAAGAGAATGAAGAGCAGTCAAACTGTTTTATAAGCGGACGAAGAGCAGTCAAACTGATTTATAAGAGGATGAAGAGCAGTCAAACTGATTTATAATCGGACGAAGAGCAGTCAACCTGTTTTACAAGAGGATGAAGAGCAGTCAAACTTTTATAAGAGGATGAAGAGCAGTCAAACCGCTTTATAAAAGGATGAAGAGCAGTCTACTGTTTTATAAGAGGACGAAGAGCAGTCAAAATTATTTATAATCGGATGAAGAGCAGTCAAACAGATTTATAAGAGGATGAAGAGCAGTCAAACTGCTTTAGAAAAAGATGAAGAGCAGTCAAACTGTTTTATAAGAGGACGAAGGGCAGTCAAACTGATTTATAATCGGACGAAGAGCAGTCAAACTGGTCTATACGAGGATGAAGCGCAGTCAAACTGGTTTATAGGAGGATGAAGAGCAGTCAAACTGTTTTATAAGAGGATGAAGAGCAGTCAAACTGATTTATAATCGGACGAAGAGCAGTCAAACTGTTCTATAGGAGGATGAAGCGCAGTCAAACTGGTTTATAGGAGGATGAAGAGCAGTCAAACTGCTTTATAGGAGGATGAAGAGTAGTCAAAATGCTTTATAAAAGGATGAAGAGCAGTCAAACTGACTTATAATCGGACGAAGAGCAGTCAAACTGTATTATAAGAGGATGAAGAGCAGTCAAATTGATTTATAAGAGAATGAAGAGCAGTCAAACTGCTTTATAAAAGGATGAAGAGCAGTCAACCTGTTTTACAAGAGGATGAAGAGCAGTCAAACTGTTTTATAAGAGGATGAAGAGCAGTCAAACTCTTTTATAAGCGGACGAAGAGCAGTCAAACTGATTTATAAGAGGATGAAGAGCAGTCAAACTGATTTATAAGAGGATGAAGAGCAGTCAAACTGATTTATAGGAGGATGAAGAGCAGTCAAACTGCTTTATAAGAGGATGAAGAGCAGTCAAACTGCTTTATAAAAGGATGAAGAGCAGTCAAACTGTTTTATAAGCGTATGAAGAGCAGTCAAACTGATTTATAATCGGACGAAGAGCAGTCAAACTGATTTATAATCGGACGAAGAGCAGTCAAACGGTTTTATAAGAGGATGAAGAGCAGTCAAATTGATTCATAAGAGAATGAAGAGCAGTCAAACTGATTTATAAAAGGATGAAGAGCAGTCAACCTGTTTTACAAGAGGATGAAGAGCAGTCAAACTGATTTATAATCGGACGAAGAGCAGTCAAACTGTTTTATAATCGGACGAAGAGCAGTCAAAAGGTTTTATAAGACAATGAAGAGCAGTCAAATTGCTTTATAAAAGGATGAAGAGCAGTCAAACTGTTTTATACGAGGATGTAGAGCAGTCAGATTGTTTTAAAAGAGGATGAAGAGCAGTCAACCTGTTTTACAAGAGGATGAAGAGCAGTCAAACTGTTTTATCAGAGGATGAAGAGCAGTCAAACCGCTTTATAAAAGGATGAAGAGCAGTCAAACTGTTTTATAAGAGGACGAAGAGCAGTCAAAATGATTTATAATCGGATGAAGAGCAGTCAAACTGATTTATAAGAGGATGAAGAGCAGTCAAACTGCTTTATAAAAGGATGAAGAGCAGTCAAACTGCTTTATAAAAGGATGAAGAGCAGTCAAACTGATTTATAATCCGACGAAGAGCAGTCAAACTGTTCTATAGGAGGATGAAGCGCAGTCAAAGTGGTTTATAGGTGGATGAAGAGCAGTCAACCTGCTTTATAAGAGGATGAAGAGCAGTCAAACTGATTTATAATAGGACGAAGAGCAGTCAAACTGTTCTATAGGACGATGAAGCACAGTCAAACTGGTTTATAGGAGGATGAAGAGCAGTCAAACTGCTTTATAAGAGGATGAAGAGCAGTCAAACTGCTTTATAAAACGATGAAGAGCAGTCAAACTGTTTTATAAGAGGACGAAGAGCAGTCAAACTGATTTATAAGAGGATGAAGAGCAGTCAAACTGATTTAAAAGAGGATGAAGAGCAGTCAAACTGCTTTATAAAAGGATGAAGAGCAGTCAAACTGATTTATAATCGGATGAACAGCAGTCAATAATCGGACGAAGAGCAGTCAAACTGTTATATAGGAGGACGAAGAGCAGTCAAACTGAATTATAATCGGATGAAGAGCAGTCAAACTGATTTATAAGAGGATGAAGAGCAGTCAAACTGCTTTATAAAAGGATGAAGAGCAGTCAAACTGTTTTATAAGCGGACGAACAGCAGTCAAACTGATTTATAATCGGACGAAGAGCAGTCAAACTGATTTGTAATCGGACGAAGAGCAGTCAAACGGTTTTATAAGAGGATGAAGAGCAGTCAAATTGATTTATAAAAGGATGAAGACCAGTCAAACTGTTTTATACGAGGATGTAGAGCAGTCAGACTGTTTTACAAGAGGTTGAAGAGCAGTCAACCTGTTTTACAAGAGGATGAAGAGCAGTCAAACCGCTTTATAAAAGGATGAAGAGCAGTCAAACTGTTCTATACGAGGATGAAGCGCAGTCAAACTGGTTTATAGGAGGATGAAGAGCAGTCAAACTATTTTATAAGAGGATGAAGAGCAGTCAAACTGATTTATAATCCGACGAAGAGCAGTCAAACTGTTCTATAGGAGGATGAAGAGCAGTCAAACTGTTTTATAAGAGAATGAAGAGCAGTCTAACTGCTTTATAAAAGGATGAAGAGCAGTCAAACTGTATTATAAAAGGACGAAGAACAGTCAAACTGAATTACAATCGGATGAAGAGCAGTCAAACTGATTTATAAGAGGATGAAGAGCAGTCAAACTGCTTTATAAAAGGATGAAGAGCAGTCAAACTGTTTTATAAGAGGACGAAGAGCAGTCAAACTGTTTTATAAGCGGACGAACAGCAGTCAAACTGATTTATAATCGGACGAAGAGCAGTCAAACTGATTTATAATCGGACGAAGAGCAGTCAAACGGTTTTATAAGAGCATGAAGAGCAGTCAAATTGATTTATAAGAGGATGAAGAGCAGTCAAACTGCTTTATAAAAGGATGAAGAGCAGTCAAACTGTTTTATACGAGATGTAGAGCAGTCACACTGTTTTACAAGAGAATGAAGAGCAGTCAAACTGTTTTATAAGCGGACGAAGAGCAGTCAAACTGATTTATAAGAGGATGAAGAGCAGTCAAACTGATTTATAATCGGACGAAGAGCAGTCAACCTGTTTTACAAGAGGATGAAGAGCAGTCAAACTGTTTTATAAGAGGATGAAGATCAGTCAAACCGCTTTATAAAAGGATGAAGAGCAGTCTACTGTTTTATAAAAGGACGAAGAGCAGTCAAAATTATTTATAATCGGATGAAGAGCAGTCAAACAGATTTATAAGAGGATGAAGAGCAGTCAAACTGCTTTAGAAAAGGATGAAGAGCAGTCAAACTGTTTTATAAGAGGACGAAGAGCAGTCAAACTGATTTATAATCGGACGAAGAGCAGTCAAACTGATTTATAATCGGATGAAGAGCAGTCAAACGGTTTTATAAGAGGATGAAGAGCAGTCAAATTGATTTATAAGAGGATGAAGAGCAGTCAAACTGCTTTATAAAAGGATGAAGAGCAGTCAAACTGTTCTATACGAAGAAGAAGCGCAGTCAAACTGGTTTATAGGAGGATGAAGAGCAGTCAAACTATTTTATAAGAGGATGAAGAGCAGTCAAACTGATTTATAATCCGACGAAGAGCAGTCAAACTGTTCTATAGGAGGATGAAGCGCAGTCAAACTGGTTTATAGGAGGTCGAAGAGCAGTCAAACTGCTTTATAGGAGGATGAAGAGCAGTCAAACTGCCTTATAAAACGATGAAGAGCAGTCCAACTGTTTTATAAGAGGTTGAAGAGCAGTCAAACTGATTTATAAGAGGATGAAGAGCAGTCAAACTGATTTATAAGAGGATGAAGAGCAGTCAAACTGCTTTATAAAAGGCTGAAGAGCAGTCAAACTGATATATAATCGGACGAAGAGCAGTCAATGATCGGACGAAGAGCAGTCAAACTCTTCTATAGGAGGACGAAGAGCAGTCAAACTGAATTACAATCGGATGAAGAGCAGTCAAACTGATTTATAAGAGGATGAAGAGCAGTCAAACTGCTTTATAAAAGGATGAAGAGCAGTCAAACTTTTTTATAAGAGGACGAAGAGCAGTCAAACGGTTTTATAAGAGGGTGAAGAGCAGTCAAACTAATTTATAAGAGGATGAAGAGCAGTCAAACTGCTTTATAAAAGGATGAAGAGTAGTCAAACTGTTTAATAAGAGGACGAAGAGCAGTCAAACTGTTTTATAAGCGGACGAACAGCAGTCAAACTGATTTATAATCGGACGAAGAGCAGTCAAACTGATTTGTAATCGGACGAAGAGCAGTCAAACGGTTTTATAAGAGGATGAAGAGCAGTCAAATTGATTTATAACAGGATGAAGAGCAGTCAAACTGCTTTATAAAAGGATGAAGACCAGTCAAACTGTTTTATACGAGGATGTAGATCAGTCAAACTGTTTTACAAGAGGTTGAAGAGCAGTCAACCTGTTTTACAAGAGGATGAAGAGCAGTCAAACCGCTTTATAAAAGGATGAAGAGCAGTCAAACTGTTCTATACGAGGATGAAGCGCAGTCAAACTGGTTTATAGGAGGATGAAGAGCAGTCAAACTATTTTATAAGAGGATGAAGAGCAGTCAAACTGATTTATAATCCGACGAAGAGCAGTCAAACTGTTCTATAGGAGGATGAAGCGCAGTCAAACTGGTTTATAGGAGGATGAGGAGCAGTCAAACTGCTTTATAGGAGGATGAAGAGCAGTCAAACTGTTTTATACGAGATGTAGAGCAGTCAGACTGTTTTACAAGAGAATGAAGAGCAGTCAAACTGTTTTATAAGCGGACGAAGAGCAGTCAAACTGATTTATAAGAGGATGAAGAGCAGTCAAACTGATTTATAATCGGACGAAGAGCAGTCAACCTGTTTTACAAGAGGATGAAGAGCAGTCAAACTGTTTTATAAGAGGATGAAGAGCAGTCAAACCGCTTTATAAAAGGATGAAGAGCAGTCTACTGTTTTATAAAAGGACGAAGAGCAGTCAAAATTATGTATAATCGGATGAAGAGCAGTCAAACAGATTTATAAGAGGATGAAGAGCAGTCAAACTGCTTTAGAAAAGGATGAAGAGCAGTCAAACTGTTTTATAAGAGGACGAAGAGCAGTCAAACTGATTTATAATCGGACGAAGAGCAGTCAAACTGATTTATAATCGGACGAAGAGCAGTCAAACGGTTTTATAAGAGGATGAAGAGCAGTCAAATTGATTTATAAGAGGATGAAGAGCAGTCAAACTGCTTTATAAAAGGATGAAGAGCAGTCAAACTGTTCTATACGAAGAAGAAGCGCAGTCAAACTGGTTTATAGGAGGATGAAGAGCAGTCAAACTATTTTATAAGAGGATGAAGAGCAGTCAAACTGATTTATAATCCGACGAAGAGCAGTCAAACTGTTCTATAGGAGGATGAAGCGCAGTCAAACTGGTTTATAGGAGGTCGAAGAGCAGTCAAACTGCTTTATAGGAGGATGAAGAGAAGTCAAAGTGCCTTATAAAACGATGAAGAGCAGTCCAACTGTTTTATAAGAGGTTGAAGAGCAGTCAAACTGATTTATAAGAGGATGAAGAGCAGTCAAACTGATTTATAAGAGGATGAAGAGCAGTCAAACTGCTTTATAAAAGGCTGAAGAGCAGTCAAACTGATATATAATCGGACGAAGAGCAGTCAATGATCTGACGAAGAGCAGTCAAACTCTTCTATAGGAGGACGAAGAGCAGTCAAACTGAATTACAATCGGATGAAGAGCAGTCAAACTGATTTATAAGAGGATGAAGAGCAGTCAAACTGCTTTATAAAAGGATGAAGAGCAGTCAAACTTTTTTATAAGAGGACGAAGAGCAGTCAAACGGTTTTATAAGAGGGTGAAGAGCAGTCAAACTAATTTATAAGAGGATGAAGAGCAGTCAAACTGCTTTATAAAAGGATGAAGAGTAGTCAAACTGTTTAATAAGAGGACGAAGAGCAGTCAAACTGTTTTATAAGCGGACGAACAGCAGTCAAACTGATTTATAATCGGACGAAGAGCAGTCAAACTGATTTGTAATCGGACGAAGAGCAGTCAACCGGTTTTATAAGAGGATGAAGAGCAGTCAAATTGATTTATAACAGGATGAAGAGCAGTCAAACTGCTTTATAAAAGGATGAAGACCAGTCAAACTGTTTTATACGAGGATGTAGATCAGTCAGACTGTTTTACAAGAGGTTGAAGAGCAGTCAACCTGTTTTACAAGAGGATGAAGAGCAGTCAAACTGTTCTATACGAGGATGAAGCGCAGTCAAACTGGTTTATAGGAGGATGAAGAGCAGTCAAACTATTTTATAAGAGGATGAAGAGCAGTCAAACTGATTTATAATCCGACGAAGAGCAGTCAAACTGTTCTATAGGAGGATGAAGCGCAGTCAAACTGGTTTATAGGAGGATGAGGAGCAGTCAAACTGCTTTATAGGAGGATGAAGAGCAGTCAAACTGTTTTATACGAGATGTAGAGCAGTCAGACTGTTTTACAAGAGAATGAAGAGCAGTCAAACTGTTTTATAAGCGGACGAAGAGCAGTCAAACTGATTTATAAGAGGATGAAGAGCAGTCAAACTGATTTATAATCGGACGAAGAGCAGTCAACCTGTTTTACAAGAGGATGAAGAGCAGTCAAACTGTTTTATAAGAGGATGAAGAGCAGTCAAACCGCTTTATAAAAGGATGAAGAACAGTCTACTGTTTTATAAAAGGACGAAGAGCAGTCAAAATTATTTATAATCGGATGAAGAGCAGTCAAACAGATTTATAAGAGGATGAAGAGCAGTCAAACTGCTTTAGAAAAGGATGAAGAGCAGTCAAACTGTTTTATAAGAGGACGAAGAGCAGTCAAACTGATTTATAATCGGACGAAGAGCAGTCAAACTGATTTATAATCGGACGAAGAGCAGTCAAACGGTTTTATAAGAGGATGAAGAGCAGTCAAATTGATTTATAAGAGGATGAAGAGCAGTCAAACTGCTTTATAAAAGGATGAAGAGCAGTCAAACTGTTCTATACGAAGAAGAAGCGCAGTCAAACTGGTTTATAGGAGGATGAAGAGCAGTCAAACTATTTTATAAGAGGATGAAGAGCAGTCAAACTGATTTATAATCCGACGAAGAGCAGTCAAACTGTTCTATAGGAGGATGAAGCGCAGTCAAACTGGTTTATAGGAGGTCGAAGAGCAGTCAAACTGCTTTATAGGAGGATGAAGAGAAGTCAAAGTGCCTTATAAAACGATGAAGAGCAGTCCAACTGTTTTATAAGAGGTTGAAGAGCAGTCAAACTGATTTATAAGAGGATGAAGAGCAGTCAAACTGATTTATAAGAGGATGAAGAGCAGTCAAACTGCTTTATAAAAGGCTGAAGAGCAGTCAAACTGATATATAATCGGACGAAGAGCAGTCAATGATCGGACGAAGAGCAGTCAAACTCTTCTATAGGAGGACGAAGAGCAGTCAAACTGAATTACAATCGGATGAAGAGCAGTCAAACTGATTTATAAGAGGATGAAGAGCAGTCAAACTGCTTTATAAAAGGATGAAGAGCAGTCAAACTTTTTTATAAGAGGACGAAGAGCAGTCAAACGGTTTTATAAGAGGGTGAAGAGCAGTCAAACTGATTTATAAGAGGATGAAGAGCAGTCAAACTGCTTTATAAAAGGATGAAGAGTAGTCAAACTGTTTAATAAGAGGACGAAGAGCAGTCAAACTGTTTTATAAGCGGACGAACAGCAGTCAAACTGATTTATAATCGGACGAAGAGCAGTCAAACTGATTTGTAATCGGACGAAGAGCAGTCAGACTGTTTTACAAGAGGTTGAAGAGCAGTCAACCTGTTTTACAAGAGGATGAAGAGCAGTCAAACCGCTTTATAAAAGGATGAAGAGCAGTCAAACTGTTCTATACGAGGATGAAGCGCAGTCAAACTGGTTTATAGGAGGATGAAGAGCAGTCAAACTATTTTATAAGAGGATGAAGAGCAGTCAAACTGATTTATAATCCGACGAAGAGCAGTCAAACTGTTCTATAGGAGGATGAAGCGCAGTCAAACTGGTTTATAGGAGGATGAGGAGCAGTCAAACTGCTTTATAGGAGGATGAAGAGCAGTCAAACTGCCTTATAAAACGATGAAGAGCAGTCCAACTGTTTTATAAGAGGACGAAGAGCAGTCAAACTGATTTATAAGAGGATGAAGAGCAGTCAAACTGATTTATAAGAGGATGAAGAGCAGTCAAACTGCTTTATAAAAGGCTGAAGAGCAGTCAAACTGATATATAATCGGACGAAGAGCAGTCAATGATCGGACGAAGAGCAGTCAAACTCTTCTATAGGAGGATGAAGCGCAGTCAAACTGTTTTACACGAGGATGTAGAGCAGTCAGACTGGTTTACAAGAGGATGAAGAGCAGTCAACCTTTTTTACAAGAGGATGAAGAGCAGTCAAACTGTTTTATAAGAGAATGAAGAGCAGTCTAACTGCTTTATAAAAGGATGAAGAGCAGTCAAACTGTATTATAAGAGGACGAAGAGCAGTCAAACTGAATTACAATCGGATGAAGAGCAGTCAAACTGATTTATAAGAGGATGAAGAGCAGTCAAACTGCTTTATAAAAGGATGAAGAGCAGTCAAACTGTTTTATAAGAGGACGAAGAGCAGTCAAACTGTTTTATAAGCGGACGAACAGCAGTCAAACTGATTTATAATCGGACGAAGAGCAGTCAAACTGATTTATAATCGGACGAAGAGCAGTCAAACTGATTTATAAAAGGATGAAGAGCAGTCAAACTGTTTTATAAGCGGATGAACCGCAGTCAAACTGATTTATAATCGGACGAAGAGCAGTCAAACTGGTTTATAAGAGGATGAAGAGCAGTCAAACCGCTTTATAAAAGGATGAAGAGCAGTCAAACTGTTCTATACGAGGATGAAGCGCAGTCAAACTGGTTTATAGGAGGATGAAGAGCAGTCAAACTATTTTATAAGAGGATGAAGAGCAGTCAAACTGATTTATAATCCGACGAAGAGCAGTCAAACTGTTCTATAGGAGGATGAAGAGCAGTCAAACTGTTTTATAAGAGAATGAAGAGCAGTCTAACTGCTTTATAAAAGGATGAAGAGCAGTCAAACTGTATTATAAGAGGACGAAGAGCAGTCAAACTGAATTACAATCGGATGAAGAGCAGTCAAACTGATTTTTAAGAGGATGAAGAGCAGTCAAACTGCTTTATAAAAGGATAAAGAGCAGTCAAACGTTTTTATAAGAGGACGAAGAGCAGTCAAACTGTTTTATAAGCGGACGAACAGCAGTCAAACTGATTTATAATCGGACGAAGAGCAGTCAAACTGATTTATAATCAGACGAAGAGCAGTCAAACGGTTTTATAAGAGGATGAAGAGCAGTCAAATTGATTTATAAGAGGATGAAGAGCAGTCAAACTGCTTTATAAAAGGATGAAGAGCAGTCAAACTGTTTTATACGAGATGTAGAGCAGTCAGACTGTTTTACAAGAGAATGAAGAGCAGTCAAACTGTTTTATAAGCGGACGAAGAGCAGTCAAACTGATTTATAAGAGGATGAAGAGCAGTCAAATTGATTTATAAGAGGACGAAGAGCAGTCAACCTTTTTTACAAGAGGATGAAGAGCAGTCAAACTGTTTTCTAAGACGATGAAGAGCAGTCAAACCGCTTTATAAAAGGATGAAGAGCAGTCTACTGTTTTATAAAAGGACGAAGAGCAGTCAAAATTATTTATAATCGGATGAAGAGCAGTCAAACAGATTTATAAGAGGATGAAGAGCAGTCAAACTGCTTTAGAAAAGGATGAAGAGCAGTCAAACTGTTTTATAAGAGGACGAAGAGCAGTCAAACTGATTTATAATCGGACGAAGAGCAGTCAAACTGATTTATAATCGGACGAAGAGCAGTCAAACGGTTTTATAAGAGGATGAGGAGCAGTCAAACTGCTTTATAAAAGGATGAAGAGCAGTCAAACTGTTTTATAAGCGTATGAAGAGCAGTCAAACTGATTTATAATCGGACGAAGAGCAGTCAAACTGATTTATAATCGGACGAAGAGCAGTCAAACGGTTTTATAAGAGGATGAAGAGCAGTCAAATTGATTTATAAGAGAATGAAGAGCAGTCAAACTGCTTTATAAAAGGATGAAGAGCAGTCAACCTGTTTTACAAGAGGATGAAGAGCAGTCAAACTGATTTATAATCGGACGAAGAGCAGTCAAACTGTTTTATAATCGGACGAAGAGCAGTCAAAAGGTTTTATAAGACAATGAAGAGCAGTCAAATTGATTTATAAGAGGATGAAGAGCAGTCAAACCGCTTTATAAAAGGATGAAGAGCAGTCAAACTGTTTTATACGAGGATGTAGAGCAGTCAGATTGTTTTAAAAGAGGATGACGAGCAGTCAACCTGTTTTACAAGAGGATGAAGAGCAGTCAAACTGTTTTATCAGAGGATGAAGAGCAGTGAAACCGCTTTATAAAAGGATGAAGAGCAGTCAAACTGTTTTATAAGAGGACGAAGAGCAGTCAAAATGATTTATAATCGGATGAAGAGCAGTCAAACTGATTTATAAGAGGATGAAGAGCAGTCAAACTGCTTTATAAAAGGATGAAGAGCAGTCAAACTGATTTATAATCCGACGAAGAGCAGTCAAACTGTTCTATAGGAGGATGAAGCGCAGTCAAAGTGGTTTATAGGTGGATGAAGAGCAGTCAACCTGCTTTATAAGAGGATGAAGAGCAGTCAAACTGATTTATAATAGGACGAAGAGCAGTCAAACTGTTCTATAGGACGATGAAGCGCAGTCAAACTGGTTTATAGGAGGATGAAGAGCAGTCAAACTGCTTTATAGGAGGATGAAGAGCAGTCAAACTGCTTTACAAAAGGATGAAGAGCAGTCAAACTGATTTATAATCGGATGAAGAGCAGTCAATAATCGGACGAAGAGCAGTCAAACTGTTATAAAGGAGGATGAAGCGCAGTCAAACTGTTTTACACGAGGGTATAGAGCAGTCAGACTGGTTTACAAGAGGATGAATAGCAGTCAACCTGTTTTACAAGAGGTTGAAGAGCAGTCAAACTGTTTTATAAGAGGATGAAGAGCAGTCAAACTGATTTATAAGAGGATGAAGAGCAGTCAAACTGCTTTATAAAAGGATGAAGAGCAGTCAAACTGTTTTATAAGCGGACGAAGAGCAGTCAAACAGTTTTATAAGAGGACGAAGAGCAGTCAAAATGATTTATAATCGGATGAAGAGCAGTCAAACAGATTTATAAGAGGATGAAGAGCAGTCAAACTGCTTTATAAAAGGATGAAGAGCAGTCAAACTGTTTTATAAGAGGACGAAGAGCAGTCAAACTGATTTATAATCGGATGAACAGCAGTCAATAATCGGACGAAGAGCAGTCAAACTGTTATGTAGGAGGTCGAAGAGCAGTCAAACTGAATTATAATCGGATGAAGAGCTGTCAAACTGATTTATAAGAGGATGAAGAGCAGTCAAACTGCTTTATAAAAGGATGAAGAGCAGTCAAACTGTTTATTAAGCGGACGAACAGCAGTCAAACTGATTTATAATCGGACGAAGAGCAGTCAAACTGATTTATAATCGGACGAAGAGCAGTCAAACGGTTTTATGATAGGATGAAGAGCAGTCAAATTGATTTATAAGAGGATGAAGAGCAGTCAAACGGTTTTTTTAAGAGGATGAAGAGCAGTCAAATTGATTTATAAGAGGATGAAGAGCAGTCAAACTGATTTATAATCGGACGAAGAGCAGTCAAATTGATTTATAAGAGGATGAAGAGCAGTCAAACTGCTTTATAAAAGGATGAAGAGCAGTCAAACTGTTTTATAAGAGGACGAAGAGCAGTCAAACTGATTTATAAGAGGATGAAGAGCAGTCAAACTGATTTATAAGAGGATGAAGAGCAGTCAAACTGTTTTATAAGCGGATGAACCGCAGTCAAACTGATTTATAATCGGACGAAGAGCAGTCAAACTGATTTATAAGAGGATGATGAGCAGTCAAACTGCTTTATAAGAGGATGAAGAGCAGTCAAACTGTTCTATAGGAGGATGAAGCGCAGTCAAACTGGTTTATATGAGGATGAAGAGCAGTCAAACTGCTTTATAAGAAGATGAAGAGCAGTCAAACTGCTTTATAAAACGATGAAGAGCAGTCAAACTGTTTTATAAGAGGACGAAGAGCAGTCAAACTGATTTATAAGAGGATGAAGAGCAGTCAAACTGATTTAAAAGAGGATGAAGAGCAGTCAAACTGCTTTATAAAAGGATGAAGAGCAGTCAAACTGATTTATAATCGGATGAACAGCAGTCAATAATCGGACGAAGAGCAGTCAAACTGTTATATAGGAGGACGAAGAGCAGTCAAACTGAATTATAATCGGATGAAGAGCAGTCAAACTGATTTATAAGAGGATGAAGAGCAGTCAAACTGCTTTATAAAAGGATGAAGAGTAGTCAAACGGTTTAATAAAAGACGAAGAGCAGTCAAACTGTTTTATAAGCGGACGAACAGCAGTCAAACTGATTTATAATCGGACGAAGAGCAGTCAAACTGATTTGTAATCGGACGAAGAGCAGTCAAACGGTTTTATAAGAGGATGAAGAGCAGTCAAATTGATTTATAAGAGGATGAAGAGCAGTCAAACTGCTTTATAAAAGGATGAAGACCAGTCAAACTGTTTTATACGAGGATGTAGAGCAGTCAGACTGTTTTTCAAGAGGTTGAAGAGCAGTCAACCTGTTTTACAAGAGGATGAAGAGCAGTCAAAATGCTTTATAAAATGATGAAGAGCAGTCAAACTGATTTATAATCGGACGAAGAGCAGTCAAACGGTTTTATAAGAGGATGAAGAGCAGTCAAATTGATTTATAAGAGAATGAAGAGCAGTCAAACTGCTTTATAAAAGGATGAAGAGCAGTCAACCTGTTTTACAAGAGGATGAAGAGCAGTCAAACTGTTTTATAAGAGGATGAAGAGCAGTCAAACTGTTTTATAAGCGGACGAAGAGCAGTCAAACTGATTTATAAGAGGATGAAGAGCAGTCAAACTGATTTATAAGAGGATGAAGAGCAGTCAAACTGATTTATAGGAGGATGAAGAGCAGTCAAACTGTTTTATAAGCGGACGAACAGCAGTCAAACTGATTTATAATCGGACGAAGAGCAGTCAAACTGATTTATAATCGGACGAAGAGCAGTCAAACGGTTTTATAAGAGGATGAAGAGCAGTCAAATTGATTTAAAAGAGGATGAAGAGCAGTCAAACTGCTTTATAAAAGGATGAAGAGCAGTCAAACTGTTTTATACGAGATGTAGATCAGTCAAACTGTTTTACAAGAGAATGAAGAGCAGTCAAACTGTTTTATAAGCGGACGAAGAGCAGTCAAACTGATTTATAAGAGGATGAAGAGCAGTCAAACTGATTTATAATCGGACGAAGAGCAGTCAACCTGTTTTACAAGAGGATGAAGAGCAGTCAAACTGTTTTATAAGAGGATGAAGAGCAGTCAAACCGCTTTATAAAAGGATGAAGAGCAGTCTACTGTTTTATAAGAGGACGAAGAGCAGTCAAAATTATTTATAATCGGATGAAGAGCAGTCAAACAGATTTATAAGAGGATGAAGAGCAGTCAAACTGCTTTAGAAAAGTATGAAGAGCAGTCAAACTGTTTTATAAGAGGACGAAGAGCAGTCAAACTGATTTATAATCGGACGAAGAGCAGTCAAACTGTTCTATACGAGGATGAAGCGCAGTCAAACTGGTTTATAGGAGGATGAAGAGCAGTCAAACTGTTTTATAAGAGGATGAAGAGCAGTCAAACTGATTTATAATCGGACGAAGAGCAGTCAAACTGTTCTATAGGAGGATGAAGCGCAGTCAAACTGGTTTATAGGAGGATGAAGAGCAGTCAAACTGCTTTATAGGAGGATGAAGAGCAGTCAAAATGCTTTATAAAAGGATGAAGAGCAGTCAAACTGATTTATAATCGGACGAAGAGCAGTCAAACGGTTTTATAAGAGGATGAAGAGCAGTCAAATTGATTTATAAGAGAATGAAGAGCAGTCAAACTGCTTTATAAAAGGATGAAGAGCAGTCAAACTGATTTATAGGAGGATGAAGAGCAGTCAAACTGCTTTATAAAAGGATGAAGAGCAGTCAAACTGTTTTATAAGCGTATGAAGAGCAGTCAAACTGATTTATAATCGGACAAAGAGCTGTCAAACTGATTTATAATCGGACGAAGAGCAGTCAAACGGTTTTATAAGAGGATGAAGAGCAGTCAAATTGATTTATAAGAGAATGAAGAGCAGTCAAACTATTTTATAAAAGGATGAAGAGCAGCCAAACTGCTTTATAAAAGGATGAAGAGCAGTCAAACTGTTTTATACGAGATGTAGAGCAGTCAGACTGTTTTACAAGAGAATGAAGAGCAGTCAAACTGTTTTATAAGCGGACGAAGAACAGTCAAACTGATTTATAATCGGATGAACAGCAGTCAATAATCGGACGAAGAGCAGTCAAACTGTTATATAGGAGGTCGAAGAGCAGTCAAACTGAATTATAATCGGATGAAGAGCAGTCAAACTGATTTATAAGAGGATGAAGAGCAGTCAAACTGCTTTATAAAAGGATGAAGAGCAGTCAAACTGTTTATTAAGCGGACGAACAGCAGTCAAACTGATTTATAATCGGACGAAGAGCAGTCAAACTGATTTATAATCGGACGAAGAGCAGTCAAACGGTTTTATGATAGGATGAAGAGCAGTCAAATTCATTTATAAGAGGATGAAGAGCAGTCAAACGGTTTTTTTAAGAGGATGAAGAGCAGTCAAATTGATTTATAAGAGGATGAAGAGCAGTCAAACTGATTTATAATCGGACGAAGAGCAGTCAAACTGATTTATAATAAGACGAAGAGCAGTCAAACGGTTTTATAAGAGGATGAAGAGCAGTCAAATTGATTTATAAGAGGATGAAGAGCAGTCAAACTGCTTTATAAAAGGATGAAGAGCAGTCAAACTGTTTTATAAGAGGACGAAGAGCAGTCAAACTGATTTATAAGAGGATGAAGAGCAGTCAAACTGATTTATAAGAGGATGAAGAGCAGTCAAACTGTTTTATAAGCGGATGAACCGCAGTCAAACTGATTTATAATCGGACGAAGAGCAGTCAAACTGATTTATAAGAGGATGAAGAGCAGTCAAACTGCTTTATAAGAGGATGAAGAGCAGTCAAACTGTTCTATAGGAGGATGAAGCGCAGTCAAACTGGTTTATATGAGGATGAAGAGCAGTCAAACTGCTTTATAAGAAGATGAAGAGCAGTCAAACTGCTTTATAAAACGATGAAGAGCAGTCAAACTGTTTTTTAAGAGGACGAAGAGCAGTCAAACTGATTTATAAGAGGATGAAGAGCAGGTAAACTGATTTAAAAGAGGATGAAGAGCAGTCAAACTGCTTTATAAAAGGATGAAGAGCAGTCAAACTGATTTATAATCGGATGAACAGCAGTCAATAATCGGACGAAGAGCAGTCAAACTGTTATATAGGAGGACGAAGAGCAGTCAAACTGAATTATAATCGGATGAAGAGCAGTCAAACTGATTTATAAGAGGATGAAGAGCAGTCAAACTGCTTTATAAAAGGATGAAGAGTAGTCAAACTGTTTAATAAAAGACGAAGAGCAGTCAAACTGTTTTATAAGCGGACGAACAGCAGTCAAACTGATTTATAATCGGACGAAGAGCAGTCAAACTGATTTGTAATCGGACGAAGAGCAGTCAAACGGTTTTATAAGAGGATGAAGAGCAGTCAAATTGATTTATAAGAGGATGAAGAGCAGTCAAACTGCTTTATAAAAGGATGAAGACCAGTCAAACTGTTTTATACGAGGATGTAGAGCAGTCAGACTGTTTTACAAGAGGTTGAAGAGCAGTCAACCTGTTTTACAAGAGGATGAAGAGCAGTCAAAATGCTTTATAAAAGGATGAAGAGCAGTCAAACTGATTTATAATCGGACGAAGAGCAGTCAAACGGTTTTATAAGAGGATGAAGAGCAGTCAAATTGATTTATAAGAGAATGAAGAGCAGTCAAACTGCTTTATAAAAGGATGAAGAGCAGTCAACCTGTTTTACAAGAGGATGAAGAGCAGTCAAACTGTTTTATAAGAGGATGAAGAGCAGTCAAACTGTTTTATAAGCGGACGAAGAGCAGTCAAACTGTTTTATAAGAGGATGAAGAGCAGTCAAACTGATTTATAAGAGGATGAAGAGCAGTCAAACTGATTTATAGGAGGATGAAGAGCAGTCAAACTGATTTATAATCGGACGAAGAGCAGTCAAACTGATTTATAATCGGACGAAGAGCAGTAAAACGGTTTTATAAGAGGATGAAGAGCAGTCAAATTGATTTAAAAGAGGATGAAGAGCAGTCAAACTGCTTTATAAAAGGATGAAGAGCAGTCAAACTGTTTTATACGAGATGTAGATCAGTCAAACTGTTTTACAAGAGAATGAAGAGCAGTCAAACTGTTTTATAAGCGGACGAAGAGCAGTCAAACTGATTTATAAGAGGATGAAGAGCAGTCAAACTGATTTATAATCGGACGAAGAGCAGTCAACCTGTTTTACAAGAGGATGAAGAGCAGTCAAACAGATTTATAAGAGGATGAAGAGCAGTCAAACTGCTTTAGAAAAGTATGAAGAGCAGTCAAACTGTTTTATAAGAGGACGAAGAGCAGTCAAACTGATTTATAATCGGACGAAGAGCAGTCAAACTGTTCTATACGAGGATGAAGCGCAGTCAAACTGGTTTATAGGAGGATGAAGAGCAGTCAAACTGTTTTATAAGAGGATGAAGAGCAGTCAAACTGATTTATAATCGGACGAAGAGCAGTCAAACTGTTCTATAGGAGGATGAAGCGCAGTCAAACTGGTTTATAGGAAGATGAAGAGCAGTCAAACTGCTTTATAGGAGGATGAAGAGCAGTCAAAATGCTTTATAAAAGGATGAAGAGCAGTCAAACTGATTTATAATCGGACGAAGAGCAGTCAAACGGTTTTATAAGAGGATGAAGAGCAGTCAAATTGATTTATAAGAGAATGAAGAGCAGTCAAACTATTTTATAAAAGGACGAAGAGCAGTCAAACTGATTTATAAGAGGATGAAGAGCAGTCAAACTGATTTATAAGAGGATGAAGAGCAGTCAAACTGATTTATAGGAGGATGAAGAGCAGTCAAACTGCTTTATAAAAGGATGAAGAGCAGTCAAACTGTTTTATAAGCGTATGAAGAGCAGTCAAACTGATTTATAATCGGACAAAGAGCAGTGAAACTGATTTATAATCGGACGAAGAGCAGTCAAACGGTTTTATAAGAGGATGAAGAGCAGTCAAATTGATTTATAAGAGAATGAAGAGCAGTCAAACTATTTTATAAAAGGATGAAGAGCAGTCAAACTGCTTTAAAAAAGGATGAAGAGCAGTCAAACTGTTTTATAAGAGGACGAAGAGCAGTCAAACTGTTTTATAAGCGGACGAACAGCAGTCAAACTGATTTATAATCGGACGAAGAGCAGTCAAACTGATTTATAATCGGACGAAGAGCAGTCAAACTGATTTATACGAGATGTAGATCAGTCAAACTGTTTTACAAGAGAATGAAGAGCAGTCAAACTGTTTTATAAGCGGACGAAGAGCAGTCAAACTGATTTATAAGAGGATGAAGAGCAGTCAAACTGATTTATAATCGGACGAAGAGCAGTCAACCTGTTTTACAAGAGGATGAAGAGCAGTCAAACTGTTTTATAAGAGGATGAAGAGCAGTCAAACCGCTTTATAAAAGGATGAAGAGCAGTCTACTGTTTTATAAGAGGACGAAGAGCAGTCAAAATTATTTATAATCGGATGAAGAGCAGTCAAACAGATTTATAAGAGGATGAAGAGCAGTCAAACTGCTTTAGAAAAGTATGAAGAGCAGTCAAACTGTTTTATAAGAGGACGAAGAGCAGTCAAACTGATTTATAATCGGACGAAGAGCAGTCAAACTGTTCTATACGAGGATGAAGCGCAGTCAAACTGGTTTATAGGAGGATGAAGAGCAGTCAAACTGTTTTATAAGAGGATGAAGAGCAGTCAAACTGATTTATAATCGGACGAAGAGCAGTCAAACTGTTCTATAGGAGGATGAAGCGCAGTCAAACTGGTTTATAGGAGGATGAAGAGCAGTCAAACTGCTTTATAGGAGGATGAAGAGCAGTCAAAATGCTTTATAAAAGGATGAAGAGCAGTCAAACTGATTTATAATCGGACGAAGAGCAGTCAAACGGTTTTATAAGAGGATGAAGAGCAGTCAAATTGATTTATAAGAGAATGAAGAGCAGTCAAACTGCTTTATAAAAGGATGAAGAGCAGTCAAACTGATTTATAGGAGGATGAAGAGCAGTCAAACTGCTTTATAAAAGGATGAAGAGCAGTCAAACTGTTTTATAAGCGTATGAAGAGCAGTCAAACTGATTTATAATCGGACAAAGAGCTGTCAAACTGATTTATAATCGGACGAAGAGCAGTCAAACGGTTTTATAAGAGGATGAAGAGCAGTCAAATTGATTTATAAGAGAATGAAGAGCAGTCAAACTATTTTATAAAAGGATGAAGAGCAGCCAAACTGCTTTATAAAAGGATGAAGAGCAGTCAAACTGTTTTATACGAGATGTAGAGCAGTCAGACTGTTTTACAAGAGAATGAAGAGCAGTCAAACTGTTTTATAAGCGGACGAAGAACAGTCAAACTGATTTATAATCGGATGAACAGCAGTCAATAATCGGACGAAGAGCAGTCAAACTGTTATATAGGAGGTCGAAGAGCAGTCAAACTGAATTATAATCGGATGAAGAGCAGTCAAACTGATATATAAGAGGATGAAGAGCAGTCAAACTGCTTTATAAAAGGATGAAGAGCAGTCAAACTGTTTATTAAGCGGACGAACAGCAGTCAAACTGATTTATAATCGGACGAAGAGCAGTCAAACTGATTTATAATCGGACGAAGAGCAGTCAAACGGTTTTATGATAGGATGAAGAGCAGTCAAATTCATTTATAAGAGGATGAAGAGCAGTCAAACGGTTTTTTTAAGAGGATGAAGAGCAGTCAAATTGATTTATAAGAGGATGAAGAGCAGTCAAACTGATTTATAATCGGACGAAGAGCAGTCAAACTGATTTATAATAAGACGAAAAGCAGTCAAACGGTTTTATAAGAGGATGAAGAGCAGTCAAATTGATTTATAAGAGGATGAAGAGCAGTCAAACTGCTTTATAAAAGGATGAAGAGCAGTCAAACTGTTTTATAAGAGGACGAAGAGCAGTCAAACTGATTTATAAGAGGATGAAGAGCAGTCAAACTGATTTATAAGAGGATGAAGAGCAGTCAAACTGTTTTATAAGCGGATGAACCGCAGTCAAACTGATTTATAATCGGACGAAGAGCAGTCAAACTGATTTATAAGAGGATGAAGAGCAGTCAAACTGCTTTATAAGAGGATGAAGAGCAGTCAAACTGTTCTATAGGAGGATGAAGCGCAGTCAAACTGGTTTATATGAGGATGAAGAGCAGTCAAACTGCTTTATAAGAAGATGAAGAGCAGTCAAACTGCTTTATAAAACGATGAAGAGCAGTCAAACTGTTTTTTAAGAGGACGAAGAGCAGTCAAACTGATTTATAAGAGGATGAAGAGCAGGTAAACTGATTTAAAAGAGGATGAAGAGCAGTCAAACTGCTTTATAAAAGGATGAAGAGCAGTCAAACTGATTTATAATCGGATGAACAGCAGTCAATAATCGGACGAAGAGCAGTCAAACTGTTATATAGGAGGACGAAGAGCAGTCAAACTGAATTATAATCGGATGAAGAGCAGTCAAACTGATTTATAAGAGGATGAAGAGCAGTCAAACTGCTTTATAAAAGGATGAAGAGTAGTCAAACTGTTTAATAAAAGACGAAGAGCAGTCAAACTGTTTTATAAGCGGACGAACAGCAGTCAAACTGATTTATAATCGGACGAAGAGCAGTCAAACTGATTTGTAATCGGACGAAGAGCAGTCAAACGGTTTTATAAGAGGATGAAGAGCAGTCAAATTGATTTATAAGAGGATGAAGAGCAGTCAAACTGCTTTATAAAAGGATGAAGACCAGTCAAACTGTTTTATACGAGGATGTAGAGCAGTCAGACTGTTTTACAAGAGGTTGAAGAGCAGTCAACCTGTTTTACAAGAGGATGAAGAGCAGTCAAAATGCTTTATAAAAGGATGAAGAGCAGTCAAACTGATTTATAATCGGACGAAGAGCAGTCAAACGGTTTTATAAGAGGATGAAGAGCAGTCAAATTGATTTATAAGAGAATGAAGAGCAGTCAAACTGCTTTATAAAAGGATGAAGAGCAGTCAACCTGTTTTACAAGAGGATGAAGAGCAGTCAAACTGTTTTATAAGAGGATGAAGAGCAGTCAAACTGTTTTATAAGCGGACGAAGAGCAGTCAAACTGTTTTATAAGAGGATGAAGAGCAGTCAAACTGATTTATAAGAGGATGAAGAGCAGTCAAACTGATTTATAGGAGGATGAAGAGCAGTCAAACTGATTTATAATCGGACGAAGAGCAGTCAAACTGATTTATAATCGGACGAAGAGCAGTAAAACGGTTTTATAAGAGGATGAAGAGCAGTCAAATTGATTTAAAAGAGGATGAAGAGCAGTCAAACTGCTTTATAAAAGGATGAAGAGCAGTCAAACTGTTTTATACGAGATGTAGATCAGTCAAACTGTTTTACAAGAGAATGAAGAGCAGTCAAACTGTTTTATAAGCGGACGAAGAGCAGTCAAACTGATTTATAAGAGGATGAAGAGCAGTCAAACTGATTTATAATCGGACGAAGAGCAGTCAACCTGTTTTACAAGAGGATGAAGAGCAGTCAAACAGATTTATAAGAGGATGAAGAGCAGTCAAACTGCTTTAGAAAAGTATGAAGAGCAGTCAAACTGTTTTATAAGAGGACGAAGAGCAGTCAAACTGATTTATAATCGGACGAAGAGCAGTCAAACTGTTCTATACGAGGATGAAGCGCAGTCAAACTGGTTTATAGGAGGATGAAGAGCAGTCAAACTGTTTTATAAGAGGATGAAGAGCAGTCAAACTGATTTATAATCGGACGAAGAGCAGTCAAACTGTTCTATAGGAGGATGAAGCGCAGTCAAACTGGTTTATAGGAAGATGAAGAGCAGTCAAACTGCTTTATAGGAGGATGAAGAGCAGTCAAAATGCTTTATAAAAGGATGAAGAGCAGTCAAACTGATTTATAATCGGACGAAGAGCAGTCAAACGGTTTTATAAGAGGATGAAGAGCAGTCAAATTGATTTATAAGAGAATGAAGAGCAGTCAAACTATTTTATAAAAGGACGAAGAGCAGTCAAACTGATTTATAAGAGGATGAAGAGCAGTCAAACTGATTTATAAGAGGATGAAGAGCAGTCAAACTGATTTATAGGAGGATGAAGAGCAGTCAAACTGCTTTATAAAAGGATGAAGAGCAGTCAAACTGTTTTATAAGCGTATGAAGAGCAGTCAAACTGATTTATAATCGGACAAAGAGCAGTGAAACTGATTTATAATCGGACGAAGAGCAGTCAAACGGTTTTATAAGAGGATGAAGAGCAGTCAAATTGATTTATAAGAGAATGAAGAGCAGTCAAACTATTTTATAAAAGGATGAAGAGCAGTCAAACTGCTTTATAAAAGGATGAAGAGCAGTCAAACTGTTTTATAAGAGGACGAAGAGCAGTCAAACTGTTTTATAAGCGGACGAACAGCAGTCAAACTGATTTATAATCGGACGAAGAGCAGTCAAACTGATTTATAATCGGACGAAGAGCAGTCAAACTGATTTATAAAAGGATGAAGAGCAGTCAAACTGTTTTATAAGCGGATGAACCGCAGTCAAACTGATTTATAATCGGACGAAGAGCAGTCAAACTGATTTATAAGAGGATGAAGAGCAGTCAAACCGCTTTATAAAAGGATGAAGAGCAGTCAAACTGTTCTATACGAGGATGAAGCGCAGTCAAACTGGTTTATAGGAGGATGAAGAGCAGTCAAACTATTTTATAAGAGGATGAAGAGCAGTCAAACTGATTTATAATCCGACGAAGAGCAGTCAAACTGTTCTATAGGAGGATGAAGAGCAGTCAAACTGTTTTATAAGAGAATGAAGAGCAGTCTAACTGCTTTATAAAAGGATGAAGAGCAGTCAAACTGTATTATAAGAGGACGAAGAGCAGTCAAACTGAATTACAATCGGATGAAGAGCAGTCAAACTGATTTTTAAGAGGATGAAGAGCAGTCAAACTGCTTTATAAAAGGATAAAGAGCAGTCAAACGTTTTTATAAGAGGACGAAGAGCAGTCAAACTGTTTTATAAGCGGACGAACAGCAGTCAAACTGATTTATAATCGGACGAAGAGCAGTCAAACTGATTTATAATCAGACGAAGAGCAGTCAAACTGTTTTCTAAGAGGATGAAGAGCAGTCAAACCGCTTTATAAAAGGATGAAGAGCAGTCTACTGTTTTATAAAAGGACGAAGAGCAGTCAAAATTATTTATAATCGGATGAAGAGCAGTCAAACAGATTTATAAGAGGATGAAGAGCAGTCAAACTGCTTTAGAAAAGGATGAAGAGCAGTCAAACTGTTTTATAAGAGGACGAAGTGCAATCAAACTGATTTATAATCGGACGAAGAGCAGTCAAACTGATTTATAATCGGACGAAGAGCAGTCAAACGGTTTTATAAGAGGATGAGGAGCAGTCAAACTGCTTTATAAAAGGATGAAGAGCAGTCAAACTGTTTTATAACCGTATGAAGAGCAGTCAAACTGATTTATAATCGGACGAAGAGCAGTCAAACTGATTTATAATCGGACGAAGAGCAGTCAAACGGTTTTATAAGAGGATGAAGAGCAGTCAAATTGATTTATAAGAGAATGAAGAGCAGTCAAACTGCTTTATAAAAGGATGAAGAGCAGTCAACCTGTTTTACAAGAGGATGAAGAGCAGTCAAACTGATTTATAATCGGACGAAGAGCAGTCAAACTGTTTTATAATCGGACGAAGAGCAGTCAAAAGGTTTTATAAGACAATGAAGAGCAGTCAAATTGATTTATAAGAGGATGAAGAGCAGTCAAACCGCTTTATAAAAGGATGAAGAGCAGTCAAACTGTTTTATACGAGGATGTAGAGCAGTCAGATTGTTTTAAAAGAGGATGAAGAGCAGTCAACCTGTTTTACAAGAGGATGAAGAGCAGTCAAACTGTTTTATCAGAGGATGAAGAGCAGTGAAACCGCTTTATAAAAGGATGAAGAGCAGTCAAACTGTTTTATAAGAGGACGAAGAGCAGTCAAAATGATTTATAATCGGATGAAGAGCAGTCAAACTGATTTATAAGAGGATGAAGAGCAGTCAAACTGCTTTATAAAAGGATGAAGAGCAGTCAAACTGATTTATAATCCGACGAAGAGCAGTCAAACTGTTCTATAGGAGGATGAAGCGCAGTCCAAGTGGTTTATAGGTGGATGAAGAGCAGTCAACCTGCTTTATAAGAGGATGAAGAGCAGTCAAACTGATTTATAATAGGACGAAGAGCAGTCAAACTGTTCTATAGGACGATGAAGCGCAGTCAAACTGGTTTATAGGAGGATGAAGAGCAGTCAAACTGCTTTATAGGAGGATGAAGAGCAGTCAAACTGCTTTACAAAAGGATGAAGAGCAGTCAAACTGATTTATAATCGGATGAAGAGCAGTCAATAATCGGACGAAGAGCAGTCAAACTGTTATAAAGGAGGATGAAGCGCAGTCAAACTGTTTTACACGAGGGTATAGAGCAGTCAGACTGGTTTACAAGAGGATGAATAGCAGTCAACCTGTTTTACAAGAGGTTGAAGAGCAGTCAAACTGTTTTATAAGAGGATGAAGAGCAGTCAAACTGATTTATAAGAGGATGAAGAGCAGTCAAACTGCTTTATAAAAGGATGAAGAGCAGTCAAACTGTTTTATAAGCGGACGAAGAGCAGTCAAACAGTTTTATAAGAGGACGAAGAGCAGTCAAAATGATTTATAATCGGATGAAGAGCAGTCAAACAGATTTATAAGAGGATGAAGAGCAGTCAAACTGCTTTATAAAAGGATGAAGAGCAGTCAAACTGATTTATAATAGGACGAAGAGCAGTCAAACTGATTTATAATCGGATGAACAGCAGTCAATAATCGGACGAAGAGCAGTCAAACTGTTATATAGGAGGTCGAAGAGCAGTCAAACTGAATTATAATCGGATGAAGAGCAGTCAAACTGATTTATAAGAGGATGAAGAGCAGTCAAACTGCTTTATAAAAGGATGAAGAGCAGTCAAACTGTTTATTAAGCGGACGAACAGCAGTCACACTGATTTATAATCGGACGAAGAGCAGTCAAACTGATTTATAATCGGACGAAGAGCAGTCAAACGGTTTTATGATAGGATGAAGAGCAGTCAAATTGATTTATAAGAGGATGAAGAGCAGTCAAACGGTTTTTTTAAGAGGATGAAGAGCAGTCAAATTGATTTATAAGAGGATGAAGAGCAGTCAAACTGATTTATAATCGGACGAAGAGCAGTCAAACTGATTTATAATAGGACGAAGAGCAGTCAAACGGTTTTATAAGAGGATGAAGAGCAGTCAAATTGATTTATAAGAGGATGAAGAGCAGTCAAACTGCTTTATAAAAGGATGAAGAGCAGTCAAACTGTTTTATAAGAGGACGAAGAGCAGTCAAACTGATTTATAAGAGGATGAAGAGCAGTCAAACTGATTTATAAGAGGATGAAGAGCAGTCAAACTGTTTTATAAGCGGATGAACCGCAGTCAAACTGATTTATAATCGGACGAAGAGCAGTCAAACTGATTTATAAGAGGATGAAGAGCAGTCAAACTGCTTTATAAGAGGATGAAGAGCAGTCAAACTGTTCTATAGGAGGATGAAGCGCAGTCAAACTGGTTTATATGAGGATGAAGAGCAGTCAAACTGCTTTATAAGAAGATGAAGAGCAGTCAAACTGCTTTATAAAACGATGAAGAGCAGTCAAACTGTTTTATAAGAGGACGAAGAGCAGTCAAACTGATTTATAAGAGGATGAAGAGCAGTCAAACTGATTTAAAAGAGGATGAAGAGCAGTCAAACTGCTTTATAAAAGGATGAAGAGCAGTCAAACTGATTTATAATCGGATGAACAGCAGTCAATAATCGGACGAAGAGCAGTCAAACTGTTATATAGGAGGACGAAGAGCAGTCAAACTGAATTATAATCGGATGAAGAGCAGTCAAACTGATTTATAAGAGGATGAAGAGCAGTCAAACTGCTTTATAAAAGGATGAAGAGTAGTCAAACTGTTTAATAAAAGACGAAGAGCAGTCAAACTGTTTTATAAGCGGACGAACAGCAGTCAAACTGATTTATAATCGGACGAAGAGCAGTCAAACTGATTTGTAATCGGACGAAGAGCAGTCAAACGGTTTTATAAGAGGATGAAGAGCAGTCAAATTGATTTTTAAGAGGATGAAGAGCAGTCAAACTGCTTTATAAAAGGATGAAGACCAGTCAAACTGTTTTATACGAGGATGTAGAGCAGTCAGACTGTTTTACAAGAGGTTGAAGAGCAGTCAACCTGTTTTACAAGAGGATGAAGAGCAGTCAAAATGCTTTATAAAAGGATGAAGAGCAGTCAAACTGATTTATAATCGGACGAAGAGCAGTCAAACGGTTTTATAAGAGGATGAAGAGCAGTCAAATTGATTTATAAGAGAATGAAGAGCAGTCAAACTGCTTTATAAAAGGATGAAGAGCAGTCAACCTGTTTTACAAGAGGATGAAGAGCAGTCAAACTGTTTTATAAGAGGATGAAGAGCAGTCAAACTGTTTTATAAGCGGACGAAGAGCAGTCAAACTGATTTATAAGAGGATGAAGAGCAGTCAAACTGTTTTATAAGCGGACGAACAGCAGTCAAACTGATTTATAATCGGACGAAGAGCAGTCAAACTGATTTATAATCGGACGAAGAGCAGTCAAACGGTTTTATAAGAGGATGAAGAGCAGTCAAATTGATTTAAAAGAGGATGAAGAGCAGTCAAACTGATTTATAATCGGACGAAGAGCAGTCAAACTGATTTATAATAGGACGAAGAGCAGTCAAACGGTTTTATAAGAGGATGAAGAGCAGTCAAATTGATTTATAAGAGGATGAAGAGCAGTCAAACTGCTTTATAAAAGGATGAAGAGCAGTCAAACTGTTTTATAAGAGGACGAAGAGCAGTCAAACTGATTTATAAGAGGATGAAGAGCAGTCAAACTGATTTATAAGAGGATGAAGAGCAGTCAAACTGTTTTATAAGCGGATGAACCGCAGTCAAACTGATTTATAATCGGACGAAGAGCAGTCAAACTGATTTATAAGAGGATGAAGAGCAGTCAAACTGCTTTATAAGAGGATGAAGAGCAGTCAAACTGTTCTATAGGAGGATGAAGCGCAGTCAAACTGGTTTATATGAGGATGAAGAGCAGTCAAACTGTTTTATAAGAGGACGAAGAGCAGTCAAACTGATTTATAAGAGGATGAAGAGCAGTCAAACTGATTTAAAAGAGGATGAAGAGCAGTCAAACTGCTTTATAAAAGGATGAAGAGCAGTCAAACTGATTTATAATCGGATGAACAGCAGTCAATAATCGGACGAAGAGCAGTCAAACTGTTATATAGGAGGACGAAGAGCAGTCAAACTGAATTATAATCGGATGAAGAGCAGTCAAACTGATTTATAAGAGGATGAAGAGCAGTCAAACTGCTTTATAAAAGGATGAAGAGTAGTCAAACTGTTTAATAAAAGACGAAGAGCAGTCAAACTGTTTTATAAGCGGACGAACAGCAGTCAAACTGATTTATAATCGGACGAAGAGCAGTCAAACTGATTTGTAATCGGACGAAGAGCAGTCAAACGGTTTTATAAGAGGATGAAGAGCAGTCAAATTGATTTATGAGAGGATGAAGAGCAGTCAAACT
Source organism: Lampris incognitus (assembly GCF_029633865.1). Taxonomy (NCBI): domain Eukaryota; kingdom Metazoa; phylum Chordata; class Actinopteri; order Lampriformes; family Lampridae; genus Lampris; species Lampris incognitus. The sequence continues at coordinate 45,432,305 of NC_079222.1, forward strand.
GCTTTATAAAAGGATGAAGACCAGTCAAACTGTTTTATACGAGGATGTAGAGCAGTCAGACTGTTTTACAAGAGGTTGAAGAGCAGTATACCTGTTTTACAAGAGGATGAAGAGCAGTCAAAATGCTTTATAAAAGGATGAAGAGCAGTCAAACTGATTTATAATCGGACGAAGAGCAGTCAAACGGTTTTATAAGAGGATGAAGAGCAGTCAAATTGATTTATAAGAGAATGAAGAGCAGTCAAACTGCTTTATAAAAGGATGAAGAGCAGTCAACCTGTTTTACAAGAGGATGAAGAGCAGTCAAACTGTTTTATAAGAGGATGAAGAGCAGTCAAACTGTTTTATCAGAGGACGAAGAGCAGTCAAACTGATTTATAAGAGGATGAAGAGCAGTCAAACTGATTTATAAGAGGATGAAGAGCAGTCAAACTGATTTATAGGAGGATGAAGAGCAGTCAAACTGTTTTATAAGCGGACGAACAGCAGTCAAACTGATTTATAATCGGACGAAGAGCAGTCAAACTGATTTATAATCGGACGAAGAGCAGTCAAACGGTTTTATAAGAGGATGAAGAGCAGTCAAATTGATTTAAAAGAGGATGAAGAGCAGTCAAACTGCTTTATAAAAGGATGAAGAGCAGTCAAACTGTTTTATACGAGATGTAGATCAGTCAAACTGTTTTACAAGAGAATGAAGAGCAGTCAAACTGTTTTATAAGCGGACGAAGAGCAGTCAAACTGATTTATAAGAGGATGAAGAGCAGTCAAACTGATTTATAATCGGACGAAGAGCAGTCAACCTGTTTTACAAGAGGATGAAGAGCAGTCAAACTGTTTTATAAGAGGATGAAGAGCAGTCAAACCGCTTTATAAAAGGATGAAGAGCAGTCTACTGTTTTATAAGAGGACGAAGAGCAGTCAAAATTATTTATAATCGGATGAAGAGCAGTCAAACAGATTTATAAGAGGATGAAGAGCAGTCAAACTGCTTTAGAAAAGTATGAAGAGCAGTCAAACTGTTTTATAAGAGGACGAAGAGCAGTCAAACTGATTTATAATCGGACGAAGAGCAGTCAAACTGTTCTATACGAGGATGAAGCGCAGTCAAACTGGTTTATAGGAGGATGAAGAGCAGTCAAACTGTTTTATAAGAGGATGAAGAGCAGTCAAACTGATTTATAATCGGACGAAGAGCAGTCAAACTGTTCTATAGGAGGATGAAGCGCAGTCAAACTGGTTTATAGGAGGATGAAGAACAGTCAAACTGCTTTATAGGAGGATGAAGAGCAGTCAAAATGCTTTATAAAAGGATGAAGAGCAGTCAAACTGATTTATAATCGGACGAAGAGCAGTCAAACGGTTTTATAAGAGGATGAAGAGCAGTCAAATTGATTTATAAGAGAATGAAGAGCAGTCAAACTGCTTTATAAAAGGATGAAGAGCAGTCAACCTGTTTTACAAGAGGATGAAGAGCAGTCAAACTGTTTTATAAGAGGATGAAGAGCAGTCAAACTGTTTTATAAGCGGACGAAGAGCAGTCAAACTGATTTATAAGAGGATGAAGAGCAGTCAAACTGATTTATAAGAGGTAGAGCAGTCAAACTGATTTATAGGAGGATGAAGAGCAGTCAAACTGCTTTATAAAAGGATGAAGAGCAGTCAAACTGTTTTATAAGCGTATGAAGAGCAGTCAAACTGATTTATAATCGGACAAAGAGCAGTCAAACTGATTTATAATCGGACGAAGAGCAGTCAAACGGTTTTATAAGAGGATGAAGAGCAGTCAAATTGATTTATAAGAGAATGAAGAGCAGTCAAACTATTTTATAAAAGGATGAAGAGCAGTCAAACTGCTTTATAAAAGGATGAAGAGCAGTCAAACTGTTTTATACGAGATGTAGAGCAGTCAGACTGTTTTACAAGAGAATGAAGAGCAGTCAAACTGTTTTATAAGCGGACGAAGAGCAGTCAAACTGATTTATAATCGGATGAACAGCAGTCAATAATCGGACGAAGAGCAGTCAAACTGTTATATAGGAGGTCGAAGAGCAGTCAAACTGAATTATAATCGGATGAAGAGCAGTCAAACTGATTTATAAGAGGATGAAGAGCAGTCAAACTGCTTTATAAAAGGATGAAGAGCAGTCAAACTGTTTATTAAGCGGACGAACAGCAGTCAAACTGATTTATAATCGGACGAAGAGCAGTCAAACTGATTTATAATCGGACGAAGAGCAGTCAAACGGTTTTATGATAGGATGAAGAGCAGTCAAATTGATTTATAAGAGGATGAAGAGCAGTCAAACGGTTTTTTTAAGAGGATGAAGAGCAGTCAAATTGATTTATAAGAGGATGAAGAGCAGTCAAACTGATTTATAATCGGACGAAGAGCAGTCAAACTGATTTATAATAGGACGAAGAGCAGTCAAACGGTTTTATAAGAGGATGAAGAGCAGTCAAATTGATTTATAAGACGATGAAGAGCAGTCAAACTGCTTTATAAAAGGATGAAGAGCAGTCAAACTGTTTTATAAGAGGACGAAGAGCAGTCAAACTGATTTATAAGAGGATGAAGAGCAGTCAAACTGATTTATAAGAGGATGAAGAGCAGTCAAACTGTTTTATAAGCGGATGAACCGCAGTCAAACTGATTTATAATCGGACGAAGAGCAGTCAAACTGATTTATAAGAGGATGAAGAGCAGTCAAACTGCTTTATAAGAGGATGAAGAGCAGTCAAACTGTTCTATAGGAGGATGAAGCGCAGTCAAACTGGTTTATATGAGGATGAAGAGCAGTCAAACTGCTTTATAAGAAGATGAAGAGCAGTCAAACTGCTTTATAAAACGATGAAGAGCAGTCAAACTGTTTTTTAAGAGGACGAAGAGCAGTCAAACTGATTTATAAGAGGATGAAGAGCAGTCAAACTGATTTAAAAGAGGATGAAGAGCAGTCAAACTGCTTTATAAAAGGATGAAGAGCAGTCAAACTGATTTATAATCGGATGAACAGCAGTCAATAATCGGACGAAGAGCAGTCAAACTGTTATATAGGAGGACGAAGAGCAGTCAAACTGAATTATAATCGGATGAAGAGCAGTCAAACTGATTTATAAGAGGATGAAGAGCAGTCAAACTGCTTTATAAAAGGATGAAGAGTAGTCAAACTGTTTAATAAAAGACGAAGAGCAGTCAAACTGTTTTATAAGCGGACGAACAGCAGTCAAACTGATTTATAATCGGACGAAGAGCAGTCAAACTGATTTGTAATCGGACGAAGAGCAGTCAAACGGTTTTATAAGAGGATGAAGAGCAGTCAAATTGATTTATAAGAAGATGAAGAGCAGTCAAACTGCTTTATAAAAGGATGAAGACCAGTCAAACTGTTTTATACGAGGATGTAGAGCAGTCAGACTGTTTTACAAGAGGTTGAAGAGCAGTCAACCTGTTTTACAAGAGGATGAAGAGCAGTCAAAATGCTTTATAAAAGGATGAAGAGCAGTCAAACTGATTTATAATCGGACGAAGAGCAGTCAAACGGTTTTATAAGAGGATGAAGAGCAGTCAAATTGATTTATAAGATAATGAAGAGCAGTCAAACTGCTTTATAAAAGGATGAAGAGCAGTCAACCTGTTTTACAAGAGGATGAAGAGCAGTCAAACTGTTTTATAAGAGGATGAAGAGCAGTCAAACTGTTTTATAAGCGGACGAAGAGCAGTCAAACTGTTTTATAAGAGGATGAAGAGCAGTCAAACTGATTTATAAGAGGATGAAGAGCAGTCAAACTGATTTATAGGAGGATGAAGAGCAGTCAAACTGTTTTATAAGCGGACGAACAGCAGTCAAACTGATTTATAATCGGACGAAGAGCAGTCAAACTGATTTATAATCGGACGAAGAGCAGTAAAACGGTTTTATAAGAGGATGAAGAGCAGTCAAATTGATTTAAAAGAGGACGAAGAGCAGTCAAACTGCTTTATAAAAGGATGAAGAGCAGTCAAACTGTTTTATACGAGATGTAGATCAGTCAAACTGTTTTACAAGAGAATGAAGAGCAGTCAAACTGTTTTATAAGCGGACGAAGAGCAGTCAAACTGATTTATAAGAGGATGAAGAGCAGTCAAACTGATTTATAATCGGACGAAGAGCAGTCAACCTGTTTTACAAGAGGATGAAGAGCAGTCAAACTGTTTTATAAGGGGATGAAGAGCAGTCAAACCGCTTTATAAAAGGATGAAGAGCAGTCTACTGTTTTATAAGAGGACGAAGAGCAGTCAAAATTATTTATAATCGGATGAAGAGCAGTCAAACAGATTTATAAGAGGATGAAGAGCAGTCAAACTGCTTTAGAAAAGTATGAAGAGCAGTCAAACTGTTTTATAAGAGGACGAAGAGCAGTCAAACTGATTTATAATCGGACGAAGAGCAGTCAAACTGTTCTATACGAGGATGAAGCGCAGTCAAACTGGTTTATAGGAGGATGAAGAGCAGTCAAACTGTTTTATAAGAGGATGAAGAGCAGTCAAACTGATTTATAATCGGACGAAGAGCAGTCAAACTGTTCTATAGGAGGATGAAGCGCAGTCAAACTGGTTTATAGGAAGATGAAGAGCAGTCAAACTGCTTTATAGGAGGATGAAGAGCAGTCAAAATGCTTTATAAAAGGATGAAGAGCAGTCAAACTGATTTATAATCGGACGAAGAGCAGTCAAACGGTTTTATAAGAGGATGAAGAGCAGTCAAATTGATTTATAAGAGAATGAAGAGCAGTCAAACTATTTTATAAAAGGACGAAGAGCAGTCAAACTGATTTATAAGAGGATGAAGAGCAGTCAAACTGATTTATAAGAGGATGAAGAGCAGTCAAACTGATTTATAGGAGGATGAAGAGCAGTCAAACTGCTTTATAAAAGGATGAAGAGCAGTCAAACTGTTTTATAAGCGTATGAAGAGCAGTCAAACTGATTTATAATAGGACAAAGAGCAGTCAAACTGATTTATAATCGGACGAAGAGCAGTCAAACGGTTTTATAAGAGGATGAAGAGCAGTCAAATTGATTTATAAGAGAATGAAGAGCAGTCAAACTATTTTATAAAAGGATGAAGAGCAGTCAAACTGCTTTATAAAAGGATGAAGAGCAGTCAAACTGTTTTATACGAGATGTAGAGCAGCCAGACTGTTTTACAAGAGAATGAAGAGCAGTCAAACTGTTTTATAAGCGGACGAAGAGCAGTCAAACTGATTTATAAGAGGATGAAGAGCAGTCAAACTGATTTATAATCGGACGAAGAGCAGTCAACCTGTTTTACAAGAGGATGAAGAGCAGTCAAACTGTTTTATAAGAGGATGAAGAGCAGTCAAACCGCTTTATAAAAGGATGAAGAGCAGTCTACTGTTTTATAAGAGGACGAAGAGCAGTCAAAATTATTTATAATCGGATGAAGAGCAGTCAAACAGATTTATAAGAGGATGAAGAGCAGTCAAACTGCTTTAGAAAAAGATGAAGAGCAGTCAAACTGTTTTATAAGAGGACGAAGAGCAGTCAAACTGATTTATAATCGGACGAAGAGCAGTCAAACTGTTCTATACGAGGATGAAGCGCAGTCAAACTGGTTTATAGGAGGATGAAGAGCAGTCAAACTGTTTTATAAGAGGATGAAGAGCAGTCAAACTGATTTATAATCGGACGAAGAGCAGTCAAACTGTTCTATAGGAGGATGAAGCGCAGTCAAACTGGTTTATAGGAGGATGAAGAGCAGTCAAACTGCTTTATAGGAGGATGAAGAGCAGTCAAAATGCTTTATAAAAGGATGAAGAGCAGTCAAACTGACTTATAATCGGACGAAGAGCAGTCAAACTGTATTATAAGAGGATGAAGAGCAGTCAAATTGATTTATAAGGGAATGAAGAACAGTCAAACTGCTTTATAAAAGGATGAAGAGCAGTCAACCTGTTTTACAAGAGGATGAAGAGCAGTCAAACTGTTTTATAAGAGGATGAAGAGCAGTCAAACTCTTTTATAAGCGGACGAAGAGCAGTCAAACTGATTTATAAGAGGATGAAGAGCAGTCAAACTGATTTATAAGAGGATGAAGAGCAGTCAAACTGATTTATAGGAGGATGAAGAGCAGTCAAACTGCTTTATAAGAGGATGAGGAGCAGTCAAACTGCTTTATAAAAGGATGAAGAGCAGTCAAACTGTTTTATAAGCGTATGAAGAGCAGTCAAACTGATTTATAATCGGACGAAGAGCAGTCAAACTGATTTATAATCGGACGAAGAGCAGTCAAACGGTTTTATAAGAGGATGAAGAGCAGTCAAATTGATTTATAAGAGAATGAAGAGCAGTCAAACTGCTTTATAAAAGGATGAAGAGCAGTCAACCTGTTTTACAAGAGGATGAAGAGCAGTCAAACTGATTTATAATCGGACGAAGAGCAGTCAAACTGTTTTATAATCGGACGAAGAGCAGTCAAAAGGTTTTATAAGACAATGAAGAGCAGTCAAATTGCTTTATAAAAGGATGAAGAGCAGTCAAACTGTTTTATACGAGGATGTAGAGCAGTCAGATTGTTTTAAAAGAGGATGAAGAGCAGTCAACCTGTTTTACAAGAGGATGAAGAGCAGTCAAACTGTTTTATCAGAGGATGAAGAGCAGTCAAACCGCTTTATAAAAGGATGAAGAGCAGTCAAACTGTTTTATAAGAGGACGAAGAGCAGTCAAAATGATTTATAATCGGATGAAGAGCAGTCAAACTGATTTATAAGAGGATGAAGAGCAGTCAAACTGCTTTATAAAAGGATGAAGAGCAGTCAAACTGCTTTATAAAAGGATGAAGAGCAGTCAAACTGATTTATAATCCGACGAAGAGCAGTCAAACTGTTCTATAGGAGGATGAAGCGCAGTCAAAGTGGTTTATAGGTGGATGAAGAGCAGTCAACCTGCTTTATAAGAGGGTGAAGAGCAGTCAAACTGATTTATAATAGGACAAAGAGCAGTCAAACTGTTCTATAGGACGATGAAGCGCAGTCAAACTGGTTTATAGGAGGATGAAGAGCAGTCAAACTGCTTTATAGGACGATGAAGCGCAGTCAAAATGGTTTATAGGAGGATGAAGAGCAGTCAAACTGCTTTATAGGAGGATGAAGAGCAGTCAAACTGCTTTACAAAGGATGAAGAGCAGTCAAACTGATTTATAATCGGATGAAGAGCAGTCAAACAGATTTATAAGAGGATGAAGAGCAGTCAAACTGCTTTATAAAAGGATGAAGAGCAGTCAAACTGTTTTATAAGAGGACGAAGAGCAGTCAAACTGATTTATAATCGGATGAACAGCAGTCAATAATCGGACGAAGAGCAGTCAAACTGTTATATAGGAGGTCGAAGAGCAGTCAAACTGAATTATAATCGGATGAAGAGCAGTCAAACTGATTTATAAGAGGATGAAGAGCAGTCAAACTGCTTTATAAAAGGATGAAGAGCAGTCAAACTGTTTATTAAGAGGACGAAGAGCAGTCAAACTGTTTTATAAGCGGACGAACAGCAGTCAAACTGATTTATAATCGGACGAAGAGCAGTCAAACTGATTTATAATCGGACGAAGAGCAGTCAAACGGTTTTATGATAGGATGAAGAGCAGTCAAATTGATTTATAAGAGGATGAAGAGCAGTCAAACTGTTTTATCAGAGGATGAAGAGCAGTCAAACCGCTTTATAAAAGGATGAAGAGCAGTCAAACTGTTTTATAAGAGGACGAAGAGCAGTCAAAATGATTTATAATCGGATGAAGAGCAGTCAAACTGATTTATAAGAGGATGAAGAGCAGTCAAACTGCTTTATAAAAGGATGAAGAGCAGTCAAACTGCTTTATAAAAGGATGAAGAGCAGTCAAACTGATTTATAATCCGACGAAGAGCAGTCAAACTGTTCTATAGGAGGATGAAGCGCAGTCAAAGTGGTTTATAGGTGGATGAAGAGCAGTCAACCTGCTTTATAAGAGGGTGAAGAGCAGTCAAACTGATTTATAATAGGACGAAGAGCAGTCAAACTGTTCTATAGGACGATGAAGCGCAGTCAAACTGGTTTATAGGAGGATGAAGAGCAGTCAAACTGCTTTATAGGAGGATGAAGAGCAGTCAAACTGCTTTACAAAAGGATGAAGAGCAGTCAAACTGATTTATAATCGGATGAAGAGCAGTCAAACAGATTTATAAGAGGATGAAGAGCAGTCAAACTGCTTTATAAAAGGATGAAGAGCAGTCAAACTGTTTTATAAGAGGACGAAGAGCAGTCAAACTGATTTATAATCGGATGAACAGCAGTCAATAATCGGACGAAGAGCAGTCAAACTGTTATATAGGAGGTCGAAGAGCAGTCAAACTGAATTATAATCGGATGAAGAGCAGTCAAACTGATTTATAAGAGGATGAAGAGCAGTCAAACTGCTTTATAAAAGGATGAAGAGCAGTCAAACTGTTTATTAAGAGGACGAAGAGCAGTCAAACTGTTTTATAAGCGGACGAACAGCAGTCAAACTGATTTATAATCGGACGAAGAGCAGTCAAACTGATTTATGATCGGACGAAGAGCAGTCAAACGGTTTTATGATAGGATGAAGAGCAGTCAAATTGATTTATAAGAGGATGAAGAGCAGTCAAACGGTTTTTTTAAGAGGATGAAGAGCAGTCAAATTGATTTATAAGAGGATGAAGAGCAGTCAAACTGATTTATAATCGGACGAAGAGCAGTCAAACTGATTTATAATAGGACGAAGAGCAGTCAAACGGTTTTATAAGAGGATGAAGAGCAGTCAAATTGATTTATAAGAGGATGAAGAGCAGTCAAACTGCTTTATAAAAGGATGAAGAGCAGTCAAACTGTTTTATAAGAGGACGAAGAGCAGTCAAACTGATTTATAAGAGGATGAAGAGCAGTCAAACTGATTTATAAGAGGATGAAGAGCAGTCAAACTGTTTTATAAGCGGATGAACCGCAGTCAAACTGATTTATAATCGGACGAAGAGCAGTCAAACTGATTTATAAGAGGATGAAGAGCAGTCAAACTGCTTTATAAGAGGATGAAGAGCAGTGAAACTGTTCTATAGGAGGATGAAGAGCAGTCAAACTGCTTTATAAGAGGATGAAGAGCAGTCAAACTGCTTTATAAGAGGATGAAGAGCAGTCAAACTGTTCTATAGGAGGATGAAGAGCAGTCAAACTGATTTATAATCCGACGAAGAGCAGTCAAACTGTTCTATAGGAGGATGAAGCGCAGTCAAAGTGGTTTATAGGTGGATGAAGAGCAGTCAACCTGCTTTATAAGAGGGTGAAGAGCAGTCAAACTGATTTATAATAGGACGAAGAGCAGTCAAACTGTTCTATAGGACGATGAAGCGCAGTCAAACTGGTTTATAGGAGGATGAAGAGCAGTCAAACTGCTTTATAGGAGGATGAAGAGCAGTCAAACTGCTTTACAAAAGGATGAAGAGCAGTCAAACTGATTTATAATCGGATGAAGAGCAGTCAAACAGATTTATAAGAGGATGAAGAGCAGTCAAACTGCTTTATAAAAGGATGAAGAGCAGTCAAACTGTTTTATAAGAGGACGAAGAGCAGTCAAACTGATTTATAATCGGATGAACAGCAGTCAATAATCGGACGAAGAGCAGTCAAACTGTTATATAGGAGGTCGAAGAGCAGTCAAACTGAATTATAATCGGATGAAGAGCAGTCAAACTGATTTATAAGAGGATGAAGAGCAGTCAAACTGCTTTATAAAAGGATGAAGAGCAGTCAAACTGTTTATTAAGAGGACGAAGAGCAGTCAAACTGTTTTATAAGCGGACGAACAGCAGTCAAACTGATTTATAATCGGACGAAGAGCAGTCAAACTGATTTATGATCGGACGAAGAGCAGTCAAACGGTTTTATGATAGGATGAAGAGCAGTCAAATTGATTTATAAGAGGATGAAGAGCAGTCAAACGGTTTTTTTAAGAGGATGAAGAGCAGTCAAATTGATTTATAAGAGGATGAAGAGCAGTCAAACTGATTTATAATCGGACGAAGAGCAGTCAAACTGATTTATAATAGGACGAAGAGCAGTCAAACGGTTTTATAAGAGGATGAAGAGCAGTCAAATTGATTTATAAGAGGATGAAGAGCAGTCAAACTGCTTTATAAAAGGATGAAGAGCAGTCAAACTGTTTTATAAGAGGACGAAGAGCAGTCAAACTGATTTATAAGAGGATGAAGAGCAGTCAAACTGATTTATAAGAGGATGAAGAGCAGTCAAACTGTTTTATAAGCGGATGAACCGCAGTCAAACTGATTTATAATCGGACGAAGAGCAGTCAAACTGATTTATAAGAGGATGAAGAGCAGTCAAACTGCTTTATAAGAGGATGAAGAGCAGTGAAACTGTTCTATAGGAGGATGAAGCGCAGTCAAACTGGTTTATATGAGGATGAAGAGCAGTCAAACTGCTTTATAAGAGGATGAAGAGCAGTCAAACTGCTTTATAAAACGATGAAGAGCAGTCAAACTGTTTTATAAGAGGACGAAGAGCAGTCAAACTGATTTATAAGAGGATGAAGAGCAGTCAAACTGATTTAAAAGAGGATGAAGAGCAGTCAAACTGCTTTATAAAAGGATGAAGAGCAGTCAAACTGATTTATAATCGGATGAACAGCAGTCAATAATCGGACGAAGAGCAGTCAAACTGTTATATAGGAGGACGAAGAGCAGTCAAACTGAATTATAATCGGATGAAGAGCAGTCAAACTGATTTATAAGAGGATGAAGAGCAGTCAAACTGCTTTATAAAAGGATGAAGAGTAGTCAAACTGTTTAATAAAAGACGAAGAGCAGTCAAACTGTTTTATAAGCGGACGAACAGCAGTCAAACTGATTTATAATCGGACGAAGAGCAGTCAAACTGATTTGTAATCGGACGAAGAGCAGTCAAACGGTTTTATAAGAGCATGAAGAGCAGTCAAATTGATTTATAAGAGGATGAAGAGCAGTCAAACTGCTTTATAAAAGGATGAAGAGCAGTCAAACTGTTTTATACGAGGATGTAGAGCAGTCAGACTGTTTTACAAGAGGTTGAAGAGCAGTCAACCTGTTTTACAAGAGGATGAAGAGCAGTCAAACTGATTTATAAGAGGATGAAGAGCAGTCAAACTGATTTATAATCGGACGAAGAGCAGTCAACCTGTTTTACAAGAGGATGAAGAGCAGTCAAACTGTTTTATAAGAGGATGAAGAGCAGTCAAACCGCTTTATAAAAGGATGAAGAGCAGTCTACTGTTTTATAAAAGGACGAAGAGCAGTCAAAATTATTTATAATCGGATGAAGAGCAGTCAAACAGATTTATAAGAGGATGAAGAGCAGTCAAACTGCTTTAGAAAAGGATGAAGAGCAGTCAAACTGTTTTATAAGAGGACCAAGAGCAGTCAAACTGATTTATAATCGGACGAAGAGCAGTCAAACTGATTTATAATCGGACGAAGAGCAGTCAAACGGTTTTATAAGAGGATGAAGAGCAGTCAAATTGATTTATAAGAGGATGAAGAGCAGTCAAACTGCTTTATAAAAGGATGAAGACCAGTCAAACTGTTTTATACGAGGATGTAGATCAGTCAGACTGTTTTACAAGAGGTTGAAGAGCAGTCAACCTGTTTTACAAGAGGATGAAGAGCAGTCAAACCGCTTTATAAAAGGATGAAGAGCAGTCAAACTGTTCTATACGAGGATGAAGCGCAGTCAAACTGGTTTATAGGAGGATGAAGAGCAGTCAAACTATTTTATAAGAGGATGAAGAGCAGTCAAACTGATTTATAATCCGACGAAGAGCAGTCAAACTGTTCTATAGGAGGATGAAGCGCAGTCAAACTGGTTTATAGGAGGTCGAAGAGCAGTCAAACTGCTTTATAGGAGGATGAAGAGCAGTCAAACTGCCTTATAAAACGATGAAGAGCAGTCCAACTGTTTTATAAGAGGTTGAAGAGCAGTCAAACTGATTTATAAGAGGATGAAGAGCAGTCAAACTGATTTATAAGAGGATGAAGAGCAGTCAAACTGCTTTATAAAAGGCTGAAGAGCAGTCAAACTGATATATAATCGGACGAAGAGCAGTCAATGATCGGACGAAGAGCAGTCAAACTCTTCTATAGGAGGACGAAGAGCAGTCAAACTGAATTACAATCGGATGAAGAGCAGTCAAACTGATTTATAAGAGGATGAAGAGCAGTCAAACTGATTTATAAAAGGATGAAGAGCAGTCAAACTTTTTTATAAGAGGACGAAGAGCAGTCAAACGGTTTTATAAGAGGGTGAAGAGCAGTCAAACTGATTTATAAGAGGATGAAGAGCAGTCAAACTGCTTTATAAAAGGATGAAGAGTAGTCAAACTGTTTAATAAGAGGACGAAGAGCAGTCAAACTGTTTTATAAGCGGACGAACAGCAGTCAAACTGATTTATAATCGGACGAAGAGCAGTCAAACTGATTTGTAATCGGACGAAGAGCAGTCAAACGGTTTTATAAGAGGATGAAGAGCAGTCAAATTGATTTATAAGAGGATGAAGAGCAGTCAAACTGCTTTATAAAAGGATGAAGACCAGTCAAACTGTTTTATACGAGGATGTAGATCAGTCAGACTGTTTTACAAGAGGTTGAAGAGCAGTCAACCTGTTTTACAAGAGGATGAAGAGCAGTCAAACCGCTTTATAAAAGGATGAAGAGCAGTCAAACTGTTCTATACGAGGATGAAGCGCAGTCAAACTGGTTTATAGGAGGATGAAGAGCAGTCAAACTATTTTATAAGAGGATGAAGAGCAGTCAAACTGATTTATAATCCGACGAAGAGCAGTCAAACAGTTCTATAGGAGGATGAAGCGCAGTCAAACTGGTTTATAGGAGGATGAGGAGCAGTCAAACTGCTTTATAGGAGGATGAAGAGCAGTCAAACTGCCTTATAAAACGATGAAGAGCAGTCCAACTGTTTTATAAGAGGACGAAGAGCAGTCAAACTGATTTATAAGAGGATGAAGAGCAGTCAAACTGATTTATAAGAGGATGAAGAGCAGTCAAACTGCTTTATAAAAGGCTGAAGAGCAGTCAAACTGATATATAATCGGACGAAGAGCAGTCAATGATCGGACGAAGAGCAGTCAAACTCTTCTATAGGAGGATGAAGCGCAGTCAAACTGTTTTACACGAGGATGTAGAGCAGTCAGACTGGTTTACAAGAGGATGAAGAGCAGTCAACCTTTTTTACAAGAGGATGAAGAGCAGTCAAACTGTTTTATAAGAGAATGAAGAGCAGTCTAACTGCTTTATAAAAGGATGAAGAGCAGTCAAACTGTATTATAAGAGGACGAAGAGCAGTCAAACTGAATTACAATCGGATGAAGAGCAGTCAAACTGATTTATAAGAGGATGAAGAGCAGTCAAACTGCTTTATAAAAGGATGAAGAGCAGTCAAATTGTTTTATAAGAGGACGAAGAGCAGTCAAACTGTTTTATAAGCGGACGAACAGCAGTCAAACTGATTTATAATCGGACGAAGAGCAGTCAAACTGATTTATAATCGGACGAAGAGCAGTCAAACTGATTTATAAAAGGATGAAGAGCAGTCAAACTGTTTTATAAGCGGATGAACCGCAGTCAAACTGATTTATAATCGGACGAAGAGCAGTCAAACTGATTTATAATCAGACGAAGAGCAGTCAAACGGTTTTATAAGAGGATGAAGAGCAGTCAAATTGATTTATAAGAGGATGAAGAGCAGTCAAACTGCTTTATAAAAGGATGTAGAGCAGTCAAACTGTTTTATACGAGATGTAGAGCAGTCAGACTGTTTTACAAGAGAATGAAGAGCAGTCAAACTGTTTTATAAGCGGACGAAGAGCAGTCAAACTGATTTATAAGAGGATGAAGAGCAGTCAAATTGATTTATAAGAGGACGAAGAGCAGTCAACCTGTTTTACAAGAGGATGAAGAGCAGTCAAACTGTTTTCTAAGAGGATGAAGAGCAGTCAAACCGCTTTATAAAAGGATGAAGAGCAGTCTACTGTTTTATAAAAGGACGAAGAGCAGTCAAAATTATTTATAATCGGATGAAGAGCAGTCAAACAGATTTATAAGAGGATGAAGAGCAGTCAAACTGCTTTAGAAAAGGATGAAGAGCAGTCAAACTGTTTTATAAGAGGACGAAGAGCAGTCAAACTGATTTATAATCGGACGAAGAGCAGTCAAACTGATTTATAATCGGACGAAGAGCAGTCAAACGGTTTTATAAGAGGATGAAGAGCAGTCAAATTGATTTATAAGAGGATGAAGAGCAGTCAAACTGCTTTATAAAAGGATGAAGAGCAGTCAAACTGTTCTATACGAGGATGAAGCGCAGTCAAACTGGTTTATAGGAGGATGAAGAGCAGTCAAACTATTTTATAAGAGGATGAAGAGCAGTCAAACTGATTTATAATCCGACGAAGAGCAGTCAAACTGTTCTATAGGAGGATGAAGCGCAGTCAAACTGGTTTATAGGAGGTCGAAGAGCAGTCAAACTGCTTTATAGGAGGATGAAGAGCAGTCAAACTGCCTTATAAAACGATGAAGAGCAGTCCAACTGTTTTATAAGAGGTTGAAGAGCAGTCAAACTGATTTATAAGAGGATGAAGAGCAGTCAAACTGATTTATCAGAGGATGAAGAGCAGTCAAACTGCTTTATAAAAGGCTGAAGAGCAGTCAAACTGATATATAATCGGACGAAGAGCAGTCAATGATCGGACGAAGAGCAGTCAAACTCTTCTATAGGAGGACGAAGAGCAGTCAAACTGAATTACAATCGGATGAAGAGCAGTCAAACTGATTTATAAGAGGATGAAGAGCAGTCAAACTGCTTTATAAAAGGATGAAGAGCAGTCAAACTGTTTTATAAGAGGACGAAGAGCAGTCAAACGGTTTTATAAGAGGGTGAAGAGCAGTCAAACTGATTTATAATCGGACGAAGAGCAGTCAAACTGATTTATAATCGGACGAAGAGCAGTCAAACTGATTTATAAAAGGATGAAGAGCAGTCAAACTGTTTTATAAGCGGATGAACCGCAGTCAAACTGATTTATAATCGGACGAAGAGCAGTCAAACTGATTTAAAAGAGGATGAAGAGCAGTCAAACCGCTTTATAAAAGGATGAAGAGCAGTCAAACTGTTCTATACGAGGATGAAGCGCAGTCAAACTGGTTTATAGGAGGATGAAGAGCAGTCAAACTATTTTATAAGAGGATGAAGAGCAGTCAAACTGATTTATAATCCGACGAAGAGCAGTCAAACTGTTCTATAGGAGGATGAAGAGCAGTCAAACTGTTTTATAAGAGAATGAAGAGCAGTCTAACTGCTTTATAAAAGGATGAAGAGCAGTCAAACTGTATTATAAGAGGACGAAGAGCAGTCAAACTGAATTACAATCGGATGAAGAGCAGTCAAACTGATTTTTAAGAGGATGAAGAGCAGTCAAACTGCTTTATAAAAGGTTAAAGAGCAGTCAAACGTTTTTATAAGAGGACGAAGAGCAGTCAAACTGTTTTATAAGCGGACGAACAGCAGTCAAACTGATTTATAATCGGACGAAGAGCAGTCAAACTGATTTATAATCAGACGAAGAGCAGTCAAACGGTTTTATAAGAGGATGAAGAGCAGTCAAATTGATTTATAAGAGGATGAAGAGCAGTCAAACTGCTTTATAAAAGGATGTAGAGCAGTCAAACTGTTTTATACGAGATGTAGAGCAGTCAGACTGTTTTACAAGAGAATGAAGAGCAGTCAAACTGTTTTATAAGCGGACGAAGAGCAGTCAAACTGATTTATAAGAGGATGAAGAGCAGTCAAATTGATTTATAAGAGGACGAAGAGCAGTCAACCTGTTTTACAAGAGGATGAAGAGCAGTCAAACTGTTTTCTAAGAGGATGAAGAGCAGTCAAACCGCTTTATAAAAGGATGAAGAGCAGTCTACTGTTTTATAAAAGGACGAAGAGCAGTCAAAATTATTTATAATCGG
Organism: Lampris incognitus; assembly: GCF_029633865.1. Classification (NCBI taxonomy): domain Eukaryota; kingdom Metazoa; phylum Chordata; class Actinopteri; order Lampriformes; family Lampridae; genus Lampris; species Lampris incognitus. Next base: position 45,448,373 of record NC_079222.1, read on the forward strand.
ATGAAGAGCAGTCAAACAGATTTATAAGAGGATGAAGAGCAGTCAAACTGCTTTAGAAAAGGATGAAGAGCAGTCAAACTGTTTTATAAGAGGACGAAGAGCAGTCAAACTGATTTATAATCGGACGAAGAGCAGTCAAACTGATTTATAATCGGACGAAGAGCAGTCAAACGGTTTTATAAGAGGATGAAGAGCAGTCAAATTGATTTATAAGAGGATGAAGAGCAGTCAAACTGCTTTATAAAAGGATGAAGAGCAGTCAAACTGTTCTATACGAGGATGAAGCGCAGTCAAACTGGTTTATAGGAGGATGAAGAGCAGTCAAACTATTTTATAAGAGGATGAAGAGCAGTCAAACTGATTTATAATCCGACGAAGAGCAGTCAAACTGTTCTATAGGAGGATGAAGCGCAGTCAAACTGGTTTATAGGAGGTCGAAGAGCAGTCAAACTGCTTTATAGGAGGATGAAGAGCAGTCAAACTGCCTTATAAAACGATGAAGAGCAGTCCAACTGTTTTATAAGAGGTTGAAGAGCAGTCAAACTGATTTATAAGAGGATGAAGAGCAGTCAAACTGATTTATCAGAGGATGAAGAGCAGTCAAACTGCTTTATAAAAGGCTGAAGAGCAGTCAAACTGATATATAATCGGACGAAGAGCAGTCAATGATCGGACGAAGAGCAGTCAAACTCTTCTATAGGAGGACGAAGAGCAGTCAAACTGAATTACAATCGGATGAAGAGCAGTCAAACTGATTTATAAGAGGATGAAGAGCAGTCAAACTGCTTTATAAAAGGATGAAGAGCAGTCAAACTGTTTTATAAGAGGACGAAGAGCAGTCAAACGGTTTTATAAGAGGGTGAAGAGCAGTCAAACTGATTTATAAGAGGATGAAGAGCAGTCAAACTGATTTAAAAGAGGATGAAGAGCAGTCAAACTGCTTTATAAAAGGATGAAGAGCAGTCAAACTGATTTATAATCGGATGAACAGCAGTCAATAATCGGACGAAGAGCAGTCAAACTGTTATATAGGAGGACGAAGAGCAGTCAAACTGAATTATAATCGGATGAAGAGCAGTCAAACTGATTTATAAGAGGATGAAGAGCAGTCAAACTGCTTTATAAAAGGATGAAGAGTAGTCAAACTGTTTAATAAAAGACGAAGAGCAGTCAAACTGTTTTATAAGCGGACGAACAGCAGTCAAACTGATTTATAATCGGACGAAGAGCAGTCAAACTGATTTGTAATCGGACGAAGAGCAGTCAAACGGTTTTATAAGAGCATGAAGAGCAGTCAAATTGATTTATAAGAGGATGAAGAGCAGTCAAACTGCTTTATAAAAGGATGAAGAGCAGTCAAACTGTTTTATACGAGGATGTAGAGCAGTCAGACTGTTTTACAAGAGGTTGAAGAGCAGTCAACCTGTTTTACAAGAGGATGAAGAGCAGTCAAACTGATTTATAAGAGGATGAAGAGCAGTCAAACTGATTTATAATCGGACGAAGAGCAGTCAACCTGTTTTACAAGAGGATGAAGAGCAGTCAAACTGTTTTATAAGAGGATGAAGAGCAGTCAAACCGCTTTATAAAAGGATGAAGAGCAGTCTACTGTTTTATAAAAGGACGAAGAGCAGTCAAAATTATTTATAATCGGATGAAGAGCAGTCAAACAGATTTATAAGAGGATGAAGAGCAGTCAAACTGCTTTAGAAAAGGATGAAGAGCAGTCAAACTGTTTTATAAGAGGACCAAGAGCAGTCAAACTGATTTATAATCGGACGAAGAGCAGTCAAACTGATTTATAATCGGACGAAGATCAGTCAAACGGTTTTATAAGAGGATGAAGAGCAGTCAAATTGATTTATAAGAGGATGAAGAGCAGTCAAACTGCTTTATAAAAGGATGAAGACCAGTCAAACTGTTTTATACGAGGATGTAGATCAGTCAGACTGTTTTACAAGAGGTTGAAGAGCAGTCAACCTGTTTTACAAGAGGATGAAGAGCAGTCAAACCGCTTTATAAAAGGATGAAGAGCAGTCAAATTGATTTATAAGAGGATGAAGAGCAGTCAAACTGCTTTATAAAAGGATGAAGAGCAGTCAAACTGTTCTATACGAGGATGAAGCGCAGTCAAACTGGTTTATAGGAGGATGAAGAGCAATCAAACTATTTTATAAGAGGATGAAGAGCAGTCAAACTGATTTATAATCCGACGAAGAGCAGTCAAACTGTTCTATAGGAGGATGAAGCGCAGTCAAACTGGTTTATAGGAGGTCGAAGAGCAGTCAAACTGCTTTATAGGAGGATGAAGAGCAGTCAAACTGCCTTATAAAACGATGAAGAGCAGTCCAACTGTTTTATAAGAGGTTGAAGAGCAGTCAAACTGATTTATAAGAGGATGAAGAGCAGTCAAACTGATTTATAAGAGGATGAAGAGCAGTCAAACTGCTTTATAAAAGGCTGAAGAGCAGTCAAACTGATATATAATCGGACGAAGAGCAGTCAATGATCGGACGAAGAGCAGTCAAACTCTTCTATAGGAGGACGAAGAGCAGTCAAACTGAATTACAATCGGATGAAGAGCAGTCAAACTGATTTATAAGAGGATGAAGAGCAGTCAAACTGCTTTATAAAAGGATGAAGAGCAGTCAAACTGTTTTATAAGAGAATGAAGAGCAGTCTAACTGCTTTATAAAAGGATGAAGAGCAGTCAAACTGTATTATAAGAGGACGAAGAGCAGTCAAACTGAATTACAATCGGATGAAGAGCAGTCAAACTGATTTATAAGAGGATGAAGAGCAGTCAAACTGCTTTATAAAAGGATGAAGAGCAGTCAAACTGTTTTATAAGAGGACGAAGAGCAGTCAAACTGTTTTATAAGCGGACGAACAGCAGTCAAACTGATTTATAATCGGACGAAGAGCAGTCAAACTGATTTATAATCGGACGAAGAGCAGTCAAACTGATTTATAAAAGGATGAAGAGCAGTCAAACTGTTTTATAAGCGGATGAACCGCAGTCAAACTGATTTATAATCGGACGAAGAGCAGTCAAACTGATTTAAAAGAGGATGAAGAGCAGTCAAACCGCTTTATAAAAGGATGAAGAGCAGTCAAACTGTTCTATACGAGGATGAAGCGCAGTCAAACTGGTTTACAGGAGGATGAAGAGCAGTCAAACTATTTTATAAGAGGATGAAGAGCAGTCAAACTGATTTATAATCCGACGAAGAGCAGTCAAACTGTTCTATAGGAGGATGAAGAGCAGTCAAACTGTTTTATAAGAGAATGAAGAGCAGTCTAACTGCTTTATAAAAGGATGAAGAGCAGTCAAACTGTATTATAAGAGGACGAAGAGCAGTCAAACTGAATTACAATCGGATGAAGAGCAGTCAAACTGATTTTTAAGAGGATGAAGAGCAGTCAAACTGCTTTATAAAAGGTTAAAGAGCAGTCAAACGTTTTTATAAGAGGACGAAGAGCAGTCAAACTGTTTTATAAGCGGACGAACAGCAGTCAAACTGATTTATAATCGGACGAAGAGCAGTCAAACTGATTTATAATCAGACGAAGAGCAGTCAAACGGTTTTATAAGAGGATGAAGAGCAGTCAAATTGATTTATAAGAGGATGAAGAGCAGTCAAACTGCTTTATAAAAGGATGAAGAGCAGTCAAACTGTTTTATACGAGATGTAGAGCAGTCAGACTGTTTTACAAGAGAATGAAGAGCAGTCAAACTGTTTTATAAGCGGACGAAGAGCAGTCAAACTGATTTATAAGAGGATGAAGAGCAGTCTACTGTTTTATAAAAGGACGAAGAGCAGTCAAAATTATTTATAATCGGATGAAGAGCAGTCAAACAGATTTATAAGAGGATGAAGAGCAGTCAAACTGCTTTAGAAAAGGATGAAGAGCAGTCAAACTGTTTTATAAGAGGACGAAGAGCAGTCAAACTGATTTATAATCGGACGAAGAGCAGTCAAACTGATTTATAATCGGACGAAGAGCAGTCAAACGGTTTTATAAGAGGATGAAGAGCAGTCAAATTGATTTATAAGAGGATGAAGAGCAGTCAAACTGCTTTATAAAAGGATGAAGAGCAGTCAAACTGTTCTATACGAGGATGAAGCGCAGTCAAACTGGTTTATAGGAGGATGAAGAGCAGTCAAACTATTTTATAAGAGGATGAAGAGCAGTCAAACTGATTTATAATCCGACGAAGAGCAGTCAAACTGTTCTATAGGAGGATGAAGCGCAGTCAAACTGGTTTATAGGAGGTCGAAGAGCAGTCAAACTGCTTTATAGGAGGATGAAGAGCAGTCAAACTGCCTTATAAAACGATGAAGAGCAGTCCAACTGTTTTATAAGAGGTTGAAGAGCAGTCAAACTGATTTATAAGAGGATGAAGAGCAGTCAAACTGATTTATCAGAGGATGAAGAGCAGTCAAACTGCTTTATAAAAGGCTGAAGAGCAGTCAAACTGATATATAATCGGACGAAGAGCAGTCAATGATCGGACGAAGAGCAGTCAAACTCTTCTATAGGAGGACGAAGAGCAGTCAAACTGAATTACAATCGGATGAAGAGCAGTCAAACTGATTTATAAGAGGATGAAGAGCAGTCAAACTGCTTTATAAAAGGATGAAGAGCAGTCAAACTGTTTTATAAGCGGACGAAGAGCAGTCAAACGGTTTTATAAGAGGGTGAAGAGCAGTCAAACTGATTTATAAGAGGATGAAGAGCAGTCAAACTGCTTTATAAAAGGATGAAGAGTAGTCAAACTGTTTAATAAGAGGACGAAGAGCAGTCAAACTGTTTTATAAGCGGACGAACAGCAGTCAAACTGATTTATAATCGGACGAAGAGTAGTCAAACTGATTTGTAATCGGACGAAGAGCAGTCAAACGGTTTTATAAGAGGATGAAGAGCAGTCAAATTGATTTATAAGAGGATGAAGAGCAGTCAAACTGCTTTATAAAAGGATGAAGACCAGTCAAACTGTTTTATACGAGGATGTAGAGCAGTCAGACTGTTTTACAAGAGGTTGAAGAGCAGTCAACCTGTTTTACAAGAGGATGAAGAGCAGTCAAACCGCTTTATAAAAGGATGAAGAGCAGTCAAACTGTTCTATACGAGGATGAAGCGCAGTCAAACTGGTTTATAGGAGGATGAAGAGCACTCAAACTATTTTATAAGAGGATGAAGAGCAGTCAAATTGATTTATAAGAGGATGAAGAGCAGTCAAACTGCTTTATAAAAGGATGAAGAGCAGTCAAACTGTTTTATACGAGATGTAGAGCAGTCAGACTGTTTTACAAGAGAATGAAGAGCAGTCAAACTGTTTTATAAGCGGACGAAGAGCAGTCAAACTGATTTATAAGAGGATGAAGAGCGGTCAAACTGATTTATAATCGGACGAAGAGCAGTCAACCTGTTTTACAAGAGGATGAAGAGCAGTCAAACTGTTTTATAAGAGGATGAAGAGCAGTCAAACCGCTTTATAAAAGGATGAAGAGCAGTCTACTGTTTTATAAAAGGACGAAGAGCAGTCAAAATTATTTATAATCGGATGAAGAGCAGTCAAACAGATTTATAAGAGGATGAAGAGCAGTCAAACTGCTTTAGAAAAGGATGAAGAGCAGTCAAACTGTTTTATAAGAGGACGAAGAGCAGTCAAACTGATTTATAATCGGACGAAGAGCAGTCAAACTGATTTATAATCGGACGAAGAGCAGTCAAACGGTTTTATAAGAGGATGAAGAGCAGTCAAATTGATTTATAAGAGGATGAAGAGCAGTCAAACTGCTTTATAAAAGGATGAAGAGCAGTCAAACTGTTCTATACGAGGATGAAGCGCAGTCAAACTGGTTTATAGGAGGATGAAGAGCAATCAAACTATTTTATAAGAGGATGAAGAGCAGTCAAACTGATTTATAATCCGACGAAGAGCAGTCAAACTGTTCTATAGGAGGATGAAGCGCAGTCAAACTGGTTTATAGGAGGTCGAAGAGCAGTCAAACTGCTTTATAGGAGGATGAAGAGCAGTCAAACTGCCTTATAAAACGATGAAGAGCAGTCCAACTGTTTTATAAGAGGTTGAAGAGCAGCCAAACTGATTTATAAGAGGATGAAGAGCAGTCAAACTGATTTATAAGAGGATGAAGAGCAGTCAAACTGCTTTATAAAAGGCTGAAGAGCAGTCAAACTGATATATAATCGGACGAAGAGCAGTCAATGATCGGACGAAGAGCAGTCAAACTCTTCTATAGGAGGACGAAGAGCAGTCAAACTGAATTACAATCGGATGAAGAGCAGTCAAACTGATTTATAAGAGGATGAAGAGCAGTCAAACTGCTTTATAAAAGGATGAAGAGCAGTCAAACTGTTTTATAAGAGGACGAAGAGCAGTCAAACGTTTTTATAAGAGGGTGAAGAGCAGTCAAACTGATTTATAAGAGGATGAAGAGCAGTCAAACTGCTTTATAAAAGGATGAAGAGTAGTCAAACTGTTTAATAAGAGGACGAAGAGCAGTCAAACTGTTTTATAAGCGGACGAACAGCAGTCAAACTGATTTATAATCGGACGAAGAGCAGTCAAACTGATTTGTAATCGGACGAAGAGCAGTCAAACGGTTTTATAAGAGGATGAAGAGCAGTCAAACTGATTTATAAGAGGATGAAGAGCAGTCAAACTGCTTTATAAAAGGATGAAGACCAGTCAAACTGTTTTATACGAGGATGTAGAGCAGTCAGACTGTTTTACAAGAGGTTGATGAGCAGTCAACCTGTTTTACAAGAGGATGAAGAGCAGTCAAACCGCTTTATAAAAGGATGAAGAGCAGTCAAACTGTTCTATACGAGGATGAAGCGCAGTCAAACTGGTTTATAGGAGGATGAAGAGCAGTCAAATTATTTTATAAGAGGATGAAGAGCAGTCAAACTGATTTATAATCCGACGAAGAGCAGTCAAACTGTTCTATAGGAGGATGAAGCGCAGTCAAACTGGTTTATAGGAGGATGAGGAGCAGTCAAACTGCTTTATAGGAGGATGAAGAGCAGTCAAACTGCCTTATAAAACGATGAAGAGCAGTCCAACTGTTTTATAAGAGGACGAAGAGCAGTCAAACTGATTTATAAGAGGATGAAGAGCAGTCAAACTGCTTTATAAAAGGCTGAAGAGCAGTCAAACTGATATATAATCGGACGAAGAGCAGTCAATGATCGGACGAAGAGCAGTCAAACTCTTCTATAGGAGGATGAAGCGCAGTCAAACTGTTTTACACGAGGATGTAGAGCATTTAGACTGGTTTACAAGAGGATGAAGAGCAGTCAACCTTTTTTACAAGAGGATGAAGAGCAGTCAAACTGTTTTATAAGAGAATGAAGAGCAGTCTAACTGCTTTATAAAAGGATGAAGAGCAGTCAAACTGTATTATAAGAGGACGAAGAGCAGTCAAACTGAATTACAATCGGATGAAGAGCAGTCAAACTGATTTATAAGAGGATGAAGAGCAGTCAAACTGTTCTATACGAGGATGAAGCGCAGTCAAACTGGTTTATAGGAGGATGAAGAGCAGTCAAACTATTTTATAAGAGGATGAAGAGCAGTCAAACTGATTTATAATCCGACGAAGAGCAGTCAAACTGTTCTATAGGAGGATGAAGAGCAGTCAAACTGTTTTATAAGAGAATGAAGAGCAGTCTAACTGCTTTATAAAAGGATGAAGAGCAGTCAAACTGTATTATAAGAGGACGAAGAGCAGTCAAACTGAATTACAATCGGATGAAGAGCAGTCAAACTGATTTTTAAGAGGATGAAGAGCAGTCAAACTGCTTTATAAAAGGATAAAGAGCAGTCAAACGTTTTTATAAGAGGACGAAGAGCAGTCAAACTGTTTTATAAGCGGACGAACAGCAGTCAAACTGATTTATAATCGGACGAAGAGCAGTCAAACTGATTTATAATCAGACGAAGAGCAGTCAAACGGTTTTATAAGAGGATGAAGAGCAGTCAAATTGATTTATAAGAGGATGAAGAGCAGTCAAACTGCTTTATAAAAGGATGAAGAGCAGTCAAACTGTTTTTTACGAGATGTAGAGCAGTCAGACTGTTTTACAAGAGAATGAAGAGCAGTCAAACTGTTTTATAAGCGGACGAAGAGCAGTCAAACTGATTTATAAGAGGATGAAGAGCAGTCAAATTGATTTATAAGAGGACGAAGAGCAGTCAACCTGTTTTACAAGAGGATGAAGAGCAGTCAAACTGTTTTCTAAGAGGATGAAGAGCAGTCAAACCGCTTTATAAAAGGATGAAGAGCAGTCTACTGTTTTATAAAAGGACGAAGAGCAGTCAAAATTATTTATAATCGGATGAAGAGCAGTCAAACAGATTTATAAGAGGATGAAGAGCAGTCAAACTGCTTTAGAAAAGGATGAAGAGCAGTCAAACTGTTTTATAAGAGGACGAAGAGCAGTCAAACTGATTTATAATCGGACGAAGAGCAGTCAAACTGATTTATAATCGGACGAAGAGCAGTCAAACGGTTTTATAAGAGGATGAGGAGCAGTCAAACTGCTTTATAAAAGGATGAAGAGCAGTCAAACTGTTTTATAAGCGTATGAAGAGCAGTCAAACTGATTTATAATCGGACGAAGAGCAGTCAAACTGATTTATAATCGGACGAAGAGCAGTCAAACGGTTTTATAAGAGGATGAAGAGCAGTCAAATTGATTTATAAGAGAATGAAGAGCAGTCAAACTGCTTTATAAAAGGATGAAGAGCAGTCAACCTGTTTTACAAGAGGATGAAGAGCAGTCAAACTGATTTATAATCGGACGAAGAGCAGTCAAACTGTTTTATAATCGGACGAAGAGCAGTCAAAAGGTTTTATAAGACAATGAAGAGCAGTCAAATTGATTTATAAGAGGATGAAGAGCAGTCAAACCGCTTTATAAAAGGATGAAGAGCAGTCAAACTGTTTTATACGAGGATGTAGAGCAGTCAGATTGTTTTAAAAGAGGATGAAGAGCAGTCAACCTGTTTTACAAGAGGATGAAGAGCAGTCAAACTGTTTTATCAGAGGATGAAGAGCAGTGAAACCGCTTTATAAAAGGATGAAGAGCAGTCAAACTGTTTTATAAGAGGACGAAGAGCAGTCAAAAGGATTTATAATCGGATGAAGAGCAGTCAAACTGATTTATAAGAGGATGAAGAGCAGTCAAACTGCTTTATAAGAGGATGAAGAGCAGTCAAACTGATTTATAATCCGACGAAGAGCAGTCAAACTGTTCTATAGGAGGATGAAGAGCAGTCAAATTGATTTATAAGAGGATGAAGAGCAGTCAAACTGCTTTATAAAAGGATGAAGAGCAGTCAAACTGTTTTATACGAGATGTAGAGCAGTCAGACTGTTTTACAAGAGAATGAAGAGCAGTCAAACTGTTTTATAAGCGGACGAAGAGCAGTCAAACTGATTTATAAGAGGATGAAGAGCAGTCAAACTGATTTATAATCGGACGAAGAGCAGTCAACCTGTTTTACAAGAGGATGAAGAGCAGACAAACTGTTTTATAAGAGGATGAAGAGCAGTCAAACCGCTTTATAAAAGGATGAAGAGCAGTCTACTGTTTTATAAAAGGACGAAGAGCAGTCAAAATTATTTATAATCGGATGAAGAGCAGTCAAACAGATTTATAAGAGGATGAAGAGCAGTCAAACTGCTTTAGAAAAGGATGAAGAGCAGTCAAACTGTTTTATAAGAGGACGAAGAGCAGTCAAACTGATTTATAATCGGACGAAGAGCAGTCAAACTGATTTATAATCGGACGAAGAGCAGTCAAACGGTTTTATAAGAGGATGAAGAGCAGTCAAATTGATTTATAAGAGGATGAAGAGCAGTCAAACTGCTTTATAAAAGGATGAAGAGCAGTCAAACTGTTCTATACGAGGATGAAGCGCAGTCAAACTGGTTTATAGGAGGATGAAGAGCAATCAAACTATTTTATAAGAGGATGAAGAGCAGTCAAACTGATTTATAATCCGACGAAGAGCAGTCAAACTGTTCTATAGGAGGATGAAGCGCAGTCAAACTGGTTTATAGGAGGTCGAAGAGCAGTCAAACTGCTTTATAGGAGGATGAAGAGCAGTCAAACTGCCTTATAAAACGATGAAGAGCAGTCCAACTGTTTTATAAGAGGTTGAAGAGCAGTCAAACTGATTTATAAGAGGATGAAGAGCAGTCAAACTGATTTATAAGAGGATGAAGAGCAGTCAAACTGCTTTATAAAAGGCTGAAGAGCAGTCAAACTGATATATAATCGGACGAAGAGCAGTCAATGATCGGACGAAGAGCAGTCAAACTCTTCTATAGGAGGACGAAGAGCAGTCAAACTGAATTACAATCGGATGAAGAGCAGTCAAACTGATTTATAAGAGGATGAAGAGCAGTCAAACTGCTTTATAAAAGGATGAAGAGCAGTCAAACTGTTTTATAAGAGGACGAAGAGCAGTCAAACGGTTTTATAAGAGGGTGAAGAGCAGTCAAACTGATTTATAAGAGGATGAAGAGCAGTCAAACTGCTTTATAAAAGGATGAAGAGTAGTCAAACTGTTTAATAAGAGGACGAAGAGCAGTCAAACTGTTTTATAAGCGGACGAACAGCAGTCAAACTGATTTATAATCGGACGAAGAGCAGTCAAACTGATTTGTAATCGGACGAAGAGCAGTCAAACGGTTTTATAAGAGGATGAAGAGCAGTCAAATTGATTTATAAGAGGATGAAGAGCAGTCAAACTGCTTTATAAAAGGATGAAGACCAGTCAAACTGTTTTATACGAGGATGTAGAGCAGTCAAACTGGTTTATAGGAGGATGAAGAGCAGTCAAACTATTTTATAAGAGGATGAAGAGCAGTCAAACTGATTTATAATCCGACGAAGAGCAGTCAAACTGTTCTATAGGAGGATGAAGCGCAGTCAAACTGGTTTATAGGAGGATGAGGAGCAGTCAAACTGCTTTATAGGAGGATGAAGAGCAGTCAAACTGCCTTATAAAACGATGAAGAGCAGTCCAACTGTTTTATAAGAGGACGAAGAGCAGTCAAACTGATTTATAAGAGGATGAAGAGCAGTCAAACTGCTTTATAAAAGGCTGAAGAGCAGTCAAACTGATATATAATCGGACGAAGAGCAGTCAATGATCGGACGAAGAGCAGTCAAACTCTTCTATAGGAGGATGAAGCGCAGTCAAACTGTTTTACACGAGGATGTAGAGCATTCAGACTGGTTTACAAGAGGATGAAGAGCAGTCAACCTTTTTTACAAGAGGATGAAGAGCAGTCAAACTGTTTTATAAGAGAATGAAGAGCAGTCAAACTGAATTACAATCGGATGAAGAGCAGTCAAACTGATTTATAAGAGGATGAAGAGCAGTCAAACTGTTCTATACGAGGATGAAGCGCAGTCAAACTGGTTTATAGGAGGATGAAGAGCAGTCAAACTATTTTATAAGAGGATGAAGAGCAGTCAAACTGATTTATAATCCGACGAAGAGCAGTCAAACTGTTCTATAGGAGGATGAAGAGCAGTCAAACTGTTTTATAAGAGAATGAAGAGCAGTCTAACTGCTTTATAAAAGGATGAAGAGCAGTCAAACTGTATTATAAGAGGACGAAGAGCAGTCAAACTGAATTACAATCGGATGAAGAGCAGTCAAACTGATTTTTAAGAGGATGAAGAGCAGTCAAACTGCTTTATAAAAGGATAAAGAGCAGTCAAACGTTTTTATAAGAGGACGAAGAGCAGTCAAACTGTTTTATAAGCGGACGAACAGCAGTCAAACTGATTTATAATCGGACGAAGAGCAGTCAAACTGACTTATAATCAGACGAAGAGCAGTCAAACGGTTTTATAAGAGGATGAAGAGCAGTCAAATTGATTTATAAGAGGATGAAGAGCAGTCAAACTGCTTTATAAAAGGATGAAGAGCAGTCAAACTGTTTTTTACGAGATGTAGAGCAGTCAGACTGTTTTACAAGAGAATGAAGAGCAGTCAAACTGTTTTATAAGCGGACGAAGAGCAGTCAAACTGATTTATAAGAGGATGAAGAGCAGTCAAATTGATTTATAAGAGGACGAAGAGCAGTCAACCTGTTTTACAAGAGGATGAAGAGCAGTCAAACTGTTTTCTAAGAGGATGAAGAGCAGTCAAACCGCTTTATAAAAGGATGAAGAGCAGTCTACTGTTTTATAAAAGGACGAAGAGCAGTCAAAATTATTTATAATCGGATGAAGAGCAGTCAAACAGATTTATAAGAGGATGAAGAGCAGTCAAACTGCTTTAGAAAAGGATGAAGAGCAGTCAAACTGTTTTATAAGAGGACGAAGAGCAGTCAAACTGATTTATAATCGGACGAAGAGCAGTCAAACTGATTTATAATCGGACGAAGAGCAGTCAAACGGTTTTATAAGAGGATGAGGAGCAGTCAAACTGCTTTATAAAAGGATGAAGAGCAGTCAAACTGTTTTATAAGCGTATGAAGAGCAGTCAAACTGATTTATAATCGGATGAAGAGCAGTCAAACTGATTTATAATCGGACGAAGAGCAGTCAAACGGTTTTATAAGAGGATGAAGAGCAGTCAAATTGATTTATAAGAGAATGAAGAGCAGTCAAACTGCTTTATAAAAGGATGAAGAGCAGTCAACCTGTTTTACAAGAGGATGAAGAGCAGTCAAACTGATTTATAATCTGACGAAGAGCAGTCAAACTGTTTTATAATCGGACGAAGAGCAGTCAAAAGGTTTTATAAGACAATGAAGAGCAGTCAAATTGATTTATAAGAGGATGAAGAGCAGTCAAACCGCTTTATAAAAGGATGAAGAGCAGTCAAACTGTTTTATACGAGGATGTAGAGCAGTCAGATTGTTTTAAAAGAGGATGAAGAGCAGTCAACCTGTTTTACAAGAGGATGAAGAGCAGTCAAACTGTTTTATCAGAGGATGAAGAGCAGTGAAACCGCTTTATAAAAGGATGAAGAGCAGTCAAACTGTTTTATAAGAGGACGAAGAGCAGTCAAAATGATTTATAATCGGATGAAGAGCAGTCAAACTGATTTATAAGAGGATGAAGAGCAGTCAAACTGCTTTATAAGAGGATGAAGAGCAGTCAAACTGATTTATAATCCGACGAAGAGCAGTCAAACTGTTCTATAGGAGGATGAAGCGCAGTCAAAGTGGTTTATAGGTGGATGAAGAGCAGTCAACCTGCTTTATAAGAGGATGAAGAGCAGTCAAACTGATTTATAATAGGACGAAGAGCAGTCAAACTGTTCTATAGGACGATGAAGCGCAGTCAAACTGGTTTATAGGAGGATGAAGAGCAGTCAAACTGCTTTATAGGAGGATGAAGAGCAGTCAAACTGCTTTACAAAAGGATGAAGAGCAGTCAAACTGATTTATAATCGGATGAAGAGCAGTCAATAATCGGACGAAGAGCAGTCAAACTGTTATAAAGGAGGATGAAGCGCAGTCAAACTGTTTTACACGAGGGTATAGAGCAGTCAGACTGGTTTACAAGAGGATGAATAGCAGTCAACCTGTTTTACAAGAGGTTGAAGAGCAGTCAAACTGTTTTATAAGAGGATGAAGAGCAGTCAAACTGATTTATAAGAGGATGAAGAGCAGTCAAACTGCTTTATAAAAGGATGAAGAGCAGTCAAACTGTTTTATAAGCGGACGAAGAGCAGTCAAACAGTTTTATAAGAGGACGAAGAGCAGTCAAAATGATTTATAATCGGATGAAGAGCAGTCAAACAGATTTATAAGAGGATGAAGAGCAGTCAAACTGCTTTATAAAAGGATGAAGAGCAGTCAAACTGTTTTATAAGAGGACGAAGAGCAGTCAAACTGATTTATAATCGGATGAACAGCAGTCAATAATCGGACGAAGAGCAGTCAAACTGTTATATAGGAGGTCGAAGAGCAGTCAAACTGAATTATAATCGGATGAAGAGCAGTCAAACTGATTTATAAGAGGATGAAGAGCAGTCAAACTGCTTCATAAAAGGATGAAGAGCAGTCAAACTGTTTATTAAGCGGACGAACAGCAGTCAAACTGATTTATAATCGGACGAAGAGCAGTCAAACTGATTTATAATCGGACGAAGAGCAGTCAAACGGTTTTATGATAGGATGAAGAGCAGTCAAATTGATTTATAAGAGGATGAAGAGCAGTCAAACGGTTTTTTTAAGAGGATGAAGAGCAGTCAAATTGATTTATAAGAAAATGAAGAGCAGTCAAACTGATTTATAATCGGACGAAGAGCAGTCAAACTGATTTATAATAGGACGAAGAGCAGTCAAACGGTTTTATAAGAGGATGAAGAGCAGTCAAATTGATTTATAAGAGGATGAAGAGCAGTCAAACTGCTTTATAAAAGGATGAAGAGCAGTCAAACTGTTTTATAAGAGGACGAAGAGCAGTCAAACTGATTTATAAGAGGATGAAGAGCAGTCAAACTGATTTATAAGAGGATGAAGAGCAGTCAAACTGTTTTATAAGCGGATGAACCGCAGTCAAACTGATTTATAATCGGACGAAGAGCAGTCAAACTGATTTATAAGAGGATGAAGAGCAGTCAAACTGCTTTATAAGAGGATGAAGAGCAGTCAAACTGTTCTATAGGAGGATGAAGCGCAGTCAAACTGGTTTATATGAGGATGAAGAGCAGTCAAACTGCTTTATAAGAAGATGAAGAGCAGTCAAACTGCTTTATAAAACGATGAAGAGCAGTCAAACTGTTTTATAAGAGGACGAAGAGCAGTCAAACTGATTTATAAGAGGATGAAGAGCTGTCAAACTGATTTAAAAGAGGATGAAGAGCAGTCAAACTGCTTTATAAAAGGATGAAGAGCAGTCAAACTGATTTATAATCGGATGAACAGCAGTCAATAATCGGACGAAGAGCAGTCAAACTGTTATATAGGAGGACGAAGAGCAGTCAAACTGAATTATAATCGGATGAAGAGCAGTCAAACTGATTTATAAGAGGATGAAGAGCAGTCAAACTGCTTTATAAAAGGATGAAGAGTAGTCAAACTGTTTAATAAAAGACGAAGAGCAGTCAAACTGTTTTATAAGCGGACGAACAGCAGTCAAACTGATTTATAATCGGACGAAGAGCAGTCAAACTGATTTGTAATCGGACGAAGAGCAGTCAAACGGTTTTATAAGAGGATGAAGAGCAGTCAAATTGATTTATAAGAGGATGAAGAGCAGTCAAACTGCTTTATAAAAGGATGAAGACCAGTCAAACTGTTTTATACGAGGATGTAGAGCAGTCAGACTGTTTTACAAGAGGTTGAAGAGCAGTCAACCTGTTTTACAAGAGGATGAAGAGCAGTCAAAATGCTTTATAAAAGGATGAAGAGCAGTCAAACTGATTTATAATCGGACGAAGAGCAGTCAAACGGTTTTATAAGAGGATGAAGAGCAGTCAAATTGATTTATAAGAGAATGAAGAGCAGTCAAACTGCTTTATAAAAGGATGAAGAGCAGTCAACCTGTTTTACAAGAGGATGAAGAGCAGTCAAACTGTTTTATAAGAGGATGAAGAGCAGTCAAACTGTTTTATAAGCGGACGAAGAGCAGTCAAACTGTTTTATAAGAGGATGAAGAGCAGTCAAACTGATTTATAAGAGGATGAAGAGCAGTCAAACTGATTTATAGGAGGATGAAGAGCAGTCAAACTGTTTTATAAGCGGACGAACAGCAGTCAAACTGATTTATAATCGGACGAAGAGCAGTCAAACTGATTTATAATCGGACGAAGAGCAGTCAAACGGTTTTATAAGAGGATGAAGAGCAGTCAAATTGATTTAAAAGAGGATGAAGAGCAGTCAAACTGCTTTATAAAAGGATGAAGAGCAGTCAAACTGTTTTATACGAGATGTAGATCAGTCAAACTGTTTTACAAGAGAATGAAGAGCAGTCAAACTGTTTTATAAGCGGACGAAGAGCAGTCAAACTGATTTATAAGAGGATGAAGAGCAGTCAAACTGATTTATAATCGGACGAAGAGCAGTCAACCTGTTTTACAAGAGGATGAAGAGCAGTCAAACTGTTTTATAAGAGGATGAAGAGCAGTCAAACCGCTTTATAAAAGGATGAAGAGCAGTCTACTGTTTTATAAGAGGACGAAGAGCAGTCAAAATTATTTATAATCGGATGAAGAGCAGTCAAACAGATTTATAAGAGGATGAAGAGCAGTCAAACTGCTTTAGAAAAGTATGAAGAGCAGTCAAACTGTTTTATAAGAGGACGAAGAGCAGTCAAACTGATTTATAATCGGACGAAGAGCAGTCAAACTGTTCTATACGAGGATGAAGCGCAGTCAAACTGGTTTATAGGAGGATGAAGAGCAGTCAAACTGTTTTATAAGAGGATGAAGAGCAGTCAAACTGATTTATAATCGGACGAAGAGCAGTCAAACTGTTCTATAGGAGGATGAAGCGCAGTCAAACTGGTTTATAGGAGGATGAAGAGCAGTCAAACTGCTTTATAGGAGGATGAAGAGCAGTCAAAATGCTTTATAAAAGGATGAAGAGCAGTCCAACTGTTTTATAAGAGGTTGAAGAGCAGTCAAACTGCCTTATAAAACGATGAAGAGCAGTCCAACTGTTTTATAAGAGGTTGAAGAGCAGTCAAACTGATTTATAAGAGGATGAAGAGCAGTCAAACTGATTTATAAGAGGATGAAGAGCAGTCAAACTGCTTTATAAAAGGCTGAAGAGCAGTCAAACTGATATATAATCGGACGAAGAGCAGTCAATGATCGGACGAAGAGCAGTCAAACTCTTCTATAGGAGGACGAAGAGCAGTCAAACTGAATTACAATCGGATGAAGAGCAGTCAAACTGATTTATAAGAGGATGAAGAGCAGTCAAACTGCTTTATAAAAGGATGAAGAGCAGTCAAACTGTTTTATAAGAGGACGAAGAGCAGTCAAACGGTTTTATAAGAGGGTGAAGAGCAGTCAAACTGATTTATAAGAGGATGAAGAGCAGTCAAACTGCTTTATAAAAGGATGAAGAGTAGTCAAACTGTTTAATAAGAGGACGAAGAGCAGTCAAACTGTTTTATAAGCGGACGAACAGCAGTCAAACTGATTTATAATCGGACGAAGAGCAGTCAAACTGATTTGTAATCGGACGAAGAGCAGTCAAACGGTTTTATAAGAGGATGAAGAGCAGTCAAATTGATTTATAAGAGGATGAAGAGCAGTCAAACTGCTTTATAAAAGGATGAAGACCAGTCAAACTGTTTTATACGAGGATGTAGAGCAGTCAAACTGGTTTATAGGAGGATGAAGAGCAGTCAAACTATTTTATAAGAGGATGAAGAGCAGTCAAACTGATTTATAATCCGACGAAGAGCAGTCAAACTGTTCTATAGGAGGATGAAGCGCAGTCAAACTGGTTTATAGGAGGATGAGGAGCAGTCAAACTGCTTTATAGGAGGATGAAGAGCAGTCAAACTGCCTTATAAAACGATGAAGAGCAGTCCAACTGTTTTATAAGAGGACGAAGAGCAGTCAAACTGATTTATAAGAGGATGAAGAGCAGTCAAACTGCTTTATAAAAGGCTGAAGAGCAGTCAAACTGATATATAATCGGACGAAGAGCAGTCAATGATCGGACGAAGAGCAGTCAAACTCTTCTATAGGAGGATGAAGCGCAGTCAAACTGTTTTACACGAGGATGTAGAGCATTCAGACTGGTTTACAAGAGGATGAAGAGCAGTCAACCTTTTTTACAAGAGGATGAAGAGCAGTCAAACTGTTTTATAAGAGAATGAAGAGCAGTCTAACTGCTTTATAAAAGGATGAAGAGCAGTCAAACTGTATTATAAGAGGACGAAGAGCAGTCAAACTGAATTACAATCGGATGAAGAGCAGTCAAACTGATTTATAAGAGGATGAAGAGCAGTCAAACTGTTCTATACGAGGATGAAGCGCAGTCAAACTGGTTTATAGGAGGATGAAGAGCAGTCAAACTATTTTATAAGAGGATGAAGAGCAGTCAAACTGATTTATAATCCGACGAAGAGCAGTCAAACTGTTCTATAGGAGGATGAAGAGCAGTCAAACTGTTTTATAAGAGAATGAAGAGCAGTCTAACTGCTTTATAAAAGGATGAAGAGCAGTCAAACTGTATTATAAGAGGACGAAGAGCAGTCAAACTGAATTACAATCGGATGAAGAGCAGTCAAACTGATTTTTAAGAGGATGAAGAGCAGTCAAACTGCTTTATAAAAGGATAAAGAGCAGTCAAACGTTTTTATAAGAGGACGAAGAGCAGTCAAACTGTTTTATAAGCGGACGAACAGCAGTCAAACTGATTTATAATCGGACGAAGAGCAGTCAAACTGACTTATAATCAGACGAAGAGCAGTCAAACGGTTTTATAAGAGGATGAAGAGCAGTCAAATTGATTTATAAGAGGATGAAGAGCAGTCAAACTGCTTTATAAAAGGATGAAGAGCAGTCAAACTGTTTTTTACGAGATGTAGAGCAGTCAGACTGTTTTACAAGAGAATGAAGAGCAGTCAAACTGTTTTATAAGCGGACGAAGAGCAGTCAAACTGATTTATAAGAGGATGAAGAGCAGTCAAATTGATTTATAAGAGGACGAAGAGCAGTCAACCTGTTTTACAAGAGGATGAAGAGCAGTCAAACTGTTTTCTAAGAGGATGAAGAGCAGTCAAACCGCTTTATAAAAGGATGAAGAGCAGTCTACTGTTTTATAAAAGGACGAAGAGCAGTCAAAATTATTTATAATCGGATGAAGAGCAGTCAAACAGATTTATAAGAGGATGAAGAGCAGTCAAACTGCTTTAGAAAAGGATGAAGAGCAGTCAAACTGTTTTATAAGAGGACGAAGAGCAGTCAAACTGATTTATAATCGGACGAAGAGCAGTCAAACTGATTTATAATCGGACGAAGAGCAGTCAAACGGTTTTATAAGAGGATGAGGAGCAGTCAAACTGCTTTATAAAAGGATGAAGAGCAGTCAAACTGTTTTATAAGCGTATGAAGAGCAGTCAAACTGATTTATAATCGGATGAAGAGCAGTCAAACTGATTTATAATCGGACGAAGAGCAGTCAAACGGTTTTATAAGAGGATGAAGAGCAGTCAAATTGATTTATAAGAGAATGAAGAGCAGTCAAACTGCTTTATAAAAGGATGAAGAGCAGTCAACCTGTTTTACAAGAGGATGAAGTGCAGTCAAACTGATTTATAATCTGACGAAGAGCAGTCAAACTGTTTTATAATCGGACGAAGAGCAGTCAAAAGGTTTTATAAGACAATGAAGAGCAGTCAAATTGATTTATAAGAGGATGAAGAGCAGTCAAACCGCTTTATAAAAGGATGAAGAGCAGTCAAACTGTTTTATACGAGGATGTAGAGCAGTCAGATTGTTTTAAAAGAGGATGAAGAGCAGTCAACCTTTTTTACAAGAGGATGAAGAGCAGTCAAACTGTTTTATCAGAGGATGAAGAGCAGTGAAACCGCTTTATAAAAGGATGAAGAGCAGTCAAACTGTTTTATAAGAGGACGAAGAGCAGTCAAAATGATTTATAATCGGATGAAGAGCAGTCAAACTGATTTATAAGAGGATGAAGAGCAGTCAAACTGCTTTATAAGAGGATGAAGAGCAGTCAAACTGATTTATAATCCGACGAAGAGCAGTCAAACTGTTCTATAGGAGGATGAAGCGCAGTCAAAGTGGTTTATAGGTGGATGAAGAGCAGTCAACCTGCTTTATAAGAGGATGAAGAGCAGTCAAACTGATTTATAATAGGACGAAGAGCAGTCAAACTGTTCTATAGGACGATGAAGCGCAGTCAAACTGGTTTATAGGAGGATGAAGAGCAGTCAAACTGCTTTATAGGAGGATGAAGAGCAGTCAAACTGCTTTACAAAAGGATGAAGAGCAGTCAAACTGATTTATAATCGGATGAAGAGCAGTCAATAATCGGACGAAGAGCAGTCAAACTGTTATAAAGGAGGATGAAGCGCAGTCAAACTGTTTTACACGAGGGTATAGAGCAGTCAGTCTGGTTTACAAGAGGATGAATAGCAGTCAACCTGTTTTACAAGAGGTTGAAGAGCAGTCAAACTGTTTTATAAGAGGATGAAGAGCAGTCAAACTGATTTATAAGAGGATGAAGAGCAGTCAAACTGCTTTATAAAAGGATGAAGAGCAGTCAAACTGTTTTATAAGCGGACGAAGAGCAGTCAAACAGTTTTATAAGAGGACGAAGAGCAGTCAAAATGATTTATAATCGGATGAAGAGCAGTCAAACAGATTTATAAGAGGATGAAGAGCAGTCAAACTGCTTTATAAAAGGATGAAGAGCAGTCAAACTGTTTTATAAGAGGACGAAGAGCAGTCAAACTGATTTATAATCGGATGAACAGCAGTCAATAATCGGACGAAGAGCAGTCAAACTGTTATATAGGAGGTCGAAGAGCAGTCAAACTGAATTATAATCGGATGAAGAGCAGTCAAACTGATTTATAAGAGGATGAAGAGCAGTCAAACTGCTTCATAAAAGGATGAAGAGCAGTCAAACTGTTTATTAAGCGGACGAACAGCAGTCAAACTGATTTATAATCGGACGAAGAGCAGTCAAACTGATTTATAATCGGACGAAGAGCAGTCAAACGGTTTTATGATAGGATGAAGAGCAGTCAAATTGATTTATAAGAGGATGAAGAGCAGTCAAACGGTTTTTTTAAGAGGATGAAGAGCAGTCAAATTGATTTATAAGAAAATGAAGAGCAGTCAAACTGATTTATAATCGGACGAAGAGCAGTCAAACTGATTTATAATAGGACGAAGAGCAGTCAAACGGTTTTATAAGAGGATGAAGAGCAGTCAAATTGATTTATAAGAGGATGAAGAGCAGTCAAACTGCTTTATAAAAGGATGAAGAGCAGTCAAACTGTTTTATAAGAGGACGAAGAGCAGTCAAACTGATTTATAAGAGGATGAAGAGCAGTCAAACTGATTTATAAGAGGATGAAGAGCAGTCAAACTGTTTTATAAGCGGATGAACCGCAGTCAAACTGATTTATAATCGGACGAAGAGCAGTCAAACTGATTTATAAGAGGATGAAGAGCAGTCAAACTGCTTTATAAGAGGATGAAGAGCAGTCAAACTGTTCTATAGGAGGATGAAGCGCAGTCAAACTGGTTTATATGAGGATGAAGAGCAGTCAAACTGCTTTATAAGAAGATGAAGAGCAGTCAAACTGCTTTATAAAACGATGAAGAGCAGTCAAACTGTTTTATAAGAGGACGAAGAGCAGTCAAACTGATTTATAAGAGGATGAAGAGCAGTCAAACTGATTTAAAAGAGGATGAAGAGCAGTCAAACTGCTTTATAAAAGGATGAAGAGCAGTCAAACTGATTTATAATCGGATGAACAGCAGTCAATAATCGGACGAAGAGCAGTCAAACTGTTATATAGGAGGACGAAGAGCAGTCAAACTGAATTATAATCGGATGAAGAGCAGTCAAACTGATTTATAAGAGGATGAAGAGCAGTCAAACTGCTTTATAAAAGGATGAAGAGTAGTCAAACTGTTTAATAAAAGACGAAGAGCAGTCAAACTGTTTTATAAGCGGACGAACAGCAGTCAAACTGATTTATAATCGGACGAAGAGCAGTCAAACTGATTTGTAATCGGACGAAGAGCAGTCAAACGGTTTTATAAGAGGATGAAGAGCAGTCAAATTGATTTATAAGAGGATGAAGAGCAGTCAAACTGCTTTATAAAAGGATGAAGACCAGTCAAACTGTTTTATACGAGGATGTAGAGCAGTCAGACTGTTTTACAAGAGGTTGAAGAGCAGTCAACCTGTTTTACAAGAGGATGAAGAGCAGTCAAAATGCTTTATAAAAGGATGAAGAGCAGTCAAACTGATTTATAATCGGACGAAGAGCAGTCAAACGGTTTTATAAGAGGATGAAGAGCAGTCAAATTGATTTATAAGAGAATGAAGAGCAGTCAAACTGCTTTATAAAAGGATGAAGAGCAGTCAACCTGTTTTACAAGAGGATGAAGAGCAGTCAAACTGTTTTATAAGAGGATGAAGAGCAGTCAAACTGTTTTATAAGCGGACGAAGAGCAGTCAAACTGTTTTATAAGAGGATGAAGAGCAGTCAAACTGATTTATAAGAGGATGAAGAGCAGTCAAACTGATTTATAGGAGGATGAAGAGCAGTCAAACTGTTTTATAAGCGGACGAACAGCAGTCAAACTGATTTATAATCGGACGAAGAGCAGTCAAACTGATTTATAATCGGACGAAGAGCAGTCAAACGGTTTTATAAGAGGATGAAGAGCAGTCAAATTGATTTAAAAGAGGATGAAGAGCAGTCAAACTGCTTTATAAAAGGATGAAGAGCAGTCAAACTGTTTTATACGAGATGTAGATCAGTCAAACTGTTTTACAAGAGAATGAAGAGCAGTCAAACTGTTTTATAAGCGGACGAAGAGCAGTCAAACTGATTTATAAGAGGATGAAGAGCAGTCAAACTGATTTATAATCGGACGAAGAGCAGTCAACCTGTTTTACAAGAGGATGAAGAGCAGTCAAACTGTTTTATAAGAGGATGAAGAGCAGTCAAACCGCTTTATAAAAGGATGAAGAGCAGTCTACTGTTTTATAAGAGGACGAAGAGCAGTCAAAATTATTTATAATCGGATGAAGAGCAGTCAAACAGATTTATAAGAGGATGAAGAGCAGTCAAACTGCTTTAGAAAAGTATGAAGAGCAGTCAAACTGTTTTATAAGAGGACGAAGAGCAGTCAAACTGATTTATAATCGGACGAAGAGCAGTCAAACTGTTCTATACGAGGATGAAGCGCAGTCAAACTGGTTTATAGGAGGATGAAGAGCAGTCAAACTGTTTTATAAGAGGATGAAGAGCAGTCAAACTGATTTATAATCGGACGAAGAGCAGTCAAACTGTTCTATAGGAGGATGAAGCGCAGTCAAACTGGTTTATAGGAGGATGAAGAGCAGTCAAACTGCTTTATAGGAGGATGAAGAGCAGTCAAAATGCTTTATAAAAGGATGAAGAGCAGTCAAACTGATTTATAAGAGGATGAAGAGCAGTCAAACTGCTTTAGAAAAGGATGAAGAGCAGTCAAACTGTTTTATAAGAGGACGAAGAGCAGTCAAACTGATTTATAATCGGACGAAGAGCAGTCAAACTGATTTATAATCGGACGAAGAGCAGTCAAACGGTTTTATAAGAGGACGAAGAGCAGTCAAACTGATTTATAATCGGACGAAGAGCAGTCAAACTGATTTATAATCGGACGAAGAGCAGTCAAACGGTTTTATAAGAGGATGAAGAGCAGTCAAATTGATTTATAGGAGGATGAAGAGCAGTCAAACTGTTTTATAAGAGGATGAAGAGCAGTCAAACTGATTTATAATCGGACGAAGAGCAGTCAAACTGTTCTATAGGAGGATGAAGCGCAGTCAAACTGGTTTATAGGAGGATGAAGAGCAGTCAAACTGCTTTATAGGAGGATGAAGAGCAGTCAAAATGCTTTATAAAAGGATGAAGAGCAGTCCAACTGTTTTATAAGAGGTTGAAGAGCAGTCAAACTGCCTTATAAAACGATGAAGAGCAGTCCAACTGTTTTATAAGAGGTTGAAGAGCAGTCAAACTGATTTATAAGAGGATGAAGAGCAGTCAAACTGATTTATAAGAGGATGAAGAGCAGTCAAACTGCTTTATAAAAGGCTGAAGAGCAGTCAAACTGATATATAATCGGACGAAGAGCAGTCAATGATCGGACGAAGAGCAGTCAAACTCTTCTATAGGAGGACGAAGAGCAGTCAAACTGAATTACAATCGGATGAAGAGCAGTCAAACTGATTTATAAGAGGATGAAGAGCAGTCAAACTGCTTTATAAAAGGATGAAGAGCAGTCAAACTGTTTTATAAGAGGACGAAGAGCAGTCAAACGGTTTTATAAGAGGGTGAAGAGCAGTCAAACTGATTTATAAGAGGATGAAGAGCAGTCAAACTGCTTTATAAAAGGATGAAGAGTAGTCAAACTGTTTAATAAGAGGACGAAGAGCAGTCAAACTGTTTTATAAGCGGACGAACAGCAGTCAAACTGATTTATAATCGGACGAAGAGCAGTCAAACTGATTTGTAATCGGACGAAGAGCAGTCAAACGGTTTTATAAGAGGATGAAGAGCAGTCAAATTGATTTATAAGAGGATGAAGAGCAGTCAAACTGCTTTATAAAAGGATGAAGACCAGTCAAACTGTTTTATACGAGGATGTAGAGCAGTCAAACTGGTTTATAGGAGGATGAAGAGCAGTCAAACTATTTTATAAGAGGATGAAGAGCAGTCAAACTGATTTATAATCCGACGAAGAGCAGTCAAACTGTTCTATAGGAGGATGAAGCGCAGTCAAACTGGTTTATAGGAGGATGAGGAGCAGTCAAACTGCTTTATAGGAGGATGAAGAGCAGTCAAACTGCCTTATAAAACGATGAAGAGCAGTCCAACTGTTTTATAAGAGGACGAAGAGCAGTCAAACTGATTTATAAGAGGATGAAGAGCAGTCAAACTGCTTTATAAAAGGCTGAAGAGCAGTCAAACTGATATATAATCGGACGAAGAGCAGTCAATGATCGGACGAAGAGCAGTCAAACTCTTCTATAGGAGGATGAAGCGCAGTCAAACTGTTTTACACGAGGATGTAGAGCATTCAGACTGGTTTACAAGAGGATGAAGAGCAGTCAACCTTTTTTACAAGAGGATGAAGAGCAGTCAAACTGTTTTATAAGAGAATGAAGAGCAGTCTAACTGCTTTATAAAAGGATGAAGAGCAGTCAAACTGTATTATAAGAGGACGAAGAGCAGTCAAACTGAATTACAATCGGATGAAGAGCAGTCAAACTGATTTATAAGAGGATGAAGAGCAGTCAAACTGTTCTATACGAGGATGAAGCGCAGTCAAACTGGTTTATAGGAGGATGAAGAGCAGTCAAACTATTTTATAAGAGGATGAAGAGCAGTCAAACTGATTTATAATCCGACGAAGAGCAGTCAAACTGTTCTATAGGAGGATGAAGAGCAGTCAAACTGTTTTATAAGAGAATGAAGAGCAGTCTAACTGCTTTATAAAAGGATGAAGAGCAGTCAAACTGTATTATAAGAGGACGAAGAGCAGTCAAACTGAATTACAATCGGATGAAGAGCAGTCAAACTGATTTTTAAGAGGATGAAGAGCAGTCAAACTGCTTTATAAAAGGATAAAGAGCAGTCAAACGTTTTTATAAGAGGACGAAGAGCAGTCAAACTGTTTTATAAGCGGACGAACAGCAGTCAAACTGATTTATAATCGGACGAAGAGCAGTCAAACTGACTTATAATCAGACGAAGAGCAGTCAAACGGTTTTATAAGAGGATGAAGAGCAGTCAAATTGATTTATAAGAGGATGAAGAGCAGTCAAACTGCTTTATAAAAGGATGAAGAGCAGTCAAACTGTTTTTTACGAGATGTAGAGCAGTCAGACTGTTTTACAAGAGAATGAAGAGCAGTCAAACTGTTTTATAAGCGGACGAAGAGCAGTCAAACTGATTTATAAGAGGATGAAGAGCAGTCAAATTGATTTATAAGAGGACGAAGAGCAGTCAACCTGTTTTACAAGAGGATGAAGAGCAGTCAAACTGTTTTCTAAGAGGATGAAGAGCAGTCAAACCGCTTTATAAAAGGATGAAGAGCAGTCTACTGTTTTATAAAAGGACGAAGAGCAGTCAAAATTATTTATAATCGGATGAAGAGCAGTCAAACAGATTTATAAGAGGATGAAGAGCAGTCAAACTGCTTTAGAAAAGGATGAAGAGCAGTCAAACTGTTTTATAAGAGGACGAAGAGCAGTCAAACTGATTTATAATCGGACGAAGAGCAGTCAAACTGATTTATAATCGGACGAAGAGCAGTCAAACGGTTTTATAAGAGGATGAGGAGCAGTCAAACTGCTTTATAAAAGGATGAAGAGCAGTCAAACTGTTTTATAAGCGTATGAAGAGCAGTCAAACTGATTTATAATCGGATGAAGAGCAGTCAAACTGATTTATAATCGGACGAAGAGCAGTCAAACGGTTTTATAAGAGGATGAAGAGCAGTCAAATTGATTTATAAGAGAATGAAGAGCAGTCAAACTGCTTTATAAAAGGATGAAGAGCAGTCAACCTGTTTTACAAGAGGATGAAGAGCAGTCAAACTGATTTATAATCTGACGAAGAGCAGTCAAACTGTTTTATAATCGGACGAAGAGCAGTCAAAAGGTTTTATAAGACAATGAAGAGCAGTCAAATTGATTTATAAGAGGATGAAGAGCAGTCAAACCGCTTTATAAAAGGATGAAGAGCAGTCAAACTGTTTTATACGAGGATGTAGAGCAGTCAGATTGTTTTAAAAGAGGATGAAGAGCAGTCAACCTGTTTTACAAGAGGATGAAGAGCAGTCAAACTGTTTTATCAGAGGATGAAGAGCAGTGAAACCGCTTTATAAAAGGATGAAGAGCAGTCAAACTGTTTTATAAGAGGACGAAGAGCAGTCAAAATGATTTATAATCGGATGAAGAGCAGTCAAACTGATTTATAAGAGGATGAAGAGCAGTCAAACTGCTTTATAAGAGGATGAAGAGCAGTCAAACTGATTTATAATCCGACGAAGAGCAGTCAAACTGTTCTATAGGAGGATGAAGCGCAGTCAAAGTGGTTTATAGGTGGATGAAGAGCAGTCAACCTGCTTTATAAGAGGATGAAGAGCAGTCAAACTGATTTATAATAGGACGAAGAGCAGTCAAACTGTTCTATAGGACGATGAAGCGCAGTCAAACTGGTTTATAGGAGGATGAAGAGCAGTCAAACTGCTTTATAGGAGGATGAAGAGCAGTCAAACTGCTTTACAAAAGGATGAAGAGCAGTCAAACTGATTTATAATCGGATGAAGAGCAGTCAATAATCGGACGAAGAGCAGTCAAACTGTTATAAAGGAGGATGAAGCGCAGTCAAACTGTTTTACACGAGGGTATAGAGCAGTCAGTCTGGTTTACAAGAGGATGAATAGCAGTCAACCTGTTTTACAAGAGGTTGAAGAGCAGTCAAACTGTTTTATAAGAGGATGAAGAGCAGTCAAACTGATTTATAAGAGGATGAAGAGCAGTCAAACTGCTTTATAAAAGGATGAAGAGCAGTCAAACTGTTTTATAAGCGGACGAAGAGCAGTCAAACAGTTTTATAAGAGGACGAAGAGCAGTCAAAATGATTTATAATCGGATGAAGAGCAGTCAAACAGATTTATAAGAGGATGAAGAGCAGTCAAACTGCTTTATAAAAGGATGAAGAGCAGTCAAACTGTTTTATAAGAGGACGAAGAGCAGTCAAACTGATTTATAATCGGATGAACAGCAGTCAATAATCGGACGAAGAGCAGTCAAACTGTTATATAGGAGGTCGAAGAGCAGTCAAACTGAATTATAATCGGATGAAGAGCAGTCAAACTGATTTATAAGAGGATGAAGAGCAGTCAAACTGCTTCATAAAAGGATGAAGAGCAGTCAAACTGTTTATTAAGCGGACGAACAGCAGTCAAACTGATTTATAATCGGACGAAGAGCAGTCAAACTGATTTATAATCGGACGAAGAGCAGTCAAACGGTTTTATGATAGGATGAAGAGCAGTCAAATTGATTTATAAGAGGATGAAGAGCAGTCAAACGGTTTTTTTAAGAGGATGAAGAGCAGTCAAATTGATTTATAAGAAAATGAAGAGCAGTCAAACTGATTTATAATCGGACGAAGAGCAGTCAAACTGATTTATAATAGGACGAAGAGCAGTCAAACGGTTTTATAAGAGGATGAAGAGCAGTCAAATTGATTTATAAGAGGATGAAGAGCAGTCAAACTGCTTTATAAAAGGATGAAGAGCAGTCAAACTGTTTTATAAGAGGACGAAGAGCAGTCAAACTGATTTATAAGAGGATGAAGAGCAGTCAAACTGATTTATAAGAGGATGAAGAGCAGTCAAACTGTTTTATAAGCGGATGAACCGCAGTCAAACTGATTTATAATCGGACGAAGAGCAGTCAAACTGATTTATAAGAGGATGAAGAGCAGTCAAACTGCTTTATAAGAGGATGAAGAGCAGTCAAACTGTTCTATAGGAGGATGAAGCGCAGTCAAACTGGTTTATATGAGGATGAAGAGCAGTCAAACTGCTTTATAAGAAGATGAAGAGCAGTCAAACTGCTTTATAAAACGATGAAGAGCAGTCAAACTGTTTTATAAGAGGACGAAGAGCAGTCAAACTGATTTATAAGAGGATGAAGAGCAGTCAAACTGATTTAAAAGAGGATGAAGAGCAGTCAAACTGCTTTATAAAAGGATGAAGAGCAGTCAAACTGATTTATAATCGGATGAACAGCAGTCAATAATCGGACGAAGAGCAGTCAAACTGTTATATAGGAGGACGAAGAGCAGTCAAACTGAATTATAATCGGATGAAGAGCAGTCAAACTGATTTATAAGAGGATGAAGAGCAGTCAAACTGCTTTATAAAAGGATGAAGAGTAGTCAAACTGTTTAATAAAAGACGAAGAGCAGTCAAACTGTTTTATAAGCGGACGAACAGCAGTCAAACTGATTTATAATCGGACGAAGAGCAGTCAAACTGATTTGTAATCGGACGAAGAGCAGTCAAACGGTTTTATAAGAGGATGAAGAGCAGTCAAATTGATTTATAAGAGGATGAAGAGCAGTCAAACTGCTTTATAAAAGGATGAAGACCAGTCAAACTGTTTTATACGAGGATGTAGAGCAGTCAGACTGTTTTACAAGAGGTTGAAGAGCAGTCAACCTGTTTTACAAGAGGATGAAGAGCAGTCAAAATGCTTTATAAAAGGATGAAGAGCAGTCAAACTGATTTATAATCGGACGAAGAGCAGTCAAACGGTTTTATAAGAGGATGAAGAGCAGTCAAATTGATTTATAAGAGAATGAAGAGCAGTCAAACTGCTTTATAAAAGGATGAAGAGCAGTCAACCTGTTTTACAAGAGGATGAAGAGCAGTCAAACTGTTTTATAAGAGGATGAAGAGCAGTCAAACTGTTTTATAAGCGGACGAAGAGCAGTCAAACTGTTTTATAAGAGGATGAAGAGCAGTCAAACTGATTTATAAGAGGATGAAGAGCAGTCAAACTGATTTATAGGAGGATGAAGAGCAGTCAAACTGTTTTATAAGCGGACGAACAGCAGTCAAACTGATTTATAATCGGACGAAGAGCAGTCAAACTGATTTATAATCGGACGAAGAGCAGTCAAACGGTTTTATAAGAGGATGAAGAGCAGTCAAATTGATTTAAAAGAGGATGAAGAGCAGTCAAACTGCTTTATAAAAGGATGAAGAGCAGTCAAACTGTTTTATACGAGATGTAGATCAGTCAAACTGTTTTACAAGAGAATGAAGAGCAGTCAAACTGTTTTATAAGCGGACGAAGAGCAGTCAAACTGATTTATAAGAGGATGAAGAGCAGTCAAACTGATTTATAATCGGACGAAGAGCAGTCAACCTGTTTTACAAGAGGATGAAGAGCAGTCAAACTGTTTTATAAGAGGATGAAGAGCAGTCAAACCGCTTTATAAAAGGATGAAGAGCAGTCTACTGTTTTATAAGAGGACGAAGAGCAGTCAAAATTATTTATAATCGGATGAAGAGCAGTCAAACAGATTTATAAGAGGATGAAGAGCAGTCAAACTGCTTTAGAAAAGTATGAAGAGCAGTCAAACTGTTTTATAAGAGGACGAAGAGCAGTCAAACTGATTTATAATCGGACGAAGAGCAGTCAAACTGTTCTATACGAGGATGAAGCGCAGTCAAACTGGTTTATAGGAGGATGAAGAGCAGTCAAACTGTTTTATAAGAGGATGAAGAGCAGTCAAACTGATTTATAATCGGACGAAGAGCAGTCAAACTGTTCTATAGGAGGATGAAGCGCAGTCAAACTGGTTTATAGGAGGATGAAGAGCAGTCAAACTGCTTTATAGGAGGATGAAGAGCAGTCAAAATGCTTTATAAAAGGATGAAGAGCAGTCAAACTGATTTATAAGAGGATGAAGAGCAGTCAAACTGCTTTAGAAAAGGATGAAGAGCAGTCAAACTGTTTTATAAGAGGACGAAGAGCAGTCAAACTGATTTATAATCGGACGAAGAGCAGTCAAACTGATTTATAATCGGACGAAGAGCAGTCAAACGGTTTTATAAGAGGACGAAGAGCAGTCAAACTGATTTATAATCGGACGAAGAGCAGTCAAACTGATTTATAATCGGACGAAGAGCAGTCAAACGGTTTTATAAGAGGATGAAGAGCAGTCAAATTGATTTATAAGAGGATGAAGAGCAGTCAAACTGCTTTATAAAAGGATGAAGAGCAGTCAAACTGTTCTATACGAGGATGAAGCGCAGTCAAACTGGTTTATAGGAGGATGAAGAGCAGTCAAACTGTTTTATAAGAGGATGAAGAGCAGTCAAACTGTTCTATAGGAGGATGAAGCGCAGTCAAACTGGTTTATATGAGGATGAAGAGCAGTCAAACTGCTTTATAAGAAGATGAAGAGCAGTCAAACTGCTTTATAAAACGATGAAGAGCAGTCAAACTGTTTTATAAGAGGACGAAGAGCAGTCAAACTGATTTATAAGAGGATGAAGAGCAGTCAAACTGATTTAAAAGAGGATGAAGAGCAGTCAAACTGCTTTATAAAAGGATGAAGAGCAGTCAAACTGATTTATAATCGGATGAACAGCAGTCAATAATCGGACGAAGAGCAGTCAAACTGTTATATAGGAGGACGAAGAGCAGTCAAACTGAATTATAATCGGATGAAGAGCAGTCAAACTGATTTATAAGAGGATGGAGAGCAGTCAAACTGCTTTATAAAAGGATGAAGAGTAGTCAAACTGTTTAATAAAAGACGAAGAGCAGTCAAACTGTTTTATAAGCGGACGAACAGCAGTCAAACTGATTTATAATCGGACGAAGAGCAGTCAAACTGATTTGTAATCGGACGAAGAGCAGTCAAACGGTTTTATAAGAGGATGAAGAGCAGTCAAATTGATTTATAAGAGGATGAAGAGCAGTCAAACTGCTTTATAAAAGGATGAAGACCAGTCAAACTGTTTTATACGAGGATGTAGAGCAGTCAGACTGTTTTACAAGAGGTTGAAGAGCAGTCAACCTGTTTTACAAGAGGATGAAGAGCAGTCAAAATGCTTTATAAAAGGATGAAGAGCAGTCAAACTGATTTATAATCGGACGAAGAGCAGTCAAACGGTTTTATAAGAGGATGAAGAGCAGTCAAATTGATTTATAAGAGAATGAAGAGCAGTCAAACTGCTTTATAAAAGGATGAAGAGCAGTCAACCTGTTTTACAAGAGGATGAAGAGCAGTCAAACTGTTTTATAAGAGGATGAAGAGCAGTCAAACTGTTTTATAAGCGGACGAAGAGCAGTCAAACTGTTTTATAAGAGGATGAAGAGCAGTCAAACTGATTTATAAGAGGATGAAGAGCAGTCAAACTGATTTATAGGAGGATGAAGAGCAGTCAAACTGTTTTATAAGCGGACGAACAGCAGTCAAACTGATTTATAATCGGACGAAGAGCAGTCAAACTGATTTATAATCGGACGAAGAGCAGTCAAACGGTTTTATAAGAGGATGAAGAGCAGTCAAATTGATTTAAAAGAGGATGAAGAGCAGTCAAACTGCTTTATAAAAGGATGAAGAGCAGTCAAACTGTTTTATACGAGATGTAGATCAGTCAAACTGTTTTACAAGAGAATGAAGAGCAGTCAAACTGTTTTATAAGCGGACGAAGAGCAGTCAAACTGATTTATAAGAGGATGAAGAGCAGTCAAACTGATTTATAATCGGACGAAGAGCAGTCAACCTGTTTTACAAGAGGATGAAGAGCAGTCAAACTGTTTTATAAGAGGATGAAGAGCAGTCAAACCGCTTTATAAAAGGATGAAGAGCAGTCTACTGTTTTATAAGAGGACGAAGAGCAGTCAAAATTATTTATAATCGGATGAAGAGCAGTCAAACAGATTTATAAGAGGATGAAGAGCAGTCAAACTGCTTTAGAAAAGTATGAAGAGCAGTCAAACTGTTTTATAAGAGGACGAAGAGCAGTCAAACTGATTTATAATCGGACGAAGAGCAGTCAAACTGTTCTATACGAGGATGAAGCGCAGTCAAACTGGTTTATAGGAGGATGAAGAGCAGTCAAACTGTTTTATAAGAGGATGAAGAGCAGTCAAACTGATTTATAATCGGACGAAGAGCAGTCAAACTGTTCTATAGGAGGATGAAGCGCAGTCAAACTGGTTTATAGGAGGATGAAGAGCAGTCAAACTGCTTTATAGGAGGATGAAGAGCAGTCAAAATGCTTTATAAAAGGATGAAGAGCAGTCAAACTGATTTATAAGAGGATGAAGAGCAGTCAAACTGCTTTAGAAAAGGATGAAGAGCAGTCAAACTGTTTTATAAGAGGACGAAGAGCAGTCAAACTGATTTATAATCGGACGAAGAGCAGTCAAACTGATTTATAATCGGACGAAGAGCAGTCAAACGGTTTTATAAGAGGACGAAGAGCAGTCAAACTGATTTATAATCGGACGAAGAGCAGTCAAACTGATTTATAATCGGACGAAGAGCAGTCAAACGGTTTTATAAGAGGATGAAGAGCAGTCAAATTGATTTATAAGAGGATGAAGAGCAGTCAAACTGCTTTATAAAAGGATGAAGAGCAGTCAAACTGTTCTATACGAGGATGAAGCGCAGTCAAACTGGTTTATAGGAGGATGAAGAGCAGTCAAACTATTTTATAAGAGGATGAAGAGCAGTCAAACTGATTTATAATCCGACGAAGAGCAGTCAAACTGTTCTATAGGAGGATGAAGCGCAGTCAAACTGGTTTATAGGAGGTCGAAGAGCAGTCAAACTGCTTTATAGGAGGATGAAGAGCAGTCAAACTGCCTTATAAAACGATGAAGAGCAGTCCAACTGTTTTATAAGAGGTTGAAGAGCAGTCAAACTGATTTATAAGAGGATGAAGAGCAGTCAAACTGATTTATCAGAGGATGAAGAGCAGTCAAACTGCTTTATAAAAGGCTGAAGAGCAGTCAAACTGATATATAATCGGACGAAGAGCAGTCAATGATCGGACGAAGAGCAGTCAAACTCTTCTATAGGAGGACGAAGAGCAGTCAAACTGAATTACAATCGGATGAAGAGCAGTCAAACTGATTTATAAGAGGATGAAGAGCAGTCAAACTGCTTTATAAAAGGATGAAGAGCAGTCAAACTGTTTTATAAGAGGACGAAGAGCAGTCAAACGGTTTTATAAGAGGGTGAAGAGCAGTCAAACTGATTTATAAGAGGATGAAGAGCAGTCAAACTGCTTTATAAAAGGATGAAGAGTAGTCAAACTGTTTAATAAGAGGACGAAGAGCAGTCAAACTGTTTTATAAGCGGACGAACAGCAGTCAAACTGATTTATAATCGGACGAAGAGCAGTCAAACTGATTTGTAATCGGACGAAGAGCAGTCAAACGGTTTTATAAGAGGATGAAGAGCAGTCAAATTGATTTATAAGAGGATGAAGAGCAGTCAAACTGCTTTATAAAAGGATGAAGACCAGTCAAACTGTTTTATACGAGGATGTAGAGCAGTCAGACTGTTTTACAAGAGGTTGAAGAGCAGTCAACCTGTTTTACAAGAGGATGAAGAGCAGTCAAACTGCTTTATAAAAGGATGAAGAGCAGTCAAACTGTTCTATACGAGGATGAAGCGCAGTCAAACTGGTTTATAGGAGGATGAAGAGCACTCAAACTATTTTATAAGAGGATGAAGAGCAGTCAAATTGATTTATAAGAGGATGAAGAGCAGTCAAACTGCTTTATAAAAGGATGAAGAGCAGTCAAACTGATTTATAAGAGGATGAAGAGCAGTCAAACTGATTTATAATCGGACGAAGAGCAGTCAACCTGTTTTACAAGAGGATGAAGAGCAGTCAAACTGTTTTATAAGAGGATGAAGAGCAGTCAAACCGCTTTATAAAAGGATGAAGAGCAGTCTACTGTTTTATAAGAGGACGAAGAGCAGTCAAAATTATTTATAATCGGATGAAGAGCAGTCAAACAGATTTATAAGAGGATGAAGAGCAGTCAAACTGCTTTAGAAAAGTATGAAGAGCAGTCAAACTGTTTTATAAGAGGACGAAGAGCAGTCAAACTGA
Source organism: Lampris incognitus (assembly GCF_029633865.1). NCBI lineage: Eukaryota > Metazoa > Chordata > Actinopteri > Lampriformes > Lampridae > Lampris > Lampris incognitus. The sequence goes on from NC_079222.1 coordinate 45,482,787, forward strand.
TTTATAATCGGACGAAGAGCAGTCAAACTGTTCTATACGAGGATGAAGCGCAGTCAAACTGGTTTATAGGAGGATGAAGAGCAGTCAAACTGTTTTATAAGAGGATGAAGAGCAGTCAAACTGATTTATAATCGGACGAAGAGCAGTCAAACTGTTCTATAGGAGGATGAAGCGCAGTCAAACTGGTTTATAGGAGGATGAAGAGCAGTCAAACTGCTTTATAGGAGGATGAAGAGCAGTCAAAATGCATTATAAAAGGATGAAGAGCAGTCAAACTGATTTATAAGAGGATGAAGAGCAGTCAAACTGCTTTAGAAAAGGATGAAGAGCAGTCAAACTGTTTTATAAGAGGACGAAGAGCAGTCAAACTGATTTATAATCGGACGAAGAGCAGTCAAACTGATTTATAATCGGACGAAGAGCAGTCAAACGGTTTTATAAGAGGACGAAGAGCAGTCAAACTGATTTATAATCGGACGAAGAGCAGTCAAACTGATTTATAATCGGACGAAGAGCAGTCAAACGGTTTTATAAGAGGATGAAGAGCAGTCAAATTGATTTATAAGAGGATGAAGAGCAGTCAAACTGCTTTATAAAAGGATGAAGAGCAGTCAAACTGTTCTATACGAGGATGAAGCGCAGTCAAACTGGTTTATAGGAGGATGAAGAGCAGTCAAACTATTTTATAAGAGGATGAAGAGCAGTCAAACTGATTTATAATCCGACGAAGAGCAGTCAAACTGTTCTATAGGAGGATGAAGCGCAGTCAAACTGGTTTATAGGAGGTCGAAGAGCAGTCAAACTGCTTTATAGGAGGATGAAGAGCAGTCAAACTGCCTTATAAAACGATGAAGAGCAGTCCAACTGTTTTATAAGAGGTTGAAGAGCAGTCAAACTGATTTATAAGAGGATGAAGAGCAGTCAAACTGATTTATCAGAGGATGAAGAGCAGTCAAACTGCTTTATAAAAGGCTGAAGAGCAGTCAAACTGATATATAATCGGACGAAGAGCAGTCAATGATCGGACGAAGAGCAGTCAAACTCTTCTATAGGAGGACGAAGAGCAGTCAAACTGAATTACAATCGGATGAAGAGCAGTCAAACTGATTTATAAGAGGATGAAGAGCAGTCAAACTGCTTTATAAAAGGATGAAGAGCAGTCAAACTGTTTTATAAGAGGACGAAGAGCAGTCAAACGGTTTTATAAGAGGGTGAAGAGCAGTCAAACTGATTTATAAGAGGATGAAGAGCAGTCAAACTGCATTATAAAAGGATGAAGAGTAGTCAAACTGTTTAATAAGAGGACGAAGAGCAGTCAAACTGTTTTATAAGCGGACGAACAGCAGTCAAACTGATTTATAATCGGACGAAGAGCAGTCAAACTGATTTGTAATCGGACGAAGAGCAGTCAAACGGTTTTATAAGAGGATGAAGAGCAGTCAAATTGATTTATAAGAGGATGAAGAGCAGTCAAACTGCTTTATAAAAGGATGAAGACCAGTCAAACTGTTTTATACGAGGATGTAGAGCAGTCAGACTGTTTTACAAGAGGTTGAAGAGCAGTCAACCTGTTTTACAAGAGGATGAAGAGCAGTCAAACCGCTTTATAAAAGGATGAAGAGCAGTCAAACTGTTCTATACGAGGATGAAGCGCAGTCAAACTGGTTTATAGGAGGATGAAGAGCACTCAAACTATTTTATAAGAGGATGAAGAGCAGTCAAATTGATTTATAAGAGGATGAAGAGCAGTCAAACTGCTTTATAAAAGGATGAAGAGCAGTCAAACTGTTTTATACGAGATGTAGAGCAGTCAGACTGTTTTACAAGAGAATGAAGAGCAGTCAAACTGTTTTATAAGCGGACGAAGAGCAGTCAAACTGATTTATAAGAGGATGAAGAGCAGTCAAACTGATTTATAATCGGACGAAGAGCAGTCAACCTGTTTTACAAGAGGATGAAGAGCAGTCAAACTGTTTTATAAGAGGATGAAGAGCAGTCAAACCGCTTTATAAAAGGATGAAGAGCAGTCTACTGTTTTATAAAAGGACGAAGAGCAGTCAAAATTATTTATAATCGGATGAAGAGCAGTCAAACAGATTTATAAGAGGATGAAGAGCAGTCAAACTGCTTTAGAAAAGGATGAAGAGCAGTCAAACTGTTTTATAAGAGGACGAAGAGCAGTCAAACTGATTTATAATCGGACGAAGAGCAGTCAAACTGATTTATAATCGGACGAAGAGCAGTCAAACGGTTTTATAAGAGGATGAAGAGCAGTCAAATTGATTTATAAGAGGATGAAGAGCAGTCAAACTGCTTTATAAAAGGATGAAGAGCAGTCAAACTGTTCTATACGAGGATGAAGCGCAGTCAAACTGGTTTATAGGAGGATGAAGAGCAATCAAACTATTTTATAAGAGGATGAAGAGCAGTCAAACTGATTTATAATCCGACGAAGAGCAGTCAAACTGTTCTATAGGAGGATGAAGCGCAGTCAAACTGGTTTATAGGAGGTCGAAGAGCAGTCAAACTGCTTTATAGGAGGATGAAGAGCAGTCAAACTGCCTTATAAAACGATGAAGAGCAGTCCAACTGTTTTATAAGAGGTTGAAGAGCAGTCAAACTGATTTATAAGAGGATGAAGAGCAGTCAAACTGATTTATAAGAGGATGAAGAGCAGTCAAACTGCTTTATAAAAGGCTGAAGAGCAGTCAAACTGATATATAATCGGACGAAGAGCAGTCAATGATCGGACGAAGAGCAGTCAAACTCTTCTATAGGAGGACGAAGAGCAGTCAAACTGAATTACAATCGGATGAAGAGCAGTCAAACTGATTTATAAGAGGATGAAGAGCAGTCAAACTGCTTTATAAAAGGATGAAGAGCAGTCAAACTGTTTTATAAGAGGACGAAGAGCAGTCAAACGGTTTTATAAGAGGGTGAAGAGCAGTCAAACTGATTTATAAGAGGATGAAGAGCAGTCAAACTGCTTTATAAAAGGATGAAGAGTAGTCAAACTGTTTAATAAGAGGACGAAGAGCAGTCAAACTGTTTTATAAGCGGACGAACAGCAGTCAAACTGATTTATAATCGGACGAAGAGCAGTCAAACTGATTTGTAATCGGACGAAGAGCAGTCAAACGGTTTTATAAGAGGATGAAGAGCAGTCAAATTGATTTATAAGAGGATGAAGAGCAGTCAAACTGCTTTATAAAAGGATGAAGACCAGTCAAACTGTTTTATACGAGGATGTAGAGCAGTCAGACTGTTTTACAAGAGGTTGATGAGCAGTCAACCTGTTTTACAAGAGGATGAAGAGCAGTCAAACCGCTTTATAAAAGGATGAAGAGCAGTCAAACTGTTCTATACGAGGATGAAGCGCAGTCAAACTGGTTTATAGGAGGATGAAGAGCAGTCAAATTATTTTATAAGAGGATGAAGAGCAGTCAAACTGATTTATAATCCGACGAAGAGCAGTCAAACTGTTCTATAGGAGGATGAAGCGCAGTCAAACTGGTTTATAGGAGGATGAGGAGCAGTCAAACTGCTTTATAGGAGGATGAAGAGCAGTCAAACTGCCTTATAAAACGATGAAGAGCAGTCCAACTGTTTTATAAGAGGACGAAGAGCAGTCAAACTGATTTATAAGAGGATGAAGAGCAGTCAAACTGCTTTATAAAAGGCTGAAGAGCAGTCAAACTGATATATAATCGGACGAAGAGCAGTCAATGATCGGACGAAGAGCAGTCAAACTCTTCTATAGGAGGATGAAGCGCAGTCAAACTGTTTTACACGAGGATGTAGAGCAGTCAACCTTTTTTACAAGAGGATGAAGAGCAGTCAAACTGTTTTATAAGAGAATGAAGAGCAGTCTAACTGCTTTATAAAAGGATGAAGAGCAGTCAAACTGTATTATAAGAGGACGAAGAGCAGTCAAACTGAATTACAATCGGATGAAGAGCAGTCAAACTGATTTATAAGAGGATGAAGAGCAGTCAAACTGTTCTATACGAGGATGAAGCGCAGTCAAACTGGTTTATAGGAGGATGAAGAGCAGTCAAACTATTTTATAAGAGGATGAAGAGCAGTCAAACTGATTTATAATCCGACGAAGAGCAGTCAAACTGTTCTATAGGAGGATGAAGAGCAGTCAAACTGTTTTATAAGAGAATGAAGAGCAGTCTAACTGCTTTATAAAAGGATGAAGAGCAGTCAAACTGTATTATAAGAGGACGAAGAGCAGTCAAACTGAATTACAATCGGATGAAGAGCAGTCAAACTGATTTTTAAGAGGATGAAGAGCAGTCAAACTGCTTTATAAAAGGATAAAGAGCAGTCAAACGTTTTTATAAGAGGACGAAGAGCAGTCAAACTGTTTTATAAGCGGACGAACAGCAGTCAAACTGATTTATAATCGGACGAAGAGCAGTCAAACTGATTTATAATCAGACGAAGAGCAGTCAAACGGTTTTATAAGAGGATGAAGAGCAGTCAAATTGATTTATAAGAGGATGAAGAGCAGTCAAACTGCTTTATAAAAGGATGAAGAGCAGTCAAACTGTTTTTTACGAGATGTAGAGCAGTCAGACTGTTTTACAAGAGAATGAAGAGCAGTCAAACTGTTTTATAAGCGGACGAAGAGCAGTCAAACTGATTTATAAGAGGATGAAGAGCAGTCAAATTGATTTATAAGAGGACGAAGAGCAGTCAACCTGTTTTACAAGAGGATGAAGAGCAGTCAAACTGTTTTCTAAGAGGATGAAGAGCAGTCAAACCGCTTTATAAAAGGATGAAGAGCAGTCTACTGTTTTATAAAAGGACGAAGAGCAGTCAAAATTATTTATAATCGGATGAAGAGCAGTCAAACAGATTTATAAGAGGATGAAGAGCAGTCAAACTGCTTTAGAAAAGGATGAAGAGCAGTCAAACTGTTTTATAAGAGGACGAAGAGCAGTCAAACTGATTTATAATCGGACGAAGAGCAGTCAAACTGATTTATAATCGGACGAAGAGCAGTCAAACGGTTTTATAAGAGGATGAGGAGCAGTCAAACTGCTTTATAAAAGGATGAAGAGCAGTCAAACTGTTTTATAAGCGTATGAAGAGCAGTCAAACTGATTTATAATCGGACGAAGAGCAGTCAAACTGATTTATAATCGGACGAAGAGCAGTCAAACGGTTTTATAAGAGGATGAAGAGCAGTCAAATTGATTTATAAGAGAATGAAGAGCAGTCAAACTGCTTTATAAAATGATGAAGAGCAGTCAACCTGTTTTACAAGAGGATGAAGAGCAGTCAAACTGATTTATAATCGGACGAAGAGCAGTCAAACTGTTTTATAATCGGACGAAGAGCAGTCAAAAGGTTTTATAAGACAATGAAGAGCAGTCAAATTGATTTATAAGAGGATGAAGAGCAGTCAAACCGCTTTATAAAAGGATGAAGAGCAGTCAAACTGTTTTATACGAGGATGTAGAGCAGTCAGATTGTTTTAAAAGAGGATGAAGAGCAGTCAACCTGTTTTACAAGAGGATGAAGAGCAGTCAAACTGTTTTATCAGAGGATGAAGAGCAGTGAAACCGCTTTATAAAAGGATGAAGAGCAGTCAAACTGTTTTATAAGAGGACGAAGAGCAGTCAAAATGATTTATAATCGGATGAAGAGCAGTCAAACTGATTTATAAGAGGATGAAGAGCAGTCAAACTGCTTTATAAGAGGATGAAGAGCAGTCAAACTGATTTATAATCCGACGAAGAGCAGTCAAACTGTTCTATAGGAGGATGAAGAGCAGTCAAATTGATTTATAAGAGGATGAAGAGCAGTCAAACTGCTTTATAAAAGGATGAAGAGCAGTCAAACTGTTTTATACGAGATGTAGAGCAGTCAGACTGTTTTACAAGAGAATGAAGAGCAGTCAAACTGTTTTATAAGCGGACGAAGAGCAGTCAAACTGATTTATAAGAGGATGAAGAGCAGTCAAACTGATTTATAATCGGACGAAGAGCAGTCAACCTGTTTTACAAGAGGATGAAGAGCAGTCAAACTGTTTTATAAGAGGATGAAGAGCAGTCAAACCGCTTTATAAAAGGATGAAGAGCAGTCTACTGTTTTATAAAAGGACGAAGAGCAGTCAAAATTATTTATAATCGGATGAAGAGCAGTCAAACAGATTTATAAGAGGATGAAGAGCAGTCAAACTGCTTTAGAAAAGGATGAAGAGCAGTCAAACTGTTTTATAAGAGGACGAAAAGCAGTCAAACTGATTTATAATCGGACGAAGAGCAGTCAAACTGATTTATAATCGGACGAAGAGCAGTCAAACGGTTTTATAAGAGGATGAAGAGCAGTCAAATTGATTTATAAGAGGATGAAGAGCAGTCAAACTGCTTTATAAAAGGATGAAGAGCAGTCAAACTGTTCTATACGAGGATGAAGCGCAGTCAAACTGGTTTATAGGAGGATGAAGAGCAATCAAACTATTTTATAAGAGGATGAAGAGCAGTCAAACTGATTTATAATCCGACGAAGAGCAGTCAAACTGTTCTATAGGAGGATGAAGCGCAGTCAAACTGGTTTATAGGAGGTCGAAGAGCAGTCAAACTGCTTTATAGGAGGATGAAGAGCAGTCAAACTGCCTTATAAAACGATGAAGAGCAGTCCAACTGTTTTATAAGAGGTTGAAGAGCAGTCAAACTGATTTATAAGAGGATGAAGAGCAGTCAAACTGATTTATAAGAGGATGAAGAGCAGTCAAACTGCTTTATAAAAGGCTGAAGAGCAGTCAAACTGATATATAATCGGACGAAGAGCAGTCAATGATCGGACGAAGAGCAGTCAAACTCTTCTATAGGAGGACGAAGAGCAGTCAAACTGAATTACAATCGGATGAAGAGCAGTCAAACTGATTTATAAGAGGATGAAGAGCAGTCAAACTGCTTTATAAAAGGATGAAGAGCAGTCAAACTGTTTTATAAGAGGACGAAGAGCAGTCAAACGGTTTTATAAGAGGGTGAAGAGCAGTCAAACTGATTTATAAGAGGATGAAGAGCAGTCAAACTGCTTTATAAAAGGATGAAGAGTAGTCAAACTGTTTAATAAGAGGACGAAGAGCAGTCAAACTGTTTTATAAGCGGACGAACAGCAGTCAAACTGATTTATAATCGGACGAAGAGCAGTCAAACTGATTTGTAATCGGACGAAGAGCAGTCAAACGGTTTTATAAGAGGATGAAGAGCAGTCAAATTGATTTATAAGAGGATGAAGAGCAGTCAAACTGCTTTATAAAAGGATGAAGACCAGTCAAACTGTTTTATACGAGGATGTAGAGCAGTCAAACTGGTTTATAGGAGGATGAAGAGCAGTCAAACTATTTTATAAGAGGATGAAGAGCAGTCAAACTGATTTATAATCCGACGAAGAGCAGTCAAACTGTTCTATAGGAGGATGAAGCGCAGTCAAACTGGTTTATAGGAGGATGAGGAGCAGTCAAACTGCTTTATAGGAGGATGAAGAGCAGTCAAACTGCCTTATAAAACGATGAAGAGCAGTCCAACTGTTTTATAAGAGGACGAAGAGCAGTCAAACTGATTTATAAGAGGATGAAGAGCAGTCAAACTGCTTTATAAAAGGCTGAAGAGCAGTCAAACTGATATATAATCGGACGAAGAGCAGTCAATGATCGGACGAAGAGCAGTCAAACTCTTCTATAGGAGGATGAAGCGCAGTCAAACTGTTTTACACGAGGATGTAGATTATTCAGACTGGTTTACAAGAGGATGAAGAGCAGTCAACCTTTTTTACAAGAGGATGAAGAGCAGTCAAACTGTTTTATAAGAGAATGAAGAGCAGTCTAACTGCTTTATAAAAGGATGAAGAGCAGTCAAACTGTATTATAAGAGGACGAAGAGCAGTCAAACTGAATTACAATCGGATGAAGAGCAGTCAAACTGATTTATAAGAGGATGAAGAGCAGTCAAACTGTTCTATACGAGGATGAAGCGCAGTCAAACTGGTTTATAGGAGGATGAAGAGCAGTCAAACTATTTTATAAGAGGATGAAGAGCAGTCAAACTGATTTATAATCCGACGAAGAGCAGTCAAACTGTTCTATAGGAGGATGAAGAGCAGTCAAACTGTTTTATAAGAGAATGAAGAGCAGTCTAACTGCTTTATAAAAGGATGAAGAGCAGTCAAACTGTATTATAAGAGGACGAAGAGCAGTACAACTGAATTACAATCGGATGAAGAGCAGTCAAACTGATTTTTAAGAGGATGAAGAGCAGTCAAACTGCTTTATAAAAGGATAAAGAGCAGTCAAACGTTTTTATAAGAGGACGAAGAGCAGTCAAACTGTTTTATAAGCGGACGAACATCAGTCAAACTGATTTATAATCGGACGAAGAGCAGCGAACTGACTTATAATCAGACGAAGAGCAGTCAAACGGTTTTATAAGAGGATGAAGAGCAGTCAAATTGATTTATAAGAGGATGAAGAGCAGTCAAACTGCTTTATAAAAGGATGAAGAGCAGTCAAACTGTTTTTTACGAGATGTAGAGCAGTCAGACTGTTTTACAAGAGAATGAAGAGCAGTCAAACTGTTTTATAAGCGGACGAAGAGCAGTCAAACTGATTTATAAGAGGATGAAGAGCAGTCAAATTGATTTATAAGAGGACGAAGAGCAGTCAACCTGTTTTACAAGAGGATGAAGAGCAGTCAAACTGTTTTCTAAGAGGATGAAGAGCAGTCAAACCGCTTTATAAAAGGATGAAGAGCAGTCTACTGTTTTATAAAAGGACGAAGAGCAGTCAAAATTATTTATAATCGGATGAAGAGCAGTCAAACAGATTTATAAGAGGATGAAGAGCAGTCAAACTGCTTTAGAAAAGGATGAAGAGCAGTCAAACTGTTTTATAAGAGGACGAAGAGCAGTCAAACTGATTTATAATCGGACGAAGAGCAGTCAAACTGATTTATAATCGGACGAAGAGCAGTCAAACGGTTTTATAAGAGGATGAGGAGCAGTCAAACTGCTTTATAAAAGGATGAAGAGCAGTCAAACTGTTTTATAAGCGTATGAAGAGCAGTCAAACTGATTTATAATCGGACGAAGAGCAGTCAAACTGATTTATAATCGGACGAAGAGCAGTCAAACGGTTTTATAAGAGGATGAAGAGCAGTCAAATTGATTTATAAGAGAATGAAGAGCAGTCAAACTGCTTTATAAAAGGATGAAGAGCAGTCAACCTGTTTTACAAGAGGATGAAGAGCAGTCAAACTGATTTATAATCTGACGAAGAGCAGTCAAACTGTTTTATAATCGGACGAAGAGCAGTCAAAAGGTTTTATAAGACAATGAGGAGCAGTCAAATTGATTTATAAGAGGATGAAGAGCAGTCAAACCGCTTTATAAAAGGATGAAGAGCAGTCAAACTGTTTTATACGAGGATGTAGAGCAGTCAGATTGTTTTAAAAGAGGATGAAGAGCAGTCAACCTGTTTTACAAGAGGATGAAGAGCAGTCAAACTGTTTTATCAGAGGATGAAGAGCAGTGAAACCGCTTTATAAAAGGATGAAGAGCAGTCAAACTGTTTTATAAGAGGACGAAGAGCAGTCAAAATGATTTATAATCGGATGAAGAGCAGTCAAACTGATTTATAAGAGGATGAAGAGCAGTCAAACTGCTTTATAAGAGGATGAAGAGCAGTCAAACTGATTTATAATCCGACGAAGAGCAGTCAAACTGTTCTATAGGAGGATGAAGCGCAGTCAAAGTGGTTTATAGGTGGATGAAGAGCAGTCAACCTGCTTTATAAGAGGATGAAGAGCAGTCAAACTGATTTATAATAGGACGAGGAGCAGTCAAACTGTTCTATAGGACGATGAAGCGCAGTCAAACTGGTTTATAGGAGGATGAAGAGCAGTCAAACTGCTTTATAGGAGGATGAAGAGCAGTCAAACTGCTTTACAAAAGGATGAAGAGCAGTCAAACTGATTTATAATCGGATGAAGAGCAGTCAATAATCGGACGAAGAGCAGTCAAACTGTTATAAAGGAGGATGAAGCGCAGTCAAACTGTTTTACACGAGGGTATAGAGCAGTCAGACTGGTTTACAAGAGGATGAATAGCAGTCAACATGTTTTACAAGAGGTTGAAGAGCAATCAAACTGTTTTATAAGAGGATGAAGAGCAGTCAAACTGATTTATAAGAGGATGAAGAGCAGTCAAACTGCTTTATAAAAGGATGAAGAGCAGTCAAACTGTTTTATAAGCGGACGAAGAGCAGTCAAACAGTTTTATAAGAGGACGAAGAGCAGTCAAAATGATTTATAATCGGATGAAGAGCAGTCAAACAGATTTATAAGAGGATGAAGAGCAGTCAAACTGCTTTATAAAAGGATGAAGAGCAGTCAAACTGTTTTATAAGAGGACGAAGAGCAGTCAAACTGATTTATAATCGGATGAACAGCAGTCAATAATCGGACGAAGAGCAGTCAAACTGTTATATAGGAGGTCGAAGAGCAGTCAAACTGAATTATAATCGGATGAAGAGCAGTCAAACTGATTTATAAGAGGATGAAGAGCAGTCAAACTGCTTCATAAAAGGATGAAGAGCAGTCAAACTGTTTATTAAGCGGACGAACAGCAGTCAAACTGATTTATAATCGGACGAAGAGCAGTCAAACTGATTTATAATCGGACGAAGAGCAGTCAATCGGTTTTATGATAGGATGAAGAGCAGTCAAATTGATTTATAAGAGGATGAAGAGCAGTCAAACGGTTTTTTTAAGAGGATGAAGAGCAGTCAAATTGATTTATAAGAAAATGAAGAGCAGTCAAACTGATTTATAATCGGACGAAGAGCAGTCAAACTGATTTATAATAGGACGAAGAGCAGTCAAACGGTTTTATAAGAGGATGAAGAGCAGTCAAATTGATTTATAAGAGGATGAAGAGCAGTCAAACTGCTTTATAAAAGGATGAAGAGCAGTCAAACTGTTTTATAAGAGGACGAAGAGCAGTCAAACTGATTTATAAGAGGATGAAGAGCAGTCAAACTGATTTATAAGAGGATGAAGAGCAGTCAAACTGTTTTATAAGCGGATGAACCGCAGTCAAACTGATTTATAATCGGACGAAGAGCAGTCAAACTGATTTATAAGAGGATGAAGAGCAGTCAAACTGCTTTATAAGAGGATGAAGAGCAGTCAAACTGTTCTATAGGAGGATGAAGCGCAGTCAAACTGGTTTATATGAGGATGAAGAGCAGTCAAACTGCTTTATAAGAAGATGAAGAGCAGTCAAACTGCTTTATAAAACGATGAAGAGCAGTCAAACTGTTTTATAAGAGGACGAAGAGCAGTCAAACTGATTTATAAGAGGATGAAGAGCAGTCAAACTGATTTAAAAGAGGATGAAGAGCAGTCAAACTGCTTTATAAAAGGATGAAGAGCAGTCAAACTGATTTATAATCGGATGAACAGCAGTCAATAATCGGACGAAGAGCAGTCAAACTGTTATATAGTAGGACGAAGAGCAGTCAAACTGAATTATAATCGGATGAAGAGCAGTCAAACTGATTTATAAGAGGATGAAGAGCAGTCAAACTGCTTTATAAAAGGATGAAGAGTAGTCAAACTGTTTAATAAAAGACGAAGAGCAGTCAAACTGTTTTATAAGCGGACGAACAGCAGTCAAACTGATTTATAATCGGACGAAGAGCAGTCAAACTGATTTGTAATCGGACGAAGAGCAGTCAAACGGTTTTATAAGAGGATGAAGAGCAGTCAAATTGATTTATAAGAGGATGAAGAGCAGTCAAACTGCTTTATAAAAGGATGAAGACCAGTCAAACTGTTTTATACGAGGATGTAGAGCAGTCAGACTGTTTTACAAGAGGTTGAAGAGCAGTCAACCTGTTTTACAAGAGGATGAAGAGCAGTCAAAATGCTTTATAAAAGGATGAAGAGCAGTCAAACTGATTTATAATCGGACGAAGAGCAGTCAAACGGTTTTATAAGAGGATGAAGAGCAGTCAAATTGATTTATAAGAGAATGAAGAGCAGTCAAACTGCTTTATAAAAGGATGAAGAGCAGTCAACCTGTTTTACAAGAGGATGAAGAGCAGTCAAACTGTTTTATAAGAGGATGAAGAGCAGTCAAACTGTTTTATAAGCGGACGAAGAGCAGTCAAACTGTTTTATAAGAGGATGAAGAGCAGTCAAACTGATTTATAAGAGGATGAAGAGCAGTCAAACTGATTTATAGGAGGATGAAGAGCAGTCAAACTGTTTTATAAGCGGACGAACAGCAGTCAAACTGATTTATAATCGGACGAAGAGCAGTCAAACTGATTTATAATCGGACGAAGAGCAGTCAAACGGTTTTATAAGAGGATGAAGAGCAGTCAAATTGATTTAAAAGAGGATGAAGAGCAGTCAAACTGCTTTATAAAAGGATGAAGAGCAGTCAAACTGTTTTATACGAGATGTAGATCAGTCAAACTGTTTTACAAGAGAATGAAGAGCAGTCAAACTGTTTTATAAGCGGACGAAGAGCAGTCAACCTGATTTATAAGAGGATGAAGAGCAGTCAAACTGATTTATAATCGGACGAAGAGCAGTCAACCTGTTTTACAAGAGGATGAAGAGCAGTCAAACTGTTTTATAAGAGGATGAAGAGCAGTCAAACCGCTTTATAAAAGGATGAAGAGCAGTCTACTGTTTTATAAGAGGACGAAGAGCAGTCAAAATTATTTATAATCGGATGAAGAGCAGTCAAACAGATTTATAAGAGGATGAAGAGCAGTCAAACTGCTTTAGAAAAGTATGAAGAGCAGTCAAACTGTTTTATAAGAGGACGAAGAGCAGTCAAACTGATTTATAATCGGACGAAGAGCAGTCAAACTGTTCTATATGAGGATGAAGCGCAGTCAAACTGGTTTATAGGAGGATGAAGAGCAGTCAAACTGTTTTATAAGAGGATGAAGAGCAGTCAAACTGATTTATAATCGGACGAAGAGCAGTCAAACTGTTCTATAGGAGGATGAAGCGCAGTCAAACTGGTTTATAGGAGGATGAAGAGCAGTCAAACTGCTTTATAGGAGGATGAAGAGCAGTCAAAATGCTTTATAAAAGGATGAAGAGCAGTCAAACTGATTTATAATCGGACGAAGAGCAGTCAAACGGTTTTATAAGAGGATGAAGAGCAGTCAAATTGATTTATAAGAGAATGAAGAGCAGTCAAACTGCTTTATAAAAGGATGAAGAGCAGTCAAACTGTTTTATAAGCGGACGAAGAGCAGTCAAACTGATTTATAAGAGGATGAAGAGCAGTCAAACTGATTTATAAGAGGATGAAGAGCAGTCAAACTGATTTATAGGAGGATGAAGAGCAGTCAAACTGCTTTATAAAAGGATGAAGAGCAGTCAAACTGTTTTATAAGCGTATGAAGAGCAGTCAAACTGATTTATAATCGGACAAAGAGCAGTCAAACTGATTTATAATCCGACGAAGAGCAGTCAAACGGTTTTATAAGAGGATGAAGAGCAGTCAAATTGATTTATAAGAGAATGAAGAGCAGTCAAACTATTTTATAAAAGGATGAAGGGCAGTCAAACTGCTTTATAAAAGGATGAAGAGCAGTCAAACTGTTTTATACGAGATGTAGAGCAGTCAGACTGTTTTACAAGAGAATGAAGAGCAGTCAAACTGTTTTATAAGCGGACGAAGAGCAGTCAAACTGATTTATAATCGGATGAACAGCAGTCAATAATCGGACGAAGAGCAGTCAAACTGTTATATAGGAGGTCGAAGAGCAGTCAAACTGAATTATAATCGGATGAAGAGCAGTCAAACTGATTTATAAGAGGATGAAGAGCAGTCAAACTGCTTTATAAAAGGATGAAGAGCAGTCAAACTGTTTATTAAGCGGACGAACAGCAGTCAAACTGATTTATAATCGGACGAAGAGCAGTCAAACTGATTTATAATCGGACGAAGAGCAGTCAAACGGTTTTATGATAGGATGAAGAGCAGTCAAATTGATTTATAAGAGGATGAAGAGCAGTCAAACGGTTTTTTTAAGAGGATGAAGAGCAGTCAAATTGATTTATAAGAGGATGAAGAGCAGTCAAACTGATTTATAATCGGACGAAGAGCAGTCAAACTGATTTATAATATGACGAAGAGCAGTCAAACGGTTTTATAAGAGGATGAAGAGCAGTCAAATTGATTTATAAGAGGATGAAGAGCAGTCCAACTGATTTATAATCGGACGAAGAGCAGTCAAACTGATTTATAATAGGACGAAGAGCAGTCAAACGGTTTTATAAGAGGATGAAGAGCAGTCAAATTGATTTATAAGAGGATGAAGAGCAGTCAAACTGTTTTATAAAAGGATGAAGAGCAGTCAAACTGATTTATAATCGGATGAACAGCAGTCAATAATCGGACGAAGAGCAGTCAAACTGTTATATAGGAGGTCGAAGAGCAGTCAAACTGAATTATAATCGGATGAAGAGCAGTCAAACTGATTTATAAGAGGATGAAGAGCAGTCAAACTGCTTTATAAAAGGATGAAGAGCAGTCAAACTGTTTATTAAGCGGACGAACAGCAGTCAAACTGATTTATAATCGGACGAAGAGCAGTCAAACTGATTTATAATCGGACGAAGAGCAGTCAAACGGTTTTATGATAGGATGAAGAGCAGTCAAATTGATTTATAAGAGGATGAAGAGCAGTCAAACGGTTTTTTTAAGAGGATGAAGAGCAGTCAAATTGATTTATAAGAAAATGAAGAGCAGTCAAACTGATTTATAATCGGACGAAGAGCAGTCAAACTGATTTATAATAGGACGAAGAGCAGTCAAACGGTTTTATAAGAGGATGAAGAGCAGTCAAATTGATTTATAAGAGGATGAAGAGCAGTCAAACTGCTTTATAAAAGGATGAAGAGCAGTCAAACTGTTTTATAAGAGGACGAAGAGCAGTCAAACTGATTTATAAGAGGATGAAGAGCAGTCAAACTGATTTATAAGAGGATGAAGAGCAGTCAAACTGTTTTATAAGCGGATGAACCGCAGTCAAACTGATTTATAATCGGACGAAGAGCAGTCAAACTGATTTATAAGAGGATGAAGAGCAGTCAAACTGCTTTATAAGAGGACGAACAGCAGTCAAACTGTTCTATAGGAGGATGAAGCGCAGTCAAACTGGTTTATATGAGGATGAAGAGCAGTCAAACTGCTTTATAAGAAGATGAAGAGCAGTCAAACTGCTTTATAAAACGATGAAGAGCAGTCAAACTGTTTTATAAGAGGACGAAGAGCAGTCAAACTGATTTATAAGAGGATGAAGAGCAGTCAAACTGATTTAAAAGAGGATGAAGAGCAGTCAAACTGCTTTATAAAAGGATGAAGAGCAGTCAAACTGATTTATAATCGGATGAACAGCAGTCAATAATCGGACGAAGAGCAGTCAAACTGTTATATAGGAGGACGAAGAGCAGTCAAACTGAATTATAATCGGATGAAGAGCAGTCAAACTGATTTATAAGAGGATGAAGAGCAGTAAAACTGCTTTATAAAAGGATGAAGAGTAGTCAAACTGTTTAATAAAAGACGAAGAGCAGTCAAACTGTTTTATAAGCGGACGAACAGCAGTCAAACTGATTTATAATCGGACGAAGAGCAGTCAAACTGATTTGTAATCGGACGAAGAGCAGTCAAACGGTTTTATAAGAGGATGAAGAGCAGTCAAATTGATTTATAAGAGGATGAAGAGCAGTCAAACTGCTTTATAAAAGGATGAAGACCAGTCAAACTGTTTTATACGAGGATATAGAGCAGTCAGACTGTTTTACAAGAGGTTGAAGAGCAGTCAACCTGTTTTACAAGAGGATGAAGAGCAGTCAAAATGCTTTATAAAAGGATGAAGAGCAGTCAAACTGATTTATAATCGGACGAAGAGCAGTCAAACGGTTTTATAAGAGGATGAAGAGCAGTCAAATTGATTTATAAGAGAATGAAGAGCAGTCAAACTGCTTTATAAAAGGATGAAGAGCAGTCAACCTGTTTTACAAGAGGATGAAGAGCAGTCAAACTGTTTTATAAGAGGATGAAGAGCAGTCAAACTGTTTTATAAGCGGACGAAGAGCAGTCAAACTGATTTATAAGAGGATGAAGAGCAGTCAAACTGATTTATAAGAGGATGAAGAGCAGTCAAACTGATTTATAGGAGGATGAAGAGCAGTCAAACTGTTTTATAAGCGGACGAACAGCAGTCAAACTGATTTATAATCGGACGAAGAGCAGTCAAACTGATTTATAATCGGACGAAGAGCAGTCAAACGGTTTTATAAGAGGATGAAGAGCAGTCAAATTGATTTAAAAGAGGATGAAGAGCAGTCAAACTGCTTTATAAAAGGATGAAGAGCAGTCAAACTGTTTTATACGAGATGTAGATCAGTCAAACTGTTTTACAAGAGAATGAAGAGCAGTCAAACTGTTTTATAAGCGGACGAAGAGCAGTCAAACTGATTTATAAGAGGATGAAGAGCAGTCAAACTGATTTATAATCGGACGAAGAGCAGTCAACCTGTTTTACAAGAGGATGAAGAGCAGTCAAACTGTTTTATAAGAGGATGAAGAGCAGTCAAACCGCTTTATAAAAGGATGAAGAGCAGTCTACTGTTTTATAAGAGGACGAAGAGCAGTCAAAATTATTTATAATCGGATGAAGAGCAGTCAAACAGATTTATAAGAGGATGAAGAGCAGTCAAACTGCTTTAGAAAAGTATGAAGAGCAGTCAAACTGTTTTATAAGAGGACGAAGAGCAGTCAAACTGATTTATAATCGGACGAAGAGCAGTCAAACTGTTCTATACGAGGATGAAGCGCAGTCAAACTGGTTTATAGGAGGATGAAGAGCAGTCAAACTGTTTTATAAGAGGATGAAGAGCAGTCAAACTGATTTATAATCGGACGAAGAGCAGTCAAACTGTTCTATAGGAGGATGAAGCGCAGTCAAACTGGTTTATAGGAGGATGAAGAGCAGTCAAACTGCTTTATAGGAGGATGAAGAGCAGTCAAAATGCTTTATAAAAGGATGAAGAGCAGTCAAACTGATTTATAATCGGACGAAGAGCAGTCAAACGGTTTTATAAGAGGATGAAGAGCAGTCAAATTGATTTATAAGAGAATGAAGAGCAGTCAAACTGCTTTATAAAAGGATGAAGAGCAGTCAACCTGTTTTACAAGAGGATGAAGAGCAGTCAAACTGTTTTATAAGAGGATGAAGAGCAGTCAAACTGTTTTATAAGCGGACGAAGAGCAGTCAAACTGATTTATAAGAGGATGAAGAGCAGTCAAACTGATTTATAAGAGGATGAAGAGCAGTCAAACTGATTTATAGGAGGATGAAGAGCAGTCAAACTGCTTTATAAAAGGATGAAGAGCAGTCAAACTGTTTTATAAGCGTATGAACAGCAGTCAAACTGATTTATAATCGGACAAAGAGCAGTCAAACTGATTTATAATCGGACGAAGAGCAGTCAAACGGTTTTATAAGAGGATGAAGAGCAGTCAAATTGATTTATAAGAGAATGAAGAGCAGTCAAACTATTTTATAAAAGGATGAAGAGCAGTCAAACTGCTTTATAAAAGGATGAAGAGCAGTCAAACTGTTTTATACGAGATGTAGAGCAGTCAGACTGTTTTACAAGAGAATGAAGAGCAGTCAAACTGTTTTATAAGCGGACGAAGAGCAGTCAAACTGATTTATAATCGGATGAACAGCAGTCAATAATCGGACGAAGAGCAGTCAAACTGTTATATAGGAGGTCGAAGAGCAGTCAAACTGAATTATAATCGGATGAAGAGCAGTCAAACTGATTTATAAGAGGATGAAGAGCAGTCAAACTGCTTTATAAAAGGATGAAGAGCAGTCAAACTGTTTATTAAGCGGACGAACAGCAGTCAAACTGATTTATAATCGGACGAAGAGCAGTCAAACTGATTTATAATCGGACGAAGAGCAGTCAAACGGTTTTATGATAGGATGAAGAGCAGTCAAATTGATTTATAAGAGGATGAAGAGCAGTCAAACGGTTTTTTTAAGAGGATGAAGAGCAGTCAAATTGATTTATAAGAGGATGAAGAGCAGTCAAACTGATTTATAATCGGACGAAGAGCAGTCAAACTGATTTATAATAGGACGAAGAGCAGTCAAACGGTTTTATAAGAGGATGAAGAGCAGTCAAATTGATTTATAAGAGGATGAAGAGCAGTCAAACTGCTTTATAAAAGGATGAAGAGCAGTCAAACTGTTTTATAAGAGGACGAAGAGCAGTCAAACTGATTTATAAGAGGATGAAGAGCAGTCAAACTGATTTATAAGAGGATGAAGAGCAGTCAAACTGTTTTATAAGCGGATGAACCGCAGTCAAACTGATTTATAATCGGACGAAGAGCAGTCAAACTGATTTATAAGAGGATGAAGAGCAGTCAAACTGCTTTATAAGAGGATGAAGAGCAGTCAAACTGTTCTATAGGAGGATGAAGCGCAGTCAAACTGGTTTATATGAGGATGAAGAGCAGTCAAACTGCTTTATAAGAAGATGAAGAGCAGTCAAACTGCTTTATAAAACGATGAAGAGCAGTCAAACTGTTTTTTAAGAGGACGAAGAGCAGTCAAACTGATTTATAAGAGGATGAAGAGCAGTCAAACTGATTTAAAAGAGGATGAAGAGCAGTCAAACTGCTTTATAAAAGGATGAAGAGCAGTCAAACTGATTTATAATCGGATGAACAGCAGTCAATAATCGGACGAAGAGCAGTCAAACTGTTATATAGGAGGACGAAGAGCAGTCAAACTGAATTATAATCGGATGAAGAGCAGTCAAACTGATTTATAAGAGGATGAAGAGCAGTCAAACTGCTTTATAAAAGGATGAAGAGTAGTCAAACTGTTTAATAAAGGACGAAGAGCAGTCAATGATCGGACGAAGAGCAGTCAAACTCTTCTATAGGAGGACGAAGAGCAGTCAAACTGAATTACAATCGGATGAAGAGCAGTCAAACTGATTTATAAGAGGATGAAGAGCAGTCAAACTGCTTTATAAAAGGATGAAGAGCAGTCAAACTGTTTTATAAGAGGACGAAGAGCAGTCAAACGGTTTTATAAGAGGGTGAAGAGCAGTCAAACTGATTTATAAGAGGATGAAGAGCAGTCAAACTGCTTTATAAAAGGATGAAGAGTAGTCAAACTGTTTAATAAGAGGACGAAGAGCAGTCAAACTGTTTTATAAGCGGACGAACAGCAGTCAAACTGATTTATAATCGGACGAAGAGCAGTCAAACTGATTTGTAATCGGACGAAGAGCAGTCAAACGGTTTTATAAGAGGATGAAGAGCAGTCAAATTGATTTATAAGAGGATGAAGAGCAGTCAAACTGCTTTATAAAAGGATGAAGACCAGTCAAACTGTTTTATACGAGGATGTAGAGCAGTCAGACTGTTTTACAAGAGGTTGAAGAGCAGTCAACCTGTTTTACAAGAGGATGAAGAGCAGTCAAACCGCTTTATAAAAGGATGAAGAGCAGTCAAACTGTTCTATACGAGGATGAAGCGCAGTCAAACTGGTTTATAGGAGGATGAAGAGCACTCAAACTATTTTATAAGAGGATGAAGAGCAGTCAAATTGATTTATAAGAGGATGAAGAGCAGTCAAACTGCTTTATAAAAGGATGAAGAGCAGTCAAACTGTTTTATACGAGATGTAGAGCAGTCAGACTGTTTTACAAGAGAATGAAGAGCAGTCAAACTGTTTTATAAGCGGACGAAGAGCAGTCAAACTGATTTATAAGAGGATGAAGAGCAGTCAAACTGATTTATAATCGGACGAAGAGCAGTCAACCTGTTTTAAAAGAGGATGAAGAGCAGTCAAACTGTTTTATAAGAGGATGAAGAGCAGTCAAACCGCTTTATAAAAGGATGAAGAGCAGTCTACTGTTTTATAAAAGGACGAAGAGCAGTCAAAATTATTTATAATCGGATGAAGAGCAGTCAAACAGATTTATAAGAGGATGAAGAGCAGTCAAACTGCTTTAGAAAAGGATGAAGAGCAGTCAAACTGTTTTATAAGAGGACGAAGAGCAGTCAAACTGATTTATAATCGGACGAAGAGCAGTCAAACTGATTTATAATCGGACGAAGAGCAGTCAAACGGTTTTATAAGAGGATGAAGAGCAGTCAAATTGATTTATAAGAGGATGAAGAGCAGTCAAACTGCTTTATAAAAGGATGAAGAGCAGTCAAACTGTTCTATACGAGGATGAAGCGCAGTCAAACTGGTTTATAGGAGGATGAAGAGCAATCAAACTATTTTATAAGAGGAATGCGAGCAGTCAAACTGATTTATAATCCGACGAAGAGCAGTCAAACTGTTCTATAGGAGGATGAAGCGCAGTCAAACTGGTTTATAGGAGGTCGAAGAGCAGTCAAACTGCTTTATAGGAGGATGAAGAGCAGTCAAACTGCCTTATAAAACGATGAAGAGCAGTCCAACTGTTTTATAAGAGGTTGAAGAGCAGTCAAACTGATTTATAAGAGGATGAAGAGCAGTCAAACTGATTTATAAGAGGATGAAGAGCAGTCAAACTGCTTTATAAAAGGCTGAAGAGCAGTCAAACTGATATATAATCGGACGAAGAGCAGTCAATGATCGGACGAAGAGCAGTCAAACTCTTCTATAGGAGGACGAAGAGCAGTCAAACTGAATTACAATCGGATGAAGAACAGTCAAACTGATTTATAAGAGGATGAAGAGCAGTCAAACTGCTTTATAAAAGGATGAAGAGCAGTCAAACTGTTTTATAAGAGGACGAAGAGCAGTCAAACGGTTTTATAAGAGGGTGAAGAGCAGTCAAACTGATTTATAAGAGGATGAAGAGCAGTCAAACTGCTTTATAAAAGGATGAAGAGTAGTCAAACTGTTTAATAAGAGGACGAAGAGCAGTCAAACTGTTTTATAAGCGGACGAACAGCAGTCAAACTGATTTATAATCGGACGAAGAGCAGTCAAACTGATTTGTAATCGGACGAAGAGCAGTCAAACGGTTTTATAAGAGGATGAAGAGCAGTCAAATTGATTTATAAGAGGATGAAGAGCAGTCAAACTGCTTTATAAAAGGATGAAGACCAGTCAAACTGTTTTATACGAGGATGTAGAGCAGTCAGACTGTTTTACAAGAGGTTGATGAGCAGTCAACCTGTTTTACAAGAGGATGAAGAGCAGTCAAACCGCTTTATAAAAGGATGAAGAGCAGTCAAACTGTTCTATACGAGGATGAAGCGCAGTCAAACTGGTTTATAGGAGGATGAAGAGCAGTCAAACTATTTTATAAGAGGATGAAGAGCAGTCAAACTGATTTATAATCCGACGAAGAGCAGTCAAACTGTTCTATAGGAGGATGAAGCGCAGTCAAACTGGTTTATAGGAGGATGAGGAGCAGTCAAACTGCTTTATAGGAGGATGAAGAGCAGTCAAACTGCCTTATAAAACGATGAAGAGCAGTCCAACTGTTTTATAAGAGGACGAAGAGCAGTCAAACTGATTTATAAGAGGATGAAGAGCAGTCAAACTGCTTTATAAAAGGCTGAAGAGCAGTCAAACTGATATATAATCGGACGAAGAGCAGTCAATGATCGGACGAAGAGCAGTCAAACTCTTCTATAGGAGGATGAAGCGCAGTCAAACTGTTTTACACGAGGATGTAGAGCATTCAGACTGGTTTACAAGAGGATGAAGAGCAGTCAACCTTTTTTACAAGAGGATGAAGAGCAGTCAAACTGTTTTATAAGAGAATGAAAAGCAGTCTAACTGCTTTATAAAAGGATGAAGAGCAGTCAAACTGTATTATAAGAGGACGAAGAGCAGTCAAACTGAATTACAATCGGATGAAGAGCAGTCAAACTGATTTATAAGAGGATGAAGAGCAGTCAAACTGCTTTATAAAAGGATGAAGAGCAGTCAAACTGTTTTATAAGAGGACGAAGAGCAGTCAAACTGTTTTATAAGCGGACGAACAGCAGTCAAACTGATTTATAATCGGACGAAGAGCAGTCAAACTGATTTATAATCGGACGAAGAGCAGTCAAACCGATTTATAAAAGGATGAAGAGCAGTCAAACTGTTTTATAAGCGGATGAACCGCAGTCAAACTGATTTATAATCGGACGAAGAGCAGTCAAACGGTTTTATAAGAGGATGAAGAGCAGTCAAATTGATTTATAAGAGGATGAAGAGCAGTCAAACTGCTTTATAAAAGGATGAAGAGCAGTCAAACTGTTCTATACGAGGATGAAGCGCAGTCAAACTGGTTTATAGGAGGATGAAGAGCAATCAAACTATTTTATAAGAGGATGAAGAGCAGTCAAACTGATTTATAATCCGACGAAGAGCAGTCAAACTGTTCTATAGGAGGATGAAGCGCAGTCAAACTGGTTTATAGGAGGTCGAAGAGCAGTCAAACTGCTTTATAGGAGGATGAAGAGCAGTCAAACTGCCTTATAAAACGATGAAGAGCAGTCCAACTGTTTTATAAGAGGTTGAAGAACAGTCAAACTGATTTATAAGAGGATGAAGAGCAGTCAAACTGATTTATAAGAGGATGAAGAGCAGTCAAACTGCTTTATAAAAGGCTGAAGAGCAGTCAAACTGATATATAATCGGACGAAGAGCAGTCAATGATCGGACGAAGAGCAGTCAAACTCTTCTATAGGAGACGAAGAGCAGTCAAACTGAATTACAATCGGATGAAGAGCAGTCAAACTGATTTATAAGAGGATGAAGAGCAGTCAAACTGCTTTATAAAAGGATGAAGAGCAGTCAAACTGTTTTATAAGAGGACGAAGAGCAGTCAAACGGTTTTATAAGAGGGTGAAGAGCAGTCAAACTGATTTATAAGAGGATGAAGAGCAGTCAAACTGCTTTATAAAAGGATGAAGAGTAGTCAAACTGTTTAATAAGAGGACGAAGAGCAGTCAAACTGTTTTATAAGCGGACGAACAGCAGTCAAACTGATTTATAATCGGACGAAGAGCAGTCAAACTGATTTGTAATCGGACGAAGAGCAGTCAAACGGTTTTATAAGAGGATGAAGAGCAGTCAAATTGATTTATAAGAGGATGAAGAGCAGTCAAACTGCTTTATAAAAGGATGAAGACCAGTCAAACTGTTTTATACGAGGATGTAGAGCAGTCAGACTGTTTTACAAGAGGTTGATGAGCAGTCAACCTGTTTTACAAGAGGATGAAGAGCAGTCAAACCGCTTTATAAAAGGATGAAGAGCAGTCAAACTGTTCTATACGAGGATGAAGCGCAGTCAAACTGGTTTATAGGAGGATGAGGAGCAGTCAAACTGCTTTATAGGAGGATGAAGAGCAGTCAAACTGCCTTATAAAACGATGAAGAGCAGTCCAACTGTTTTATAAGAGGACGAAGAGCAGTCAAACTGATTTATAAGAGGATGAAGAGCAGTCAAACTGCTTTATAAAAGGCTGAAGAGCAGTCAAACTGATATATAATCGGACGAAGAGCAGTCAATGATCGGACGAAGAGCAGTCAAACTCTTCTATAGGAGGATGAAGCGCAGTCAAACTGTTTTACACGAGGATGTAGAGCATTCAGACTGGTTTACAAGAGGATGAAGAGCAGTCAACCTTTTTTACAAGAGGATGAAGAGCAGTCAAACTGTTTTATAAGAGAATGAAGAGCAGTCTAACTGCTTTATAAAAGGATGAAGAGCAGTCAAACTGTATTATAAGAGGACGAAGAGCAGTCAAACTGAATTACAATCGGATGAAGAGCAGTCAAACTGATTTATAAGAGGATGAAGAGCAGTCAAACTGCTTTATAAAAGGATGAAGAGCAGTCAAACTGTTTAATAAGAGGACGAAGAGCAGTCAAACTGTTTTATAAGCGGACGAACAGCAGTCAAACTGATTTATAATCGGACGAAGAGCAGTCAAACTGATTTGTAATCGGACGAAGAGCAGTCAAACCGATTTATAAAAGGATGAAGAGCAGTCAAACTGTTTTATAAGCGGATGAACCGCAGTCAAACTGATTTATAATCGGACGAAGAGCAGTCAAACTGATTTATAAGAGGATGAAGAGCAGTCAAACTGCTTTATAAAAGGATGAAGACCAGTCAAACTGTTTTATACGAGGATGTAGAGCAGTCAGACTGTTTTACAAGAGGTTGAAGAGCAGTCAACCTGTTTTACAAGAGGATGAAGAGCAGTCAAACCGCTTTATAAAAGGATGAAGAGCAGTCAAACTGTTCTATACGAGGATGAAGCGCAGTCAAACTGGTTTATAGGAGGATGAAGAGCAGTCAAACTATTTTATAAGAGGATGAAGAGCAGTCAAACTGATTTATAATCCGACGAAGAGCAGTCAAACTGTTCTATAGGAGGATGAAGCGCAGTCAAACTGGTTTATAGGAGGATGAGGAGCAGTCAAACTGCTTTATAGGAGGATGAAGAGCAGTCAAACTGCCTTATAAAACGATGAAGAGCAGTCCAACTGTTTTATAATCCGACGAAGAGCAGTCAAACTGATTTATAAGAGAATGAAGAGCAGTCAAACTGCTTTATAAAAGGCTGAAGAGCAGTCAAACTGATATATAATCGGACGAAGAGCAGTCAATGATCGGACGAAGAGCAGTCAAACTCTTCTATAGGAGGATGAAGCGCAGTCAAACTGTTTTACACGAGGATGTAGAGCATTCAGACTGGTTTACAAAAGGATGAAGAGCAGTCAACCTTTTTTACAAGAGGATGAAGAGCAGTCAAACTGTTTTATAAGAGAATGAAGAGCAGTCTAACTGCTTTATAAAAGGATGAAGAGCAGTCAAACTGCCTTATAAAACGATGAAGAGCAGTCCAACTGTTTTATAAGAGGTTGAAGAACAGTCAAACTGATTTATAAGAGGATGAAGAGCAGTCAAACTGATTTATAAGAGGATGAAGAGCAGTCAAACTGCTTTATAAAAGGCTGAAGAGCAGTCAAACTGATATATAATCGGACGAAGAGCAGTCAATGATCGGACGAAGAGCAGTCAAACTCTTCTATAGGAGGACGAAGAGCAGTCAAACTGAATTACAATCGGATGAAGAGCAGTCAAACTGATTTATAAGAGGATGAAGAGCAGTCAAATTGATTTATAAGAGGATGAAGAGCAGTCAAACTGCTTTATAAAAGGATGAAGAGCAGTCAAACTGTTCTATACGAGGATGAAGCGCAGTCAAACTGGTTTATAGGAGGATGAAGAGGAATCAAACTATTTTATAAGAGGATGAAGAGCAGTCAAACTGATTTATAATCCGACGAAGAGCAGTCAAACTGTTCTATAGGAGGATGAAGCGCAGTCAAACTGGTTTATAGGAGGTCGAAGAGCAGTCAAACTGCTTTATAGGAGGATGAAGAGCAGTCAAACTGCATTATAAAACGATGAAGAGCAGTCCAACTGTTTTATAAGAGGTTGAAGAGCAGTCAAACTGATTTATAAGAGGATGAAGAGCAGTCAAACTGATTTATAAGAGGATGAAGAGCAGTCAAACTGCTTTATAAAAGGCTGAAGAGCAGTCAAACTGATATATAATCGGACGAAGAGCAGTCAATGATCGGACGAAGAGCAGTCAAACTCTTCTATAGGAGGACGAAGAGCAGTCAAACTGAATTACAATCGGATGAAGAACAGTCAAACTGATTTATAAGAGGATGAAGAGCAGTCAAACTGCTTTATAAAAGGATGAAGAGCAGTCAAACTGTTTTATAAGAGGACGAAGAGCAGTCAAACGGTTTTATAAGAGGGTGAAGAGCAGTCAAACTGATTTATAAGAGGATGAAGAGCAGTCAAACTGCTTTATAAAAGGATGAAGAGTAGTCAAACTGTTTAATAAGAGGACGAAGAGCAGTCAAACTGATTTATAATCGGACGAAGAGCAGTCAAACTGATTTGTAATCGGACGAAGAGCAGTCAAATGGTTTTATAAGAGGATGAAGAGCAGTCAAATTGATTTATAAGAGGATGAAGAGCAGTCAAACTGCTTTATAAAAGGATGAAGACCAGTCAAACTGTTTTATACGAGGATGTAGAGCAGTCAGACTGTTTTACAAGAGGTTGATGAGCAGTCAACCTGTTTTACAAGAGGATGAAGAGCAGTCAAACCGCTTTATAAAAGGATGAAGAGCAGTCAAACTGTTCTATACGAGGATGAAGCGCAGTCAAACTGGTTTATAGGAGGATGAAGAGCAGTCAAACTATTTTATAAGAGGATGAAGAGCAGTCAAACTGATTTATAATCCGACGAAGAGCAGTCAAACTGTTCTATAGGAGGATGAAGCGCAGTCAAACTGGTTTATAGGAGGATGAGGAGCAGTCAAACTGCTTTATAGGAGGATGAAGAGCAGTCAAACTGCCTTATAAAACGATGAAGAGCAGTCCAACTGTTTTATAAGAGGACGAAGAGCAGTCAAACTGATTTATAAGAGGATGAAGAGCAGTCAAACTGCTTTATAAAAGGCTGAAGAGCAGTCAAACTGATATATAATCGGACGAAGAGCAGTCAATGATCGGACGAAGAGCAGTCAAACTCTTCTATAGGAGGATGAAGCGCAGTCAAACTGTTTTACACGAGGATGTAGAGCATTCAGACTGGTTTACAAGAGGATGAAGAGCAGTCAACCTTTTTTACAAGAGGATGAAGAGCAGTCAAACTGTTTTATAAGAGAATGAAGAGCAGTCTAACTGCTTTATAAAAGGATGAAGAGCAGTCAAACTGTATTATAAGAGGACGAAGAGCAGTCAAACTGAATTACAATCGGATGAAGAGCAGTCAAACTGATTTATAAGAGGATGAAGAGCAGTCAAACTGCTTTATAAAAGGATGAAGAGCAGTCAAACTGTTTTATAAGAGGACGAAGAGCAGTCAAACTGATTTATAATCGGACGAAGAGCAGTCAAACTGATTTATAATCGGACGAAGAGCAGTCAAACTGATTTATAATCGGACGAAGAGCAGTCAAACCGATTTATAAAAGGATGAAGAGCAGTCAAACTGTTTTATAAGCGGATGAACCGCAGTCAAACTGATTTATAATCGGACGAAGAGCAGTCAAACGGTTTTATAAGAGGATGAAGAGCAGTCAAATTGATTTATAAGAGGATGAAGAGCAGTCAAACTGCTTTATAAAAGGATGAAGAGCAGTCAAACTGTTCTATACGAGGATGAAGCGCAGTCAAACTGGTTTATAGGAGGATGAAGAGCAATCAAACTATTTTATAAGAGGATGAAGAGCAGTCAAACTGATTTATAATCCGACGAAGAGCAGTCAAACTGTTCTATAGGAGGATGAAGCGCAGTCAAACTGGTTTATAGGAGGTCGAAGAGCAGTCAAACTGCTTTATAGGAGGATGAAGAGCAGTCAAACTGCCTTATAAAACGATGAAGAGCAGTCCAACTGTTTTATAAGAGGTTGAAGAACAGTCAAACTGATTTATAAGAGGATGAAGAGCAGTCAAACTGATTTATAAGTGGATGAAGAGCAGTCAAACTGCTTTATAAAAGGCTGAAGAGCAGTCAAACTGATATATAATCGGACGAAGAGCAGTCAATGATCGGACGAAGAGCAGTCAAACTCTTCTATAGGAGGACGAAGAGCAGTCAAACTGAATTACAATCGGATGAAGAGCAGTCAAACTGATTTATAAGAGGATGAAGAGCAGTCAAACTGCTTTATAAAAGGATGAAGAGCAGTCAAACTGTTTTATAAGAGGACGAAGAGCAGTCAAACGGTTTTATAAGAGGGTGAAGAGCAGTCAAACTGATTTATAAGAGGATGAAGAGCAGTCAAACTGCTTTATAAAAGGATGAAGAGTAGTCAAACTGTTTAATAAGAGGACGAAGAGCAGTCAAACTGTTTTATAAGCGGACGAACAGCAGTCAAACTGATTTATAATCGGACGAAGAGCAGTCAAACTGATTTGTAATCGGACGAAGAGCAGTCAAACGGTTTTATAAGAGGATGAAGAGCAGTCAAATTGATTTATAAGAGGATGAAGAGCAGTCAAACTGCTTTATAAAAGGATGAAGACCAGTCAAACTGTTTTATACGAGGATGTAGAGCAGTAGGACTGTTTTACAAGAGGTTGATGAGCAGTCAACCTGTTTTACAAGAGGATGAAGAGCAGTCAAACCGCTTTATAAAAGGATGAAGAGCAGTCAAACTGTTCTATACGAGGATGAAGCGCAGTTAAACTGGTTTATAGGAGGATGAAGAGCAGTCAAACTATTTTATAAGAGGATGAAGAGCAGTCAAACTGATTTATAATCCGACGAAGAGCAGTCAAACTGTTCTATAGGAGGATGAAGCGCAGTCAAACTGGTTTATAGGAGGATGAGGAGCAGTCAAACTGCTTTATAGGAGGATGAAGAGCAGTCAAACTGCCTTATAAAACGATGAAGAGCAGTCCAACTGTTTTATAAGAGGACGAAGAGCAGTCAAACTGATTTATAAGAAGATGAAGAGCAGTCAAACTGCTTTATAAAAGGCTGAAGAGCAGTCAAACTGATATATAATCGGACGAAGAGCAGTCAATGATCGGACGAAGAGCAGTCAAACTCTTCTATAGGAGGAGGAAGCGCAGTCAAACTGTTTTACACGAGGATGTAGAGCATTCAGACTGGTTTACAAGAGGATGAAGAGCAGTCAACCTTTTTTACAAGAGGATGAAGAGCAGTCAAACTGTTTTATAAGAGAATGAAGAGCAGTCTAACTGCTTTATAAAAGGATGAAGAGCAGTCAAACTGTATTATAAGAGGACGAAGAGCAGTCAAACTGAATTACAATCGGATGAAGAGCAGTCAAACTGATTTATAAGAGGATGAAGAGCAGTCAAACTGCTTTATAAAAGGATGAAGAGCAGTCAAACTGTTTTATAAGAGGACGAAGAGCAGTCAAACTGTTTTATAAGCGGACGAACAGCAGTCAAACTGATTTATAATCGGACGAAGAGCAGTCAAACTGATTTATAATCGGACGAAGAGCAGTCAAACCGATTTATAAAAGGATGAAGAGCAGTCAAACTGTTTTATAAGCGGATGAACCGCAGTCAAACTGATTTATAATCGGACGAAGAGCAGTCAAACTGATTTATAAGAGGATGAAGAGCAGTCAAACTGCTTTATAAAAGGATGAAGACCAGTCAAACTGTTTTATACGAGGATGTAGAGCAGTCAGACTGTTTTACAAGAGGTTGAAGAGCAGTCAACCTGTTTTACAAGAGGATGAAGAGCAGTCAAACCGCTTTATAAAAGGATGAAGAGCAGTCAAACTGTTCTATACGAGGATGAAGCGCAGTCAAACTGGTTTATAGGAGGATGAAGAGCAGTCAAACTATTTTATAAGAGGATGAAGAGCAGTCAAACTGATTTATAATCCGACGAAGAGCAGTCAAACTGTTCTATAGGAGGATGAAGCGCAGTCAAACTGGTTTATAGGAGGATGAGGAGCAGTCAAACTGCTTTATAGGAGGATGAAGAGCAGTCAAACTGCCTTATAAAACGATGAAGAGCAGTCCAACTGTTTTATAATCCGACGAAGAGCAGTCAAACTGATTTATAAGAGAATGAAGAGCAGTCAAACTGCTTTATAAAAGGCTGAAGAGCAGTCAAACTGATATATAATCGGACGAAGAGCAGTCAATGATCGGACGAAGAGCAGTCAAACTCTTCTATAGGAGGATGAAGCGCAGTCAAACTGTTTTACACGAGGATGTAGAGCATTCAGACTGGTTTACAAGAGGATGAAGAGCAGTCAACCTTTTTTACAAGAGGATGAAGAGCAGTCAAACTGTTTTATAAGAGAATGAAGAGCAGTCTAACTGCTTTATAAAAGGATGAAGAGCAGTCAAACTGTATTATAAGAGGACGAAGAGCAGTCAAACTGAATTACAATCGGATGAAGAGCAGTCAAACTGATTTATAAGAGGACGAAGAGCAGTCAAACGGTTTTATAAGAGGGTGAAGAGCAGTCAAACTGATTTATAAGAGGATGAAGAGCAGTCAAACTGCTTTATAAAAGGATGAAGAGTAGTCAAACTGTTTAATAAGAGGACGAAGAGCAGTCAAACTGTTTTATAAGCGGACGAACAGCAGTCAAACTGATTTATAATCGGACGAAGAGCAGTCAAACTGATTTGTAATCGGACGAAGAGCAGTCAAACGGTTTTATAAGAGGATGAAGAGCAGTCAAATTGATTTATAAGAGGATGAAAAGCAGTCAAACTGCTTTATAAAAGGATGAAGACCAGTCAAACTGTTTTATAAGAGGATGTAGAGCAGTAGGACTGTTTTACAAGAGGTTGATGAGCAGTCAACCTGTTTTACAAGAGGATGAAGAGCAGTCAAACCGCTTTATAAAAGGATGAAGAGCAGTCAAACTGTTCTATACGAGGATGAAGCGCAGTTAAACTGGTTTATAGGAGGATGAAGAGCAGTCAAACTATTTTATAAGAGGATGAAGAGCAGTCAAACTGATTTATAATCCGACGAAGAGCAGTCAAACTGTTCTATAGGAGGATGAAGCGCAGTCAAACTGGTTTATAGGAGGATGAGGAGCAGTCAAACTGCTTTATAGGAGGATGAAGAGCAGTCAAACTGCCTTATAAAACGATGAAGAGCAGTCCAACTGTTTTATAAGAGGACGAAGAGCAGTCAAACTGATTTATAAGAAGATGAAGAGCAGTCAAACTGCTTTATAAAAGGCTGAAGAGCAGTCAAACTGATATATAATCGGACGAAGAGCAGTCAATGATCGGACGAAGAGCAGTCAAACTCTTCTATAGGAGGAGGAAGCGCAGTCAAACTGTTTTACACGAGGATGTAGAGCATTCAGACTGGTTTACAAGAGGATGAAGAGCAGTCAACCTTTTTTACAAGAGGATGAAGAGCAGTCAAACTGTTTTATAAGAGAATGAAGAGCAGTCTAACTGCTTTATAAAAGGATGAAGAGCAGTCAAACTGTATTATAAGAGGACGAAGAGCAGTCAAACTGAATTACAATCGGATGAAGAGCAGTCAAACTGATTTATAAGAGGATGAAGAGCAGTCAAACTGCTTTATAAAAGGATGAAGAGCAGTCAAACTGTTTTATAAGAGGACGAAGAGCAGTCAAACTGTTTTATAAGCGGACGAACAGCAGTCAAACTGATTTATAATCGGACGAAGAGCAGTCAAACTGATTTATAATCGGACGAAGAGCAGTCAAACCGATTTATAAAAGGATGAAGAGCAGTCAAACTGTTTTATAAGCGGATGAACCGCAGTCAAACTGATTTATAATCGGACGAAGAGCAGTCAAACTGATTTATAAGAGGATGAAGAGCAGTCAAACTGCTTTATAAAAGGATGAAGACCAGTCAAACTGTTTTATACGAGGATGTAGAGCAGTCAGACTGTTTTACAAGAGGTTGAAGAGCAGTCAACCTGTTTTACAAGAGGATGAAGAGCAGTCAAACCGCTTTATAAAAGGATGAAGAGCAGTCAAACTGTTCTATACGAGGATGAAGCGCAGTCAAACTGGTTTATAGGAGGATGAAGAGCAGTCAAACTATTTTACAAGAGGATGAAGAGCAGTCAAACTGATTTATAATCCGACGAAGAGCAGTCAAACTGTTCTATAGGAGGATGAAGCGCAGTCAAACTGGTTTATAGGAGGATGAGGAGCAGTCAAACTGCTTTATAGGAGGATGAAGAGCAGTCAAACTGCCTTATAAAACGATGAAGAGCAGTCCAACTGTTTTATAATCCGACGAAGAGCAGTCAAACTGATTTATAAGAGAATGAAGAGCAGTCAAACTGCTTTATAAAAGGCTGAAGAGCAGTCAAACTGATATATAATCGGACGAAGAGCAGTCAATGATCGGACGAAGAGCAGTCAAACTCTTCTATAGGAGGATGAAGCGCAGTCAAACTGTTTTACACGAGGATGTAGAGCATTCAGACTGGTTTACAAGAGGATGAAGAGCAGTCAACCTTTTTTACAAGAGGATGAAGAGCAGTCAAACTGTTTTATAAGAGAATGAAGAGCAGTCTAACTGCTTTATAAAAGGATGAAGAGCAGTCAAACTGTATTATAAGAGGACGAAGAGCAGTCAAACTGAATTACAATCGGATGAAGAGCAGTCAAACTGATTTATAAGAGGATGAAGAGCAGTCAAACTGCTTTATAAAAGGATGAAGAGCAGTCAAACTGTTTTATAAGAGGACGAAGAGCAGTCAAACGGTTTTATAAGAGGGTGAAGAGCAGTCAAACTGATTTATAAGAGGATGAAGAGCAGTCAAACTGCTTTATAAAAGGATGAAGAGTAGTCAAACTGTTTAATAAGAGGACGAAGAGCAGTCAAACTGTTTTATAAGCGGACGAACAGCAGTCAAACTGATTTATAATCGGACGAAGAGCAGTCAAACTGATTTGTAATCGGACGAAGAGCAGTCAAACGGTTTTATAAGAGGATGAAGAGCAGTCAAATTGATTTATAAGAGGATGAAGAGCAGTCAAACTGCTTTATAAAAGGATGAAGACCAGTCAAACTGTTTTATACGAGGATGTAGAGCAGTAGGACTGTTTTACAAGAGGTTGATGAGCAGTCAACCTGTTTTACAAGAGGATGAAGAGCAGTCAAACCGCTTTATAAAAGGATGAAGAGCAGTCAAACTGTTCTATACGAGGATGAAGCGCAGTTAAACTGGTTTATAGGAGGATGAAGAGCAGTCAAACTATTTTATAAGAGGATGAAGAGCAGTCAAACTGATTTATAATCCGACGAAGAGCAGTCAAACTGTTCTATAGGAGGATGAAGCGCAGTCAAACTGGTTTATAGGAGGATGAGGAGCAGTCAAACTGCTTTATAGGAGGATGAAGAGCAGTCAAACTGCCTTATAAAACGATGAAGAGCAGTCCAACTGTTTTATAAGAGGACGAAGAGCAGTCAAACTGATTTATAAGAAGATGAAGAGCAGTCAAACTGCTTTATAAAAGGCTGAAGAGCAGTCAAACTGATATATAATCGGACGAAGAGCAGTCAATGATCGGACGAAGAGCAGTCAAACTCTTCTATAGGAGGAGGAAGCGCAGTCAAACTGTTTTACACGAGGATGTAGAGCATTCAGACTGGTTTACAAGAGGATGAAGAGCAGTCAACCTTTTTTACAAGAGGATGAAGAGCAGTCAAACTGTTTTATAAGAGAATGAAGAGCAGTCTAACTGCTTTATAAAAGGATGAAGAGCAGTCAAACTGTATTATAAGAGGACGAAGAGCAGTCAAACTGAATTACAATCGGATGAAGAGCAGTCAAACTGATTTATAAGAGGATGAAGAGCAGTCAAACTGCTTTATAAAAGGATGAAGAGCAGTCAAACTGTTTTATAAGAGGACGAAGAGCAGTCAAACTGTTTTATAAGCGGACGAACAGCAGTCAAACTGATTTATAATCGGACGAAGAGCAGTCAAACTGATTTATAATCGGACGAAGAGCAGTCAAACCGATTTATAAAAGGATGAAGAGCAGTCAAACTGTTTTATAAGCGGATGAACCGCAGTCAAACTGATTTATAATCGGACGAAGAGCAGTCAAACTGATTTATAAGAGGATGAAGAGCAGTCAAACTGCTTTATAAAAGGATGAAGACCAGTCAAACTGTTTTATACGAGGATGTAGAGCAGTCAGACTGTTTTACAAGAGGTTGAAGAGCAGTCAACCTGTTTTACAAGAGGATGAAGAGCAGTCAAACCGCTTTATAAAAGGATGAAGAGCAGTCAAACTGTTCTATACGAGGATGAAGCGCAGTCAAACTGGTTTATAGGAGGATGAAGAGCAGTCAAACTATTTTATAAGAGGATGAAGAGCAGTCAAACTGATTTATAATCCGACGAAGAGCAGTCAAACTGTTCTATAGGAGGATGAAGCGCAGTCAAACTGGTTTATAGGAGGATGAGGAGCAGTCAAACTGCTTTATAGGAGGATGAAGAGCAGTCAAACTGCCTTATAAAACGATGAAGAGCAGTCCAACTGTTTTATAATCCGACGAAGAGCAGTCAAACTGATTTATAAGAGAATGAAGAGCAGTCAAACTGCTTTATAAAAGGCTGAAGAGCAGTCAAACTGATATATAATCGGACGAAGAGCAGTCAATGATCGGACGAAGAGCAGTCAAACTCTTCTATAGGAGGATGAAGCGCAGTCAAACTGTTTTACACGAGGATGTAGAGCATTCAGACTGGTTTACAAGAGGATGAAGAGCAGTCAACCTTTTTTACAAGAGGATGAAGAGCAGTCAAACTGTTTTATAAGAGAATGAAGAGCAGTCTAACTGCTTTATAAAAGGATGAAGAGCAGTCAAACTGTATTATAAGAGGACGAAGAGCAGTCAAACTGAATTACAATCGGATGAAGAGCAGTCAAACTGATTTATAAGAGGACGAAGAGCAGTCAAACGGTTTTATAAGAGGGTGAAGAGCAGTCAAACTGATTTATAAGAGGATGAAGAGCAGTCAAACTGCTTTATAAAAGGATGAAGAGTAGTCAAACTGTTTAATAAGAGGACGAAGAGCAGTCAAACTGTTTTATAAGCGGACGAACAGCAGTCAAACTGATTTATAATCGGACGAAGAGCAGTCAAACTGATTTGTAATCGGACGAAGAGCAGTCAAACGGTTTTATAAGAGGATGAAGAGCAGTCAAATTGATTTATAAGAGGATGAAGAGCAGTCAAACTGCTTTATAAAAGGATGAAGACCAGTCAAACTGTTTTATACGAGGATGTAGAGCAGTAGGACTGTTTTACAAGAGGTTGATGAGCAGTCAACCTGTTTTACAAGAGGATGAAGAGCAGTCAAACCGCTTTATAAAAGGATGAAGAGCAGTCAAACTGTTCTATACGAGGATGAAGCGCAGTTAAACTGGTTTATAGGAGGATGAAGAGCAGTCAAACTATTTTATAAGAGGATGAAGAGCAGTCAAACTGATTTATAATCCGACGAAGAGCAGTCAAACTGTTCTATAGGAGGATGAAGCGCAGTCAAACTGGTTTATAGGAGGATGAGGAGCAGTCAAACTGCTTTATAGGAGGATGAAGAGCAGTCAAACTGCCTTATAAAACGATGAAGAGCAGTCCAACTGTTTTATAAGAGGACGAAGAGCAGTCAAACTGATTTATAAGAAGATGAAGAGCAGTCAAACTGCTTTATAAAAGGCTGAAGAGCAGTCAAACTGATATATAATCGGACGAAGAGCAGTCAATGATCGGACGAAGAGCAGTCAAACTCTTCTATAGGAGGAGGAAGCGCAGTCAAACTGTTTTACACGAGGATGTAGAGCATTCAGACTGGTTTACAAGAGGATGAAGAGCAGTCAACCTTTTTTACAAGAGGATGAAGAGCAGTCAAACTGTTTTATAAGAGAATGAAGAGCAGTCTAACTGCTTTATAAAAGGATGAAGAGCAGTCAAACTGTATTATAAGAGGACGAAGAGCAGTCAAACTGAATTACAATCGGATGAAGAGCAGTCAAACTGATTTATAAGAGGATGAAGAGCAGTCAAACTGCTTTATAAAAGGATGAAGAGCAGTCAAACTGTTTTATAAGAGGACGAAGAGCAGTCAAACTGTTTTATAAGCGGACGAACAGCAGTCAAACTGATTTATAATCGGACGAAGAGCAGTCAAACTGATTTATAATCGGACGAAGAGCAGTCAAACCGATTTATAAAAGGATGAAGAGCAGTCAAACTGTTTTATAAGCGGATGAACCGCAGTCAAACTGATTTATAATCGGACGAAGAGCAGTCAAACTGATTTATAAGAGGATGAAGAGCAGTCAAACTGCTTTATAAAAGGATGAAGACCAGTCAAACTGTTTTATACGAGGATGTAGAGCAGTCAGACTGTTTTACAAGAGGTTGAAGAGCAGTCAACCTGTTTTACAAGAGGATGAAGAGCAGTCAAACCGCTTTATAAAAGGATGAAGAGCAGTCAAACTGTTCTATACGAGGATGAAGCGCAGTCAAACTGGTTTATAGGAGGATGAAGAGCAGTCAAACTATTTTATAAGAGGATGAAGAGCAGTCAAACTGATTTATAATCCGACGAAGAGCAGTCAAACTGTTCTATAGGAGGATGAAGCGCAGTCAAACTGGTTTATAGGAGGATGAGGAGCAGTCAAACTGCTTTATAGGAGGATGAAGAGCAGTCAAACTGCCTTATAAAACGATGAAGAGCAGTCCAACTGTTTTATAATCCGACGAAGAGCAGTCAAACTGATTTATAAGAGAATGAAGAGCAGTCAAACTGCTTTATAAAAGGCTGAAGAGCAGTCAAACTGATATATAATCGGACGAAGAGCAGTCAATGATCGGACGAAGAGCAGTCAAACTCTTCTATAGGAGGATGAAGCGCAGTCAAACTGTTTTACACGAGGATGTAGAGCATTCAGACTGGTTTACAAGAGGATGAAGAGCAGTCAACCTTTTTTACAAGAGGATGAAGAGCAGTCAAACTGTTTTATAAGAGAATGAAGAGCAGTCTAACTGCTTTATAAAAGGATGAAGAGCAGTCAAACTGTATTATAAGAGGACGAAGAGCAGTCAAACTGAATTACAATCGGATGAAGAGCAGTCAAACTGATTTATAAGAGGATGAAGAGCAGTCAAACTGCTTTATAAAAGGATGAAGAGCAGTCAAACTGTTTTATAAGAGGACGAAGAGCAGTCAAACTGTTTTATAAGCGGACGAACAGCAGTCAAACTGATTTATAATCGGACGAAGAGCAGTCAAACTGATTTATAATCGGACGAAGAGCAGTCAAACCGATTTATAAAAGGATGAAGAGCAGTCAAACTGTTTTATAAGCGGATGAACCGCAGTCAAACTGATTTATAATCGGACGAAGAGCAGTCAAACTGATTTATAAGAGGATGAAGAGCAGTCAAACTGCTTTATAAAAGGATGAAGACCAGTCAAACTGTTTTATACGAGGATGTAGAGCAGTCAGACTGTTTTACAAGAGGTTGAAGAGCAGTCAACCTGTTTTACAAGAGGATGAAGAGCAGTCAAACCGCTTTATAAAAGGATGAAGAGCAGTCAAACTGTTCTATACGAGGATGAAGCGCAGTCAAACTGGTTTATAGGAGGATGAAGAGCAGTCAAACTATTTTACAAGAGGATGAAGAGCAGTCAAACTGATTTATAATCCGACGAAGAGCAGTCAAACTGTTCTATAGGAGGATGAAGCGCAGTCAAACTGGTTTATAGGAGGATGAGGAGCAGTCAAACTGCTTTATAGGAGGATGAAGAGCAGTCAAACTGCCTTATAAAACGATGAAGAGCAGTCCAACTGTTTTATAATCCGACGAAGAGCAGTCAAACTGATTTATAAGAGAATGAAGAGCAGTCAAACTGCTTTATAAAAGGCTGAAGAGCAGTCAAACTGATATATAATCGGACGAAGAGCAGTCAATGATCGGACGAAGAGCAGTCAAACTCTTCTATAGGAGGATGAAGCGCAGTCAAACTGTTTTACACGAGGATGTAGAGCATTCAGACTGGTTTACAAGAGGATGAAGAGCAGTCAACCTTTTTTACAAGAGGATGAAGAGCAGTCAAACTGTTTTATAAGAGAATGAAGAGCAGTCTAACTGCTTTATAAAAGGATGAAGAGCAGTCAAACTGTATTATAAGAGGACGAAGAGCAGTCAAACTGAATTACAATCGGATGAAGAGCAGTCAAACTGATTTATAAGAGGATGAAGAGCAGTCAAACTGCTTTATAAAAGGATGAAGAGCAGTCAAACTGTTTTATAAGAGGACGAAGAGCAGTCAAACTGTTTTATAAGCGGACGAACAGCAGTCAAACTGATTTATAATCGGACGAAGAGCAGTCAAACTGATTTATAATCGGACGAAGAGCAGTCAAACCGATTTATAAAAGGATGAAGAGCAGTCAAACTGTTTTATAAGCGGATGAACCGCAGTCAAACTGATTTATAATCGGACGAAGAGCAGTCAAACTGATTTATAAGAGGATGAAGAGCAGTCAAACTGCTTTATAAGAGGATGAAGAGCAGTCAAACTGTTCTTTAGGAGGATGAAGCGCAGTCAAACTGGTTTATATGAGGATGAAGAGCAGTCAAACTGCTTTATAAGAGGATGAAGAGCAGTCAAACTGCTTTATAAAACGATGAAGAGCAGTCAAACTGTTTTATAAGAGGACGAAGAGCAGTCAAACTGATTTATAAGAGGATGAAGAGCAGTCAAACTGATTTAAAAGAGGATGAAGAGCAGTCAAACTGCTTTATAAAAGGATGAAGAGCAGTCAAACTGATTTATAATCGGATGAACAGCAGTCAATAATCGGACGAAGAGCAGTCAAACTGTTATATAGGAGGACGAAGAGCAGTCAAACTGAATTATAATCGGATGAAGAGCAGTCAAACTGATTTATAAGAGGATGAAGAGCAGTCAAACTGTTTTATAAAAGGATGAAGAGTAGTCAAACTGTTTAATAAGAGGACGAAGAGCAGTCAAACGGTTTTATAAGCGGACGAACAGCAGTCAAACTGATTTATAATCGGACGAAGAGCAGTCAAACTGATTTGTAATCGGACGAAGAGCAGTCAAACGGTTTTATAAGAGGATGAAGAGCAGTCAAATTGATTTATATGAGGATGAAGAGCAATCAAACTGCTTTATAAAAGGATGAAGACCAGTCGAACTGTTTTATACGATGATGTAGAGCAGTCAGACTGTTTTACAAGAGGTTGAAGAGCAGTCAACCTGTTTTACAAGAGGATGAAGAGCAGTCAAACCGCTTTATAAAAGGATGAAGAGCAGTCAAACTGTTCTATATGAGGATGAAGCGCAGTCAAACTGGTTTATAGGAGGATGAAGAGCAGTCAAACTATTTTATAAGAGGATGAAGAGCAGTCAAACTGATTTATAATCCGACGAAGAGCAGTCAAACTGTTCTATAGGAGGATGAAGAGCAGTCAAACTGTTTTATAAGAGAATGAAGAGCAGTCTAACTGCTTTATAAAAGGATGAAGAGCAGTCAAACTGTATTATAAGAGGACGAAGAGCAGTCAAACTGAATTACAATCGGATGAAGAGCAGTCAAACTGATTTATAAGAGGATGAAGAGCAGTCAAACTGCTTTATAAAAGGATGAAGAGCAGTCAAACTGTTTTATGAGAGGACGAAGAGCAGTCAAACTGTTTTATAAGCGGACGAACAGCAGTCAAACTGATTTATAATCGGACGAAGAGCAGTCAAACTGATTTATAATCGGACGAAGAGCAGTCAAACTGATTTATAATCGGACGAAGAGCAGTCAACCTGTTTTACAAGAGGATGAAGAGCAGTCAAACTGTTTTATAAGAGGACGAAGAGCAGTCAAACCGCTTTATAAAAGGATGAAGAGCAGTCTACTGTTTTATAAAAGGACGAAGAGCAGTCAAAATTATTTATAATCGGATGAAGAGCAGTCAAACAGATTTATAAGAGGATGAAGAGCAGTCAAACTGCTTTAGAAAAGGATGAAGAGCAGTCAAACTGTTTTATAAGAGGACGAAGAGCAGTCAAACTGATTTATAATCGGACGAAGAGCAGTCAAACTGATTTATAATCGGACGAAGAGCAGTCAAACGGTTTTATAAGAGGATGAAGAGCAGTCAAATTGATTTATAAGAGGATGAAGAGCAGTCAAACTGCTTTATAAAAGGATGAAGAGCAGTCAAACTGTTCTATACGAGGATGAAGCGCAGTCAAACTGGTTTATAGGAGGATGAAGAGCAGTCAAACTATTTTATAAGAGGATGAAGAGCAGTCAAACTGATTTATAATCCGACGAAGAGCAGTCAAACTGTTCTACAGGAGGATGAAGCGCAGTCAAACTGGTTTATAGGAGGTCGAAGAGCAGTCAAACTGCTTTATAGGAGGATGAAGAGCAGTCAAACTGCCTTATAAAACGATGAAGAGCAGTCCAACTGTTTTATAAGAGGTTGAAGAGCAGTCAAACTGATTTATAAGAGGATGAAGAGCAGTCAAACTGATTTATAAGAGGATGAAGAGCAGTCAAACTGCTTTATAAAAGGCTGAAGAGCAGTCAAACTGATATATAATCGGACGAAGAGCAGTCAATGATCGGACGAAGAGCAGTCAAACTCTTCTATAGGAGGACGAAGAGCAGTCAAACTGAATTACAATCGGATGAAGAGCAGTCAAACTGATTTATAAGAGGATGAAGAGCAGTCAAACTGCTTTATAAAAGGATGAAGAGCAGTCAAACTGTTTTATAAGAGGACGAAGAGCAGTCAAACGGTTTTATAAGAGGGTGAAGAGCAGTCAAACTGATTTATAAGAGGATGAAGAGCAGTCAAACTGCTTTATAAAAGGATGAAAAGTAGTCAAACTGTTTAATAAGAGGACGAAGAGCAGTCAAACTGTTTTATAAGCGGACGAACAGCAGTCAAACTGATTTATAATCGGACGAAGAGCAGTCAAACTGATTTGTAATCGGACGTAGAGCAGTCAAACGGTTTTATAAGAGGATGAAGAGCAGTCAAATTGATTTATAAGAGGATGAAGAGCAGTCAAACTGCTTTAGAAAAGGATGAAGAGCAGTCAAACCGTATTATAAGAGGACGAAGAGCAGTCAAACTGAATTACAATCGGATGAAGAGCAGTCAAACTGATTTATAAGAGGATGAAGAGCAGTCAAACTGCTTTATAAAAGGATGAAGAGCAGTCAAACTGTTTTATGAGAGGACGAAGAGCAGTCAAACTGTTTTATAAGCGGACGAACAGCAGTCAAACTGATTTATAATCGGACGAAGAGCAGTCAAACTGATATATAATCGGACGAAGAGCAGTCAATGATCGGACGAAGAGCAGTCAAACTCTTCTATAGGAGGACGAAGAGCAGTCAAACTGAATTACAATCGGATGAAGAGCAGTCAAACTGATTTATAAGAGGATGAAGAGCAGTCAAACTGCTTTATAAAAGGATGAAGAGCAGTCAAACTGTTTTATAAGAGGACGAAGAGCAGTCAAACGGTTTTATAAGAGGGTGAAGAGCAGTCAAACTGATTTATAAGAGGATGAAGAGCAGTCAAACTGCTTTATAAAAGGATGAAATGTAGTCAAACTGTTTAATAAGAGGACGAAGAGCAGTCAAACTGTTTTATAAGCGGACGAACAGCAGTCAAACTGATTTATAATCGGACGAAGAGCAGTCAAACTGATTTGTAATCGGACGTAGAGCAGTCAAACGGTTTTATAAGAGGATGAAGAGCAGTCAAATTGATTTATAAGAGGATGAAGAGCAGTCAAACTGCTTTAGAAAAGGATGAAGAGCAGTCAAACTGTATTATAAGAGGACGAAGAGCAGTCAAACTGAATTACAATCGGATGAAGAGCAGTCAAACTGATTTATAAGAGGATGAAGAGCAGTCAAACTGCTTTATAAAAGGATGAAGAGCAGTCAAACTGTTTTATGAGAGGACGAAGAGCAGTCAAACTGTTTTATAAGCGGACGAACAGCAGTCAAACTGATTTATAATCGGACGAAGAGCAGTCAAACTGATTTATAATCGGACGAAGAGCAGTCAAACGGTTTTATAAGAGGATGAAGAGCAGTCAAATTGATTTATAAGAGGATGAAGAGCAGTCAAACTGCTTTATAAAAGGATGAAGAGCAGTCAAACTGTTTTATACGAGATGTAGAGCAGTCAGACTGTTTTACAAGAGAATGAAGAGCAGTCAAACTGTTTTATAAGCGGACGAAGAGCAGTCAAACTGATTTATAAGAGGATGAAGAGCAGTCAAACTGATTTATAATCGGACGAAGAGCAGTCAACCTGTTTTACAAGAGGATGAAGAGCAGTCAAACTGTTTTATAAGAGGACGAAGAGCAGTCAAACCGCTTTATAAAAGGATGAAGAGCAGTCTACTGTTTTATAAAAGGACGAAGAGCAGTCAAAATTATTTATAATCGGATGAAGAGCAGTCAAACAGATTTATAAGAGGATGAAGAGCAGTCAAACTGCTTTAGAAAAGGATGAAGAGCAGTCAAACTGTTTTATAAGAGGACGAAGAGCAGTCAAACTGATTTATTATCGGACGAAGAGCAGTCAAACTGATTTATAATCGGACGAAGAGCAGTCAAACGGTTTTATAAGAGGATGAAGAGCAGTCAAATTGATTTATAAGAGGATGAAGAGCAGTCAAACTGCTTTATAAAAGGATGAAGAGCAGTCAAACTGTTCTATACGAGGATGAAGCGCAGTCAAACTGGTTTATAGGAGGATGAAGAGCAGTCAAACTATTTTATAAGAGGATGAAGAGCAGTCAAACTGATTTATAATCCGACGAAGAGCAGTCAAACTGTTCTATAGGAGGATGAAGCGCAGTCAAACTGGTTTATAGGAGGTCGAAGAGCAGTCAAACTGCTTTATAGGAGGATGAAGAGCAGTCAAACTGCCTTATAAAACGATGAAGAGCAGTCCAACTGTTTTATAAGAGGTTGAAGAGCAGTCAAACTGATTTATAAGAGGATGAAGAGCAGTCAAACTGATTTATAAGAGGATGAAGAGCAGTCAAACTGCTTTATAAAAGGCTGAAGAGCAGTCAAACTGATATATAATCGGACGAAGAGCAGTCAATGATCGGACGAAGAGCAGTCAAACTCTTCTATAGGAGGACGAAGAGCAGTCAAACTGAATTACAATCGGATGAAGAGCAGTCAAACTGATTTATAAGAGGATGAAGAGCAGTCAAACTGCTTTATAAAAGGATGAAGAGCAGTCAAACTGTTTTATAAGAGGACGAAGAGCAGTCAAACGGTTTTATAAGAGGGTGAAGAGCAGTCAAACTGATTTATAAGAGGATGAAGAGCAGTCAAACTGCTTTATAAAAGGATGAAGAGTAGTCAAACTGTTTAATAAGAGGACGAAGAGCAGTCAAACTGTTTTATAAGCGGACGAACAGCAGTCAAACTGATTTATAATCGGACGAAGAGCAGTCAAACTGATTTGTAATCGGACGTAGAGCAGTCAAACGGTTTTATAAGAGGATGAAGAGCAGTCAAATTGATTTATAAGAGGATGAAGAGCAGTCAAACTGCTTTATAAAAGGATGAAGACCAGTCAAACTGTTTTATACGAGGATGTAGAGCAGTCAGACTGTTTTACAAGAGGTTGAAGAGCAGTCAACCTGTTTTACAAGAGGATGAAGAGCAGTCAAACCGCTTTATAAAAGGATGAAGAGCAGTCAAACTGTTCTATACGAGGATGAAGCGCAGTCAAACTGGTTTATAGGAGGATGAAGAGCAGTCAAACTATTTTATAAGAGGATGAAGAGCAGTCAAACTGATTTATAATCCGACGAAGAGCAGTCAAACTGTTCTATAGGACGATGAAGCGCAGTCAGACTGGTTTATAGGAGGATGAAGAGCAGTCAAACTGCTTTATAGGAGGATGAAGAGCAGTCAAACTGTATTATAAGAGGACGAAGAGCAGTCAAACTGAATTACAATCGGATGAAGAGCAGTCAAACTGATTTATAAGAGGATGAAGAGCAGTCAAACTGCTTTATAAAAGGATGAAGAGCAGTCAAACTGTTTTATAAGAGGACGAAGAGCAGTCAAACTGTTTTATAAGCGGACGAACAGCAGTCAAACTGATTTATAATCGGACGAAGAGCAGTCAAACTGATTTATAATCGGACGAAGAGCAGTCAAACTGATTTATAAAAGGATGAAGAGCAGTCAAACTGTTTTATAAGCGGATGAACCGCAGTCAAACTGATTTATAATCGGACGAAGAGCAGTCAAACTGATTTATAAGAGGATGAAGAGCAGTCAAACTGCTTTATAAGAGGATGAAGAGCAGTCAAACTGTTCTATAGGAGGATGAAGCGCAGTCAAACTGGTTTATATGAGGATGAAGAGCAGTCAAACTGCTTTATAAGAGGATGAAGAGCAGTCAAACTGCTTTATAAAACGATGAAGAGTAGTCAAACTGTTTTATAAGAGGACGAAGAGCAGTCAAACTGATTTAAAAGAGGATGAAGAGCAGTCAAACTGCTTTATAAGAGGATGAAGAGCAGTCAAACTGATTTATAATCGGATGAACAGCAGTCAATAATCGGACGAAGAGCAGTCAAACTGTTATATAGGAGGACGAAGAGCAGTCAAACTGAATTATAATCGGATGAAGAGCAGTCAAACTGATTTATAAGAGGATGAAGAGCAGTCAAATTGATTTATAAGAGGATGAAGAGCAGTCAAACTGATTTATAATCGGACGAAGAGCAGTCAAACTGATTTATAATCGGACGAAGATCAGTCAAACGGTTTTATAAG
The DNA here is from genome assembly GCF_029633865.1 of Lampris incognitus. Taxonomy (NCBI): domain Eukaryota; kingdom Metazoa; phylum Chordata; class Actinopteri; order Lampriformes; family Lampridae; genus Lampris; species Lampris incognitus. Next base: position 45,527,268 of record NC_079222.1, read on the forward strand.
AGGATGAAGAGCAGTCAAACTGATTTATAATAGGACGAAACGCAGTCAAACTGTTCTATAGGACGATGAAGCGTAGTCAAACTGGTTTATAGGAGGATGAAGAGCAGTCAAACTGCTTTATAGGAGGATGAAGAGCAGTCAAACTGCTTTACAAAAGGATGAAGAGCAGTCAAACTGATTTATAATCGGATGAAGAGCAGTCAATAATCGGACGAAGAGCAGTCAAACTGTTATAAAGGAGGATGAAGCGCAGTCAAACTGTTTTACACGAGGATATAGAGCAGTCAGACTGGTTTACAAGAGGATGAATAGCAGTCAACCTGTTTTACAAGAGGTTGAAGACCAGTCAAACTGTTTTATAAGAGGATGAAGAGCAGTCAAACTGATTTATAAGAGGATGAAGAGCAGTCAAACTGCTTTATAAAAGGATGAAGAGCAGTCAAACTGTTTTATAAGCGGACGAAGAGCAGTCAAACAGTTTTATAAGAGGACGAAGAGCAGTCAAAATGATTTATAATCGGATGAAGAGCAGTCAAACAGATTTATAAGAGGATGAAGAGCAGTCAAACTGCTTTATAAAAGGATGAAGAGCAGTCAAACTGTTTTATAAGAGGACGAAGAGCAGTCAAACTGATTTATAATCGAATGAACAGCAGTCAATAATCGGACGAAGAGCAGTCAAACTGTTATATAGGAGGACGAAGAGCAGTCAAACTGAATTATAATCGGATGAAGAGCAGTCAAACTGATTTATAAGAGGATGAAGAGCAGTCAAACTGCTTTATAAAAGGATGAAGAGCAGTCAAACTGTTTATTAAGAGGACGAAGAGCAGTCAAACTGTTTTATAAGCGGACGAACAGCAGTCAAACTGATTTATAATCCGACGAAGAGCAGTCAAACTGTTTTATAAGCGGACGAACAGCAGTCAAACTGATTTATAATCCGACGAAGAGCAGTCAAACTGTTCTATAGGAGGATGAAGTGCAGTCAAACTGGTTTATAGGAGGTCGAAGAGCAGTCAAACTGCCTTATAAAACGATGAAGAGCAGTCCAACTGTTTTATAAGAGGTTGAAGAGCAGTCAAACTGATTTATAAGAGGATGAAGAGCAGTCAAACTGATTTATAAGAGGATGAAGAGCAGTCAAACTGCTTTATAAAAGGCTGAAGAGCAGTCAAACTGATATATAATCGGACGAAGAGCAGTCAATGATCGGACGAAGAGCAGTCAAACTCTTCTCTAGGAGGACGAAGAGCAGTCAAACTGAATTACAATCGGATGAAGAGCAGTCAAACTGATTTATAAGAGGATGAAGAGCAGTCAAACTGCTTTATAAAAGGATGAAGAGCAGTCAAACTTTTTTATAAGAGGACGAAGAGCAGTCAAACGGTTTTATAAGAGGGTGAAGAGCAGTCAAACTGATTTATAAGAGGATGAAAAGCAGTCAAACTGCTTTATAAAAGGATGAAGAGTAGTCAAACCGCTTTATAAAAGGATGAAGAGCAGTCAAACTGTTCTATACGAGGATGAAGCGCAGTCAAACTGGTTTATAGGAGGATGAAGAGCAGTCAAACTATTTTATAAGAGGATGAAGAGCAGTCAAACTGATTTATAATCCGACGAAGAGCAGTCAAACTGTTCTATAGGAGGATGAAGCGCAGTCAAACTGGTTTATAGGAGGATGAGGAGCACTCAAACTGCTTTATAGGAGGATGAAGAGCAGTCAAACTGCCTTATAAAACGATGAAGAGCAGTCCAACTGTTTTATAAGAGGACGAAGAGCAGTCAAACTGATTTATAAGAGGATGAAGAGCAGTCAAACTGATTTATAAGAGGATGAAGAGCAGTCAAACTGCTTTATAAAAGGCTGAAGAGCAGTCAAACTGATATATAATCGGACGAAGAGCAGTCAATGATCGGACGAAGAGCAGTCAAACTCTTCTATAGGAGGATGAAGCGCAGTCAAACTGTTTTACACGAGGATGTAGAGCAGTCAGACTGGTTTACAAGAGGATGAAGAGCAGTCAACCTTTTTTACAAGAGGATGAAGAGCAGTCAAACTGTTTTATAAGAGAATGAAGAGCAGTCTAACTGCTTTATAAAAGGATGAAGAGCAGTCAAACTGTATTATAAGAGGACGAAGAGCAGTCAAACTGAATTACAATCGGATGAAGAGCAGTCAAACTGATTTATAAGAGGATGAAGAGCAGTCAAACTGCTTTATAAAAGGATGAAGAGCAGTCAAACTGTTTTATAAGAGGACGAAGAGCAGTCATACTGTTTTATAAGCGGACGAACAGCAGTCAAACTGATTTATAATCGGACGAAGAGCAGTCAAACTGATTTATAAAAGGATGAAGAGCAGTCAAACTGTTTTATAAGCGGATGAACCGCAGTCAAACTGATTTATAATCGGACGAAGAGCAGTCAAACTGCTTTATAATCAGACGAAGCGCAGTCAAACTGGTTTATAGGAGGATGAAGAGCAGTCAAACTATTTTATAAGAGGATGAAGAGCAGTCAAACTGCTTTATAAAAGGATAAAGAGCAGTCAAACGTTTTTATAAGAGGACGAAGAGCAGTCAAACTGTTTTATAAGCGGACGAACAGCAGTCAAACTGATTTATAATCGGACGAAGAGCAGTCAAACTGATTTATAATCAGACGAAGAGCAGTCAAACGGTTTTATAAGAGGATGAAGAGCAGTCAAATTGATTTATAAGAGGATGAAGAGCAGTCAAACTGCTTTATAAAAGGATGAAGAGCAGTCAAACTGTTTTATACGAGATGTAGAGCAGTCAGACTGTTTTACAAGAGAATGAAGAGCAGTCAAACTGTTTTATAAGCGGACGAAGAGCAGTCAAACTGATTTATAAGAGGATGAAGAGCAGTCAAACTGATTTATAATCGGACGAAGAGCAGTCAACCTGTTTTACAAGAGGATGAAGAGCAGTCAAACTGTTTTATAAGAGGATGAAGAGCAGTCAAACCGCTTTATAAAAGGATGAAGAGCAGTCTACTGTTTTATAAAAGGACGAAGAGCAGTCAAAATTATTTATAATCGGATGAAGAGCAGTCAAACAGATTTATAAGAGGATGAAGAGCAGTCAAACTGCTTTAGAAAAGGATGAAGAGCAGTCAAACTGTTTTATAAGAGGACGAAGAGCAGTCAAACTGATTTATAATCGGACGAAGAGCAGTCAAACTGATTTATAATCGGACGAAGAGCAGTCAAACGGTTTTATAAGAGGATGAAGAGCAGTCAAATTGATTTATAAGAGGATGAAGAGCAGGCAAACTGCTTTATAAAAGGATGAAGAGCAGTCAAACTGTTCTATACGAGGATGAAGCGCAGTCAAACTGGTTTATAGGAGGATGAAGAGCAGTCAAACTATTTTATAAGAGAATGAAGAGCACTCAAACTGATTTATAATCCGACGAAGAGCAGTCAAACTGTTCTATAGGAGGATGAAGCGCAGTCAAACTGGTTTATAGGAGGTCGAGGAGCAGTCAAACTGCTTTATAGGAGGATGAAGAGCAGTCAAACTGCCTTATAAAACGATGAAGAGCAGTCCAACTGTTTTATAAGAGGTTGAAGAGCAGTCAAACTGATTTATAAAAGGATGAAGAGCAGTCAAACTGCTTTATAAAAGGCTGAAGAGCAGTCAAACTGATATATAATCGGACGAAGAGCAGTCAATGATCGGACGAAGAGCAGTCAAATTATTCTATAGGAGGACGAAGAGCAGTCAAACTGAATTACAATCGGATGAAGAGCAGTCAAACTGATTTATAAGAGGATGAAGAGCAGTCAAACTGCTTTATAAAAGGATGAAGAGCAGTCAAACTGTTTTATAAGAGGACGAAGAGCAGTCAAACGGTTTTATAAGAGGGTGAAGAGCAGTCAAACTGATTTGTAATCGGACGAAGAGCAGTCAAACGGTTTTATAAGAGGATGAAGAGCAGTCAAATTGATTTATAAGAGGATGAAGAGCAGTCAAACTGCTTTATAAAAGGATGAAGACCAGTCAAACTGTTTTATACGAGGATGTAGAGCAGTCAGACTGTTTTACAAGAGGTTGAAGAGCAGTCAACCTGTTTTACAAGAGGATGAAGAGCAGTCAAACCGCTTTATAAAAGGATGAAGAGCAGTCAAACTGTTCTATACGAGGATGAAGCGTAGTCAAACTGGTTTATAGGAGGATGAAGAGCACTCAAACTATTTTATAAGAGGATGAAGAGCAGTCAAATTGATTTATAAGAGGATGAAGAGCAGTCAAACTGCTTTATAAAAGGATGAAGAGCAGTCAAACTGTTTTATACGAGATGTAGAGCAGTCAGACTGTTTTACAAGAGAATGAAGAGCAGTCAAACTGTTTTATAAGCGGACGAAGAGCAGTCAAACTGATTTATAAGAGGATGAAGAGCAGTCAAACTAATTTATAATCGGACGAAGAGCAGTCAACCTGTTTTACAAGAGGATGAAGAGCAGTCAAACTGTTTTATAAGAGGACGAAGAGCAGTCAAACCGCTTTATAAAAGGATGAAGAGCAGTCTACTGTTTTATAAAAGGACGAAGAGCAGTCAAAATTATTTATAATCGGATGAAGAGCAGTCAAACAGATTTATAAGAGGATGAAGAGCAGTCAAACTGCTTTAGAAAAGGATGAAGAGCAGTCAAACTGTTTTATAAGAGGACGAAGAGCAGTCAAACTGATTTATAATCGGACGAAGAGCAGTCAAACTGATTTATAATCGGACGAAGAGCAGTCAAACGGTTTTATAAGAGGATGAAGAGCAGTCAAATTGATTTATAAGAGGATGAAGAGCAGTCAAACTGCTTTATAAAAGGATGAAGAGCAGTCAAACTGTTCTATACGAGGATGAAGCGCAGTCAAACTGGTTTATAGGAGGATGAAGAGCAGTCAAACTATTTTATAAGAGGATGAAGAGCAGTCAAACTGATTTATAATCCGACGAAGAGCAGTCAAACTGTTCTATAGGAGGATGAAGCGCAGTCAAACTGGTTTATAGGAGGTAGAAGAGCAGTCAAACTGCTTTATAGGAGGATGAAGAGCAGTCAAACTGCCTTAGAAAACGATGAAGAGCAGTCCAACTGTTTTATAAGAGGTTGAAGAGCAGTCAAACTGATTTATAAGAGGATGAAGAGCAGTCAAACTGATTTATAAGAGGATGAAGAGCAGTCAAACTGCTTTATAAAAGGCTGAAGAGCAGTCAAACTGATATATAATCGGACGAAGAGCAGTCAATGATCGGACGAAGAGCAGTCAAACTCTTCTATAGGAGGACGAAGAGCAGTCAAACTGAATTACAATCGGATGAAGAGCAGTCAAACTGATTTATAAGAGGATGAAGAGCAGTCAAACTGCTTTATAAAAGGATGAAGAGCAGTCAAACTGTTTTATAAGAGGACGAAGAGCAGTCAAACGGTTTTATAAGAGGGTGAAGAGCAGTCAAACTGATTTATAAGAGGATGAAGAGCAGTCAAACTGCTTTATAAAAGGATGAAGAGTAGTCAAACTGTTTAATAAGAGGACGAAAAGCAGTCAAACTGTTTTATAAGCGGACGAACAGCAGTCAAACTGATTTATAATCGGACGAAGAGCAGTCAAACTGATTTGTAATCGGACGTAGAGCAGTCAAACGGTTTTATAAGATGATGAAGAGCAGTCAAATTGATTTATAAGAGGATGAAGAGCAGTCAACCTGCTTTATAAAAGGATGAAGACCAGTCAAACTGTTTTATACGAGGATGTAGAGCAGTCAGACTGTTTTACAAGAGGTTGAAGAGCAGTCAACCTGTTTTACAAGAGGATGAAGAGCAGTCAAACCGCTTTATAAAAGGATGAAGAGCAGTCAAACTGTTCTATACGAGGATGAAGCGCAGTCAAACTGGTTTATAGGAGGATGAAGAGCAGTCAAACTATTTTATAAGAGGATGAAGAGCAGTCAAACTGATTTATAATCCAACGAAGAGCAGTCAAACTGTTCTATAGGACGATGAAGCGCAGTCAGACTGGTTTATAGGAGGATGAAGAGCAGTCAAACTGCTTTATAGGAGGATGAAGAGCAGTCAAACTGTGTTATAAGAGGACGAAGAGCAGTCAAACTGAATTACAATCGGATGAAGAGCAGTCAAACTGATTTATAAGAGGATGAAGAGCAGTCAAACTGCTTTATAAAAGGATGAAGAGCAGTCAAACTGTTTTATAAGAGGACGAAGAGCAGTCAAACTGTTTTATAAGCGGACGAACAGCAGTCAAACTGATTTATAATCGGACGAAGAGCAGTCAAACTGATTTATAATCGGACGAAGAGCAGTCAAACTGATTTATAAAAGGATGAAGAGCAGTCAAACTGTTTTATAAGCGGATGAACCGCAGTCAAACTGATTTATAATCGGACGAAGAGCAGTCAAACTGATTTATAAGAGGATGAAGAGCAGTCAAACTGCTTTATAAGAGGATGAAGAGCAGTCAAACTGTTCTATAGGAGGATGAAGCGCAGTCAAACTGGTTTATATGAGGATGAAGAGCAGTCACACTGCTTTATAAGAGGATGAAGAGCAGTCAAACTGCTTTATAAAACGATGAAGAGTAGTCAAACTGTTTTATAAGAGGACGAAGATCAGTCAAACTGATTTAAAAGAGGATGAAGAGCAGTCAAACTGCTTTATAAAAGGATGAAGAGCAGTCAAACTGATTTATAATCGGATGAACAGCAGTCAATAATCGGACGAAGAGCAGTCAAACTGTTATATAGGAGGACGAAGAGCAGTCAAACTGAATTATAATCGGATGAAGAGCAGTCAAACTGATTTATAAGAGGATGAAGAGCAGTCAAATTGATTTATAAGAGGATGAAGAGCAGTCAAACTGATTTATAATCGGACGAAGAGCAGTCAAACTGATTTATAATCGGACGAAGAGCAGTCAAACGGTTTTATAAGAGGATGAAGAGCAGTCAAACTGATTTATAATAGGACGAAACGCAGTCAAACTGTTCTATAGGACGATGAAGCGCAGTCAAACTGGTTTATAGGAGGATGAAGAGCAGTCAAACTGCTTTATAGGAGGATGAAAAGCAGTCAAACTGCTTTACAAAAGGATGAAGAGCAGTCAAACTGATTTATAATCGGATGAAGAGCAGTCAATAATCGGACGAAGAGCAGTCAAACTGTTATAAAGGAGGATGAAGCGCAGTCAAACTGTTTTACACGAGGATATAGAGCAGTCAGACTGGTTTACAAGAGGATGAATAGCAGTCAACCTGTTTTACAAGAGGTTGAAGACCAGTCAAACTGTTTTATAAGAGGATGAAGAGCAGTCAAACTGATTTATAAGAGGATGAAGAGCAGTCAAACTGCTTTATAAAAGGATGAAGAGCAGTCAAACTGATTTATAATCCGACGAAGAGCAGTCAAACTGTTCTATAGGACGATGAAGCGCAGTCAGACTGGTTTATAGGAGGATGAAGAGCAGTCAAACTGCTTTATAGGAGGATGAAGAGCAGTCAAACTGTGTTATAAGAGGACGAAGAGCAGTCAAACTGAATTACAATCGGATGAAGACCAGTCAAACTGATTTATAAGAGGATGAAGAGCAGTCAAACTGCTTTATAAAAGGATGAAGAGCAGTCAAACTGTTTTATAAGAGGACGAAGAGCAGTCAAACTGTTTTATAAGCGGACGAACAGCAGTCAAACTGATTTATAATCGGACGAAGAGCAGTCAAACTGATTTATAATCGGACGAAGAGCAGTCAAACTGATTTATAAAAGGATGAAGAGCAGTCAAACTGTTTTATAAGCGGATGAACCGCAGTCAAACTGATTTATAATCGGACGAAGAGCAGTCAAACTGATTTATAAGAGGATGAAGAGCAGTCAAACTGCTTTATAAGAGGATGAAGAGCAGTCAAACTGTTCTATAGGAGGATGAAGCGCAGTCAAACTGGTTTATATGAGGATGAAGAGCAGTCACACTGCTTTATAAGAGGATGAAGAGCAGTCAAACTGCTTTATAAAACGATGAAGAGTAGTCAAACTGTTTTATAAGAGGACGAAGAGCAGTCAAACTGATTTAAAAGAGGATGAAGAGCAGTCAAACTGCTTTATAAAAGGATGAAGAGCAGTCAAACTGATTTATAATCGGATGAACAGCAGTCAATAATCGGACGAAGAGCAGTCAAACTGTTATATAGGAGGACGAAGAGCAGTCAAACTGAATTATAATCGGATGAAGAGCAGTCAAACTGATTTATAAGAGGATGAAGAGCAGTCAAATTGATTTATAAGAGGATGAAGAGCAGTCAAACTGATTTATAATCGGACGAAGAGCAGTCAAACTGATTTATAATCGGACGAAGAGCAGTCAAACGGTTTTATAAGAGGATGAAGAGCAGTCAAACTGATTTATAATAGGACGAAACGCAGTCAAACTGTTCTATAGGACGATGAAGCGCAGTCAAACTGGTT